>NW_027526203.1:23409543-23784225 GCF_048455015.1 Haemaphysalis longicornis
GTCTGTAGAGTGTATTAAGCTTCGTGAAGTCCATAAAGTCCAAATAACGTCACTCTAGCGCATATGTCGTCTGTTATTTTGGCGTTACGACGCTTCGCTCACTTCGCTTCATCGGAGTTGTAAGCTGCATATCAGTGGGCAACTGGTACGCTTGTAGAAAGCCTAAGGTCAATTAAAGACAGGAGAAGGGTCGGCGAAGGCAGTATAGGTAATAAGTAATTAAGATAAATCGCATCTTTTGTCGTAAAGCATGAGTCCAAGGTATACGAGAAGCATTTTTTGGTCAGGGTCAACTAGCAGACTGGTCTGGAGCACGACCACACATTAGCTATCGGTTTTGCTGTCTGAAGGAACTCAGCTGCTGCGGATCAGATATTTGGGGGGTCAGAGTGAGCTTACTGTCCAAGCGTTATACGAAAAAAAAAAAAAAAAGATCAGCTTAGCAGCTCGGAGTGCTGCAAGCCAACAACAAATGGTTTAGGTTTGACACTTCTAAACCTAGTTACGACGAGTGAAAGCAAATACTATGCACACAGAGTTGCGTGAAAGTTTACGCTTGCTTGAGATTTCGCAGCGGGCCGTCTTCCTAACGCTTGCGCTGAAGGCAAGCACAGATAGCCCAGCCGGCGCGCCTTCGATGGCCAGACTGAGTAACCAAGCGCCTTCGAAGCAGCGGTTAAACACTCTCCTAGTCACGTATACATATAGTACCGCAGCGGCGAGTGTCCTAGCGAGCGAAGCGATAAGAAAGACGCAGCTCGCGGGCCGGCGACTGAATGTCACTTGCGACGCCATGAGTGACCTTGAAAGATGTGGCGTAGTTAGTTTTCGCTATGATAAACCGCAATATAGTACATCGTGGGAAAGCAGGCCTTCCCGCGGTATACTTGTCATTTCAAAGCGGCTCTGCGTTATAGCAGCCGTATGGAACACTACGCGAGTAGCATCTCACTGTGCGGTTCCGATCTCGGGCGTGCTCGGCCTAGTGTGAACGCGCCTTTTGTGTCTCGGTCACGGTGAGTATACTACAGAGAGCAGCCAGTCGGCCTGCGATGGTGTGGAAGAAACACCTCCCTGTTAAGCATCTCCGATGGTGCGGAGGGGAGGAGAGCGTTCAGCCACTGCGAACGCTTCGCTTCGTGCACTGGCGCTGAACGGTACCTTTCACTAAACACTGTGCGGAGTCCTTGCTTCTGCTCGTGGTAACTGTGTTTAGAGGCGTTAGACATGAGCCATTTTAGTTTTTCGTCTCCATTAGTAAAACGGCTGCCGCAGCCGTAATTGAACACTACCTGCGCTTGGCTCCCCAACACGTTAGCCACGGTCAGCCACCATGTCTGGTCTGGAAATTAAACTGACCTTTTACTGACTAACGCTTCTGCAGCGTGCCCCACCGGAGTCCAGATGGTGAACTTGAGGATGTTATCAAGCCCACTATGCGAAAGACAATAATATCTGCCCCAGATAATGAAGTCGCTGTTCAGCGACTTATCTGCGGCAGACCGCTCGTTTTAGCCGCCCGCAGACCGCAGCTCCACCGAAGCCTCTAAGCCGACCTCAAATGCTTAGTACGCAATGCAGGGTTCTTTTTTGCTCTGAGGAAAAAATATGGAAACAAAAATACGTGTCTATTCTCAAGCGTTTTCCTTAAAATCAAGCTTCGATATTTAACCCGAACGTATATATATCCAAACAATACGGTTACTTTACCACTTGCCGGTTGATATGTGATATACTCTATAAGGCAGTTTCCGTCGCATCCGCGATTTACAAGCTTCCCTGTCAAAGAGAAAAAACACCCACTGTGTTGAATCTTTCACATCATTTGTAATGATCTTTACTCCACCTCTTTTTGCAATACTGATTTCTATACGCAAGTCTGTGCACGAAGTCTCCTTCCCCTTTCAGTTGCAGCGACCTTCTTCCACACCGCCCACGACGACAAAAGGGGGTAGAACCCGTCGAACCACTACGCTCTCATACAATTACCAATGTCTAGGATGAACGCCGTAGGGCGTTATTTGTTTGCTCGGAAAGAACCGGGGAAACACCGCAGAAAGCTTGGCTCTTAGCGGTTCTTTCTGAACAGAGAAAACAAGTGCGAGGGTTTCAAAAAATAAAATAGAGTTCCTTTCTCAACTTCGAGAGGCGCTACGCAGAACCCGCCACGAATACGCAATTATGAACCGCTACCCTTGAGCCCTCAGGGAAAGCATTTTTCGGTGCCCGCCAATAATTGCTTGACCGAAACGAAATGGAAAGACGTTGAGTGTTTACTGCCCCATTAAACTTTAACTTTTTCCTTTCCCTTAGGGGCACCCTGTAGTCAGGAGGCTCTGGGACGACACCTTCAATCTAACTTGCGCTGCGGCGGCTTATAGCGCGGTGTGGCCGGCTGATATTTTTTTTTTCTTTTTAGGTTCCATCAAAAGGGCTGACAACCGAGGTCATTTGGCGAGGACATCTTGCGGTGACGACCCTAGCGTGACAAACACGCAACTTTATTTAGGGGTAAACAAAGAGGCTGACACCGGCTTATTAACATGAGAGAAGAGGTACCCTAGAACTTCAAAGCACTGTTTAAATATTTATGCAATTTTGGGGTAGTTTTGGGGTATATGTTGTTTTAATCATTACTTTCTCTGTACACATCTCTCGCGTAGATTTTGCTGGCTGTTTTACGGTGCTCTGTATGAAACAAAACACCACTGACATGACCCCGCGCTGCCCTTGTAAGTTAGCATGCATTCGGACTAAGCCACTTGTACCGTAATTATATATGAAAGGAAGCGCAACTGCTCGATGACAAAACATTACGTAAGAGAAACCTACTAACTAAAACAAAAACTTAGTAAGTAGGTTTTCATGTTCCTCGTTCATTCTTTTCGGTTCTTCAGTAAAATACAAAGAACTGTAGTCTTCGGGCCCGAAATTACGTACGTGATGCATGAGCGAGTCTGCGCCCAAACCATTGCATGTCATTTCGTTTCATTTTGTGTCATGTCCCTTGGTATTGAGGAGTTAGTTGACAAGCCACCCGTGACACCTTGACCGGCAAGTGGTGCCTTCCCCCCCTCTTCCAGCATGAGCAATATTGTCCACAGCACATACAATAGCGTTTAGTTGTAAACAACCGACAAAAAGTATACACTGAACTACAATTTTAAAATCATGTAAAGGAAACACCGTAGATGTATGTATGGTTGCACGCACACGTATAACCAGTGCACACGTCGTCTGCAGAGATAACAGAGAGCAATAATTCATCCATGCCTGTAAATGCGTCTCAATGTGCGCAAAAATAATAGTATTGAGCATTAATATAGTATAGATAGAAGTGTACAGACGTATACAAATTACCTATCGATATATTGCTCCATGCGTATACACCCGTTTATACCATCTAGGATATCCAATAAATACACACATTTATTTCCTGATGCAAGCAGTACGACAAAAGGAAATTCTAAAAAGTTCATATTAAATTACTACTAAGTAACAGTTCAAAAGTGTTTCTAACTCATAGAGTGTTTATATCGTTCCCCAATTTGTATAGACTGTTCCTTAATATTGGTATTTTCCTTCATAGCATATTGACTGGTTGGATTTAGAGGGTCTGACACTAATTTAGTACGCGCATGGAGGTTTTTACTTTTTATAGGCTTACTACTGAGGGCTAATTTATTTCAGTAATCAACGTCTTGCAGGGACGGCAGTCGTTAAAGTTTTCGATGCTAATCAGATAAATTCTTCCCACAAAGGGCGCATGGGGTGGTAACGGAAGGCGTTGGAGATCATTCTCTGTCTATTATGAAGTCTAGTGCTTTTGCATATAGTTGTAGTGTCGTGGGGCAAGGAATAGTACACGTCTAGAAAGACTGCATTTTTGAAGTAGTTCGAGTAGCCCAGTCGTTTTTGCAACTACATGTGATATAAATTCTTTCTGTGTAGTTTCAATAAAACAAGGTTTGCAGCCGTTTTGTGTAACCATACATGCTTCGTTGAGGGCCATGTATTGACAGCCCACGGGGATTCGGCAACCTCTACAAGTTCAGTGTGAATAAACGGACTATGACAAGTAGGGGAAACTTAGCTTAGTGCGCTTAATGACATAGTCGTTTAACGGCCCAGTTAAGAGTATGTTTTTCCTAAGATATCTACATTAGATCGCCACAGCGCCACAGAGCATTCACCAGAAAGTTGGCTTTGCCGCAATGATAATTTTTATCCACACGACTTTTTCCGCATACCCTGTCGACGCACGCACTTTTCGTCAGAACCTAGCCTATAACAGCTGCAGAAATTTAACGCTTGACCAGCACGTCACTTGAGAGATAGCATATATTCAGACAACGTTGATCCCCACGCAAAAGGCGGGTGCGAGCTACGCGATGTGTTGCACCAGTGAAGGCAGACCCGCGGCTGTGGTCGATGCGCAACTCTGCTCCCCTAGGGGAGCTATATACAGGAACTCTAACTGAGAGTAAGGCCCCCAGGGGCCTTAGTTCTGCACTTTGGTTCTGCGCCAAGATTTGCGCCGCTCCGCCACGCACTGCACATCCCGCAATCTTTTCGGCCGACTGTACCTGGTAGTTGATGCACGGAACAATCGTGAAGTACTTGCAGTACTATTGCTCGAACTATTTCCGACACTCGTATCTGCATACTCGAGTAATTTAAAGCCTTTGCAAGACATTCTTGCTAACAAGCACCAAAAAGAATGCGAACGAAGATATATGGAATAGAACAACTGTTTTTCAAGAATTTAAAACGACGGCTGAGATTCCATACATTTTCTTATACTATACAGTGTATGCTGGAAGTGCCGCTACGTCCCTTACTGGGAAAAGCGTAAATGTTTATGTGTGAGTCACTGAAGGGGGTAAACCTTGTGCGTATACCGCTATGTCAACCATCTTCTGAAGACTACTAGACGAAAATTTCCAACAGTCCTTACAATATCGTGCGACACAGAGTACCAACTCTAGCTGATAGTTAGCAAGATAGCGATTGCGTATGGCGATATTATTATGTTCTAACCGCATGGCCACTCGATGTTCATCGAGCGGCTGCGGTAACAGTAACAGTATAGTTGAGCGACGACCCGCCGCGGTGGCTCAGTGGCTAAGGCGTTGCGCTGCTGAGCACGAGGTCGCGGGTTCGATTCCCGGCCGCGGCGGCCGCTTTTCTGATGGAGGCAAAAAGCAAAAACGCCCGTGTGTACGAGATTTCGGCGCACGATAAAGATCCCCAGGTGGTCAAAATTAATCCGGAGCCCTCCACTACGGCGCGCCTCATCGCCTGCGTTGCGTCGGCGCGTTAAACCCCACAATCAATCAAATCATAGTTGAGCGACCTTGAAGCTAGTGTTCGCTGCACCGAACTTTGGTGCGTGGCTGCTTTTGATAGTAGTAGTAGCATGTGTGGTGTATTGGCACAAAGGCTTCTGAAGCCAAAGAGCGCCAGGACCATCTCATATGATTATCTTTAACAGTTACATTTTCACGTCATGGTTGACTATGAGGACTGTGACGTACGTAAAAATGGTTCATAAGTGAGTGTAGAGAGCCCTTAATCTGAAACGTGTAGGTGCTCATAATCAGAAATAATAGGGATGATTATCACGTTTCGTATAGAGTAAGCTTTGCTTTGTAAAAGAGGCAAGGGAAAGGTGGAGAGATCAAAGGTGAAATCCGAATTCCAGGGCCCCAGAACCTATCTGGTCAGCCCTGGCCCTACTAAGCAGTGCAAGCTGCTGTGCAAGGTACGAGCTGGACAGGGCTTCCTCCCAGCACTCTAATGAGGTTTGGTGGCTGTTTTCGTCCCAAGTAATTCGGCAATTCCAAACTGTATGGAATATATCGGCTCTCCAGTGGTATTGTTTGCAGTCTTCATTATAATTTTCTGAAAATATTAGTGAGAATGTGTACTTACGTAAGTAGGTGTTCGTCTGTATTTTTCTAAGGTATCTCGCTTCTTCAGCACTTAGGCTGGGTTGTGGCCTTGGCATTGATCTTCGGGAAAGTCTATACGATGTTAATTTTTATGTGCCCCGACAGTAAGCAGGGATGGCGTACGAATGTTCCGGCTCCCTGCAGTGTATGGTAGTCCTCGCAAAAGAATCGGCCGCATCGTTACCCTCTAGCCCCTGATGGACGGGAGTCCAGGCAAGTGTGGGTTTCTGTTTTAGAGTTTTTGGAAGAAAACTTCAAGCATCCCTTCGGACGATGCCGCAGGGGAAGTTTTTTATGACCCCAGTCAACCCATTTATAATAATGAAGTCGTTCTTTTTGAATTCGGCCCATCTTATTGATTGATTGTGGGGTTTAACGCGCCGACGCAACGCAGGCGATGAGGCGCGCCGTAGTGGAGGGCTCCGGATTAATTTTGACCACCTGGGGATCTTTATCGTGCGCCGAAATCTCGTACACACGGGCGTTTTTGCTTTTCGCCTCCATCAGAAAAGCGGCCGCCGCGGCCGGGAATCGAACCCGCGACCGAATTCGGCCCATCTGATAGCTAGTATGACTGCAGTGGTTTCTGCTTCTTGAATGTTCTGTCTTTTGATAATGATAAAATCAAACAGATAATGAGGGAGGACAATAGCGATGGTGAAGCGTGATGGTGCAGAGGAGGCAGAGGGAGGGTTGATGTTACATGCAGTATGATATGAGCACTGAAAAAGCCAATACCACTGAGGCGCGTAATTAGCGTCTGAACTGTAATAATCCATGACTTCGTATAGCGCAGAAAAAAAAAAAACGACAGAGGACACAGAGAGGCGTCAGCGCTGGTGCCCGACGCCTCGGTATGTACTCTGTCGTTTTTTGTTCATTTGCCTTACACGAAGTCATGGATTACGGCTACCAACTAGCCCAAACCCAAACTAGGATACTCTAATAATCCGGTCATCTTCTGAAAACAAGATAGGATGGAGGGGGGGGGGGGCATTCTGCATGTGTACACTTCAGGGTAATGGCGCCTTCTATCGTCGCCGCGCGCCCAACATGTTGAACATGACCGAGAGCCGTTGCGCGCACATGCTAAGCCGTGCTCACGGGCTTTTTTTTATTCCTTCACCGGAGCCCCACACTCAAGTGCATACTAAAGAAGTTAAAATTGTTGTTCTACGCGTGGTAGCTACACCGGTGCGCTGAAACGGGGGGCCGTAAGAATTGATTGAGACCACCTGGGGATTTTTATCGTGAGCCGACATCTAGGCATGCAGGCGTTTTCGCGTTTCACTTGAGAGAATAGAGCCGCAGACGTCGCAAACGAATCTGCGCCTTCGAGCCCAACAGCGCAACGCCTTAGCCCCTTACCTACCGATGACGTGCCCCACCCACTCTACTGGTGTCGCTGGCCCCACTGCAGTGCGGTGCCACTCTATAGGCGCCCGGACCTGAGGACCTTGGCCGCTCTTCCGCACCCTCGGATGGTACTCCCTCGCGACAGCACGCTTACCCATCACTTGCACTCAGCGCTTAACGTCATCCCGTATATCTTTTCCTTTCCTTTTCTCTTTCTTTCTTTCTTTTTGTTAATGACGTAAGACGTCCTTATCGTCACTGGTGATGTTCCCGACGAGAAACCTCTCGATTCCGTAGTACGATCACGTGCTTCTGGACGTCAACTGAGTTTCGAAGAGCCCCGACTGAAATTATTGGCGAAGTGCCGCCGACAGCTATGCTATAATAGAAGGAAGCGCAAGTTCCACCATCAGTTCCGCAGTTTCGGTATCTCAGTGAGGTGGGCTTTTTTTTTATCATTAAATTTATGGCGGTTAGATTGTTCTGTTTATCAACTTCGTATTTGAAGTCCCCTCCTTGATGCAACCCGCCCCCAACTTCCGCAACCGCGCATGACTTGCGCTCTGAAGGTGGCGTGCTTGGTGTGATTCACCACAGTACACCAGGGCATCCAATCATCGCAATCAGAGGGGAAAGGTGGGACCCAGCTGATGAGACCCAGCTGGTGATCTGGTCTGTGCTAAGTCATTACGCAACGGAACCGGGGCATTTAACATTGCACGATACCCGCCGTGACGGGTCAGTGGCTAAGGTGTTGCGCTGCTGAGCACGAGGACGCGGGTTCTACTCACGGCCATGGCAGCCGCTTTTCTGGTGGCGGCGAAAAAGAAAAACATGCGTGTGTGCGAGATTTCCGCGCACGTTAAAGATCCCCCGGAGACCGAAATTTATCCGGAGGCCTCCACTACGGCGCGCCTCATCGCCGGCGTTGCGTCGGTGCTTTAAACCCTACAATGAAATCAAATAACATTGCACGTTGTCACAGTTTAGATCCATGTTGCGATACGGACATTTTTAGAGTGTGCACTGGGGCTGAATGAGAAACCTTAATTTTAATAAGCACGTGCTTCCTTTCATTTCTTAAAGGCAAGCCCAAGTAAGTTGTAAACATTGTTACATTACGGTACCAAGGACGGAAGTCTTACTGTTGTACATTTCATCTCCGCTTCAAAGTTTCTGCCAGTTTCTCAATATGTAAGAGACGTGGTAGTCCGAAATACGTCATTAATAAAAGCGGAGCCAAAAGGACATGATTGGTTATGACACAACACAGAATTGCGCTCAAGGTTCAATGGTCACATGAGTAAGCAACGCTCTGGGTTTACGCGGCCAATTTACACCCAATTTACATGATAATGGTCGTGTACAGGTGAAGAAGATTCAGCTTTACTGAAAATTACTGAAAAGGACAAGGTGAGGATGATTACATATACGATTCAAATAAGTGAAATATTGGGCAGAGCGCTTACAATATATATATGTATATATATATATATACATATATAGTTATATATATATATATATATATATATATATATATATATATATATATATATATATATATATATATATATATATATATATATATATATATATATATATATATATATATATATATACACAGAAATAAGAGTTGGCAGCCAAGAAAACCTCTGAAAGCAATGGGGAGGATGTGTTAGGTCATTGAAACAGATAAAGAATTTGGAAAAAAAGAAAGAAAGTGGAGAAAAAATGCCCTTCCAGGTGGGATCCGAACCCACGACCTCCAGAATACCGGTCTGGTGCGATAACCACTACGCTACCGGCGGGGCGATTTTCCCCTCCACTCTCTGGGGTATTTATGTTTAGGTATTTTTGTTTCCTGTGCTTGGGGGTGGTAGCCAGCGCCACTCGGACTACTCGGGGTGATGGGGACCTTCTTTTTACCCCCGGGCCGTGACTCGAGTGTCTACGACATGTCGAGAGTGGTCGACCAGTGTCGAACCCTCTTAAGCTTCCTATGGCATCAAGACTGCCAGAACAGAGGCCCTCGCTATGGATGTAGCGAATCAGAATAAAAAATTAGGGGCTCGTTGAAAATAACACAGAAATAAGAGTTGGAAGCCAAGAAAACCTCGGAAAGCAATGGGAAGGATGTGTTAGGTCATTGAAACAGATAAAGAATTTGGAAAGAAAGAAAGAAAGTGGAGGAAAAATGCCCGCCAGGTGGGATCCGAACCCGCGAACTCCACAATACCGGTCAGGTGCGATAATCACTGCGCGGCCGGCGGGGCAGGGCGATTTTCCCCTCCACGTTTTGGGGTATTTATGTTTAGGTATTTTTGTTTCCTGCGCTTGGGGGTGGTAGCCAGCGCCACTCGGACTACTCGGGTATATATATATATATATATATATATATATATATATATATATATATATATATATATATATATATATATATATATATATATATATATATATATATATATATTATAGGGGGGTCGCACTGGAACTACGACAAAAGGAGAAATGAGTAACGGTTACCGGTGCCCGAAAAAACGGTTCGACAATCCGCTGTTCACAAAGCGCGGTCAACGATTTCATAATTTTCTTTGAAACGGTTGCTCTCTTTGAAAATGAAAATACTTGACAAGTGTGACTGTTCAGTGGCTGAGCCGTTGGCTACTTACCACAAGGACGAGGGTTCGATCACCGCACACAGCTACCGTATTTCTGATGTTGACGAAAAACAAAAACTTCCATGCGTCAAAATTTCGACGCACGTTAAAGATCCATAGGTGGTTGAATTGTTGTGCTAGTCTGAGATATGTGGTGTGCCTCATAGCGCAGTGCTTAGTAGCTTCGGAGCATCAAACCCACAACATTTTTGGGAAGGGGGAAAACAAAAAAGTGAGGGCCCACCACAAGGTTTTACATTGTTTCACGCCGAGTTCCCACATGAATAATTTCCCCTCTTCTCTGCTGCCTTCGGCGGCATCGAAAAAGGAAAGCACCAAAAGGTAGATTTTTCTCTGAACGTCGCTTCTTTTGTCCTACCTTTCACAACCAAACGTACCCTGCGAAGGCAGCGAACACTGTAGTGCCTGGTGCAACTGCCAATGTTTCAGGACCCGTAGAGCGGAAGTTCCTCTCTTGTTTTAACGTATCCAAATAAGGATAACAGATATACCAGAGAAAACTGTTAGCGTATCGTAGGCACTTCATTATTCTCTGAGAAACTGCATCCCCCAAACTTGCAGTCAATATATATGTATTTTGTCTTGGAAGAAAAACCAACACTAGAGTAGATGACACATGCGGATAGGCGGGCCCGACCCATGCCGTCCCATTTACCCAGCGCTCATCCTTTCTGCTTGTTCTGCTGTTTCGTCTCTTTCAGCGATGCTTCGTTTTGGAAGATACACTTTCGCTGACTAGTCTAACTTGCTACACTTCTGCTCCAGGTACTCGTTCCGAAGGAGGCGGGAGGTGGGGGGGGGGGGGGTGACAGAGCGTCTTCCCAAAAGAGTTCTAGTAGTTCTATGTCGTGATTTGCTTGCCCAATCACCCTTCCAGTTGAGAATCGCATGAAGATTCCGCAACTTAGCGAACGGGACGATGGCTGTGATCAGGCGGAACGGAGACGTATACATAGTGATGCACACGTCTGTAATAGCAGCTATTTCAATATGCATTCCAGTGAACAGAGCAATATGAAGTCACTGAGCGTTAACTCAAGCTCACTTTTAACAAGATTTTGGCTCACACTCCCGAGAAGTTGACAGCTAAAAAATATCCTAGGTGGCCAAACAATCGAATTCACAGGTAGCATTTACGCGGCCGCTCTTTTATGCTACAGCTGTAAATAAAAGTGCAACGCTGGTATTTAAACGCGTCCCCTACTAATGTACGGAGGTGACTCGCCAGTAGGCAGGCATTCCCTGCGGTGTAACGCTCAAGGTTACGTGCGATTCCATAGAGAAGATTGCGATTTCGATGAAAAAAGAAAGCTGTCTGTGGAAAGTATATTCAACAGACAGCATGCCCCTTGGTGGTTGATTTAAGTAGTCCCTACGACTGCATAAGGGTTGGGTTGGAAAGCACATCCTCTCTATTTCACCTGTATTCCTTAATACACGGCTCAATTGCTTACTGTTGTCTTTAATTGGGATAAAGTGGTATCCTGATGCACCATAATTGTATTTAGTTTTTAGACTCACTTTGAACTAGGAACATCTTTTTCGCACTTCAGTAATAATTTAATTCACCGAACCGCTTCGCGAACTGGTTTAGGCTTGCGTACCGGTTCGCCAAATAGGTTCGGGTTGTGCTTTAGTCGGCCCACCTTATACCTCCCCTAGCCCCCTTCCTTGTGATCCGCGCTCCCGCCTTTTAGCAGGGAAGTCTATTCTGAAAAGGTACCCATCAGGCCCTATATCCCCTGGTGTCGGTTCCCTGCCACCTAATCTTTCCTGGGAGGACGAAGTTTCTCTCAGGAGGCTTCGGGCTGGGGTTGCCCTCACACCTTCAGTCACTTGGACGGACTGGGGGACACTCACAAAAGACTAAGGAACTTGTCCCAAGTGTCCGTCCCGGCGGCTGAAGCTGACGCCAAACATCTTTTGTGGACGTGCGCGGGAGCAAGGACAGCTCGAGAAGACGCGCTCATAAAGGTTGGTCTCCGTTGGGGTAAACCGGATGACTACAACCGCTGGGGGCAGAACGATAGACACTGCAAGTCGCTGATGGACTTTCTGCGCGTAACTGGACATCATGCATAGCTGTAAACTTGAAAACGTATCGGTTACGTGACTATATGGGCTTTCGTAGCCCCTCTCCATTTCTTGCTTTTCTACTTTCCTCTCTTTCTCTGGTGTTCGTACTTTCTTCTCTCTTTCTTTCTTTAAACCTCCCCTCATATGCCGCGTGGCAAAAACACGAAGCAAAAAAAATAGAACTGAACCGGAACGAAATAAATTCCCCCGAACACCAACCGCAACAGAACCGGCAATTTTTTAGGTGCGTAGCACCCTAGGACCTCACAATGTCCGTCCGCGTCCGTGGGCATAGCATTTACAATGGCAAAAAATCACACTGGCACCGGCAGGATTCGGGCCTGTGTCTGGTAGACCAGACAGAGTCAGCGTCTGTCGTCTTACCTATTTGGCTACGACCGTGAGTCAGTACCCGAGAGTCAAACGGCTTACTCCCTCGTCTGTAACGGTGCGGAGTAACTTGGGACCTCCCAATGTCCGTCCGCGTCCATCCATGCCCACACCACCATCAAGCGAAAATCAAGCGAAATTCGATTTGAGTCGTGAGTTCCAGTTTCATTTAGGGAATAATCAAGGTGCAACTCATGGCTCAAATCGAATGACGATCGGAGTGCAAATCGGATGTCACTGGGGGACAACTTGGATGTCATTTCGAGTACCGTACTCCGCACCCTCGCCATCATCCACGAAGTGGAGATGCTGCCATTTTTTTCTCTTCGACACACTCATATACCTGTATGTATGTATGTATGTATGTATGTGTGTATATATATATATATATATATATATATATATATATATATAGATATATATATATATATATATATATATATAATGTAACGGTGTACTCACAAGTTGTTGAGGGTTGTACCAGGTGAAAGGAGTGCGTTTATTCTAAAAGGCGAACTTGTGCCCGACAGCAAGCCAGTCCAGGTCAGCTTCGACTACTTTCTCGTCTTCTTACCTCGGCCCCCGGGCGGCCCGATACATTCTTCTTCTTTGAGTGCATTATCAAAATCCCTAATAGCTATCCGCTGAGAGCGGAATCAACTTTACAGTCGTGGCATTGCCCTCCCCCCTCCCAGCTGGCATCGACCCGATCCCATTGCGATTGGACAACAGCAAAAGAAAGAAGCAGTCATGCCGGTGGCGTACTGTGGTAGGATATAGTCGGGCATGTAGTATTCCGTCATTCTTGGGGGTCGCACGTACGGGTGTAGTACGGCTTAATGCGCGCCACATGCACTCCTTCCGGGGAAGTCAACCGGCAGGAAGAACGTGCTGTGGTGCCTTCGGGTAAAACCTTGTAATTGATGTCTGACAGACGGCGAATAACACTACACGGTGTGGAGTATCTTCGAAGCAGCTTTTCTGAAAGTCTTCGGCTGCGGATCGGTGTCCAGACCCACACAAGGTCACCGGATCGATACTCGACGTTACGGCGGCCGTTATTGTATCGTTCAGAGTCGACTTGCTGCCGTCGAATGCGTAGACGTGCATGGCGTGCTTCTTCGGCCCGTTGCGTAAATGCTACCACATCTGTGCTAGTTGTGTCGTCATGCGCAACCGGCAACATTGCATCTAGGGTTGTCGTCACGGAGCGCCCGTAAACAAGTTCAAATGGTGTACTGCGAGTGGTTACTTGCACGGCAGTATTGTAGGCGAATGTGGCATACGGTAGAATTTCGCCCCAGTTCTTCTGCTCCATATCGACGTACATGCAGAGCATGTCCTCTAATGTTCTGTTAAGCCGCTCAGTGAGGCCATTGGTTTGGGGGTAGCAGCCGGTGCATTTGCGATGAGTGCTACGTGTAAACCTTAAGATATCCTGCAGGAAGGTTGCTGTAAAGTCAGTGCCCCTGTCGCTGGTAACAATCGTAGGTGCGCCATGGCGCAGAACAATGCCTTCAAGAAAGAATTTCGGGACTTCCGAGGCGGTGCCGTTGGGAAGGGCCTTGGTCTCGGCATAACGCGTCAGGTAATCAGTGGCAACAATTATCCACTTGTTCCTCGACGCCGATAATAGGAAAGGCCCAAGTAAATCCATCCCAACCTGCCGGAACGGTGCATCCGGAGGATAAAGGGGGTAAAGGAGTCCGACGGGAGGTTTCTTCGGCGCTGGCAATCACGGCAAGTCCTCACATGCTGTCGTACTTACCGAAGCAGGTTTGGCCAGTAGTACTTGGCATGGATCCGTGCGAATGTGCGACTAACCCCAAGATATGCGGCGGAAGGCTCGTCATGGTAGGCTTGCAAAATTTCTCCTAGAAGAGCAGATGGCACAACCAGAAGAAATTTCTCGTTGGTGTCGTAGCTTCGTTTGTACATCACGTTGTCCCGCAGGAGATATGAAGGTAACGATCGCAGAAATAAGCGTGGTACTGCGGTGTTTTCACCGCAAAGGTGTTCGATGAGAACTCCAGATCCGCGTCCTGCTGCTGGTAATGGGCCATGTCTGCTGTATGGACGACCCCGACAAACGGGAAATCCTCTTCCACTTCATGTGCGTCGGTTGGAATCGGTGCTCGGGACAAACTATTAGCAACCGTATGCTTGTATCCCGATTTGTATACAACCGTCACGTCGTATTCCTGTAGCCGCAATCTCCATCGAGCGAGTCTACTGGACGGGTCCTTCAGGTTAGCAAGCCAGCACAAGGCATGGTGGTCGCTAACGGCTTTGACGGGCCTGCCGTAAAGGTACCGTCGGAATTCAGTTAAAGCCCATATCACCGCAAGGCATTCTTTTTGCGTTGCTGAATAGTTGCTTTCAGCTTTGGATAGCGTGTGGCTGTGTAGGCTATTGGCGGTGAGCTCGACCACGGGCGGCGCTGCGAAGCGCACCTCTGTGACGTCGGCTTAGGGATTCTCGCATTTTTCGTCTGCTTCACTCGGCTCGCTCTCCCTGCTGTTTCTTTGCGCTCGATTGACGTCTGATGCTTGTCCGCACCAGATTTTGGGTGTGCGTAACTTTTTATCATAATACTAGACTTAAAATCGCATACACTAGCTCAAGGCGCGAGTTAAAATATAGTTTTGGATACCGGTACGGAAGAAACATTGCCGGAGTCGCCCCATTCCTTGCGAAGCCGGTCCTGTGTGGAGCGCGAGGAGTCGGAGCTAGGCATCAGTTTCTGTATCGAGCAATCTTTCGAACGAAGAAAACAGCCAGATGCTAGTAACTGACAACAGCGAAAATACAAGACCAAAACAAATTCCAGGCCTTCGGGGCTGTCAGCTTTGGCCGAAGGCGTTACGATTCCCAGTAATCATATGTAAGGTAAAACAGTTTTTGCAACCTTGCCGAATGCTCGAAAGTATTGTATCTCATCTCTTTATGTTGTCATGGTATGAAAGTATGCCGACATGCACTATGGGCTGCAAAAACTGTAGGTTGAGTTCCAAATAACCCACTGTGTGTACAGGCGCGTGCTGGTTTTATACCAGGCTTCTAACTAGGAAGGATATTTATTGAGCAAAAGACACACGTCTATACATTAACACTATTTTGTTCAGACCTGGTGGGATATTTGGGTACATTTCCCACTGCGATATCTTCCCAAAATTCAGATATGCTTTACAGGAAAACTGCACTCAAGAGGAGGAGGTGCAGGAGGAGGAGCAAACTTTATTTAGCCGTAAAATCGAACTGATTAGTGGGCCGGGTCCTCATTCCAGGACCACAGAGTAAGAGTAATTTTCTTCAATTCATAGAACGCCATCCCGAGTAGACCAGAAGTTGTTCTTTATGCCCGGAAGGGTTGGAAAACAATGAAAAGCTGCTTGGAAATAGTCATTGGTTCGATTCTTGTAATATATGCACGTATACCCTTTATTGCGTTCGCTAGCGAGTATATCAAGCCTTCAACACCGTAATGATGTCCTAATTGTTCGGGTTGAGAGTGAGTTCATTATGACAACGATGGTTACTATAGAAATTCGGAGCACAAAAGCCGCCTTCGAGTACTCTAGATAACGTTGTCTGGGGCGCGATCACGCTGGCGTAGCACAAACCTTCTCATTGTATTTGCATGCGAATAAACAACGCACGCTGCGGATATGCACCCTCTTGCACGCAGCCATAACGAAAGCCAATTTGTGAAGAAGGGAACGTATGCCATACAGCCCGAAGAAAATATCCACACGATCTTTGTGAGCCTCCTAAACATCCCCTAACCTACTAATATTAATTAATGCGTTAGGCACAGAAAAAAAAAAACATTCATGTGTTACAAGTCAACGAAAACGAAAAAAATAGGACAGCTGCTTTATTTCCTGCTGTGCGATGCGCTTGTAGGGGCCCGCTGCTTGGTACGTAGCATTAGAATGTTCAGTCTTCATAAGAGCATCTCAAAAATGCTGTAGGGAAGCCCACGCATTTTGAATATTTACCGAGAAGCCCTGAGCGCTGAACCTCGCGCATAAGCCAGAAATGACGAGTTACACACGATCTTCTGACCGATGCTCCTAAGAAAGTTGTTCTCTCTCTCCTCGTATGTTGCAAACCTGTCGGGGACACAGCTTGAAATTGTTCAGAGGTGTCAGAAGCTAGCAAAAATAACTGAATTACTAGAAATACGCTTTTTAACGCATTAAAGCATCAAAGCGGGCGATTTCTAGCACAGGTCTGCTGCCCCTCACGAGCGGAGCGTAGCAGACGACAGCGGCGCCAGTCCCTAAGCTGACGTCAGAGCCAGGCGGCGCCACTCAAACATCTCATCGCCAATAACCTTCTTTGTACCCTGCTGCCAGTGTACCAGGATAGCACCAATGCCAACGTTACTGGCGTCTGTCCGGATTTCCGTGTCGCTAGTCTTGTTGAAGTGCCACAAGACTGGGGCGGTTTGCAGGCGTCTACGCAGTTCATCGAACGCTGCTTGCTGTTCCTCAGTCCAGACGAAGGGTACGTCGCTTTTCATAAGGCGAGTGAATGGTTCCGCGATCCCGGCGAAACCTTCCACAAAGCGCCTATAATAAGCGCAAAGGCCCAAGAAGCGCCGGACAGCCGCCTTGTCAGTTGGAATAGGGAAGGAGTTCACAGCAGCTGTTTTTTCAGGACCCGGGCGCACTCTTTGAGCACTCACAACGTGTCCAAGGAATTTTAGCTCCTGGAATCCAAGGTGGCATTTTTAGGCTTGATAGTTAACTGTGCACAGCGGATCGCTTCCAGAACGCTTTTTAACCTAGTCAAATGTTCTTCAAACGAACTAGAAAACACTACCACGTCGTCGAGGTAAATGAGACATGTCTGCCACTTCAGTCCTGCGAGCACGGTATCCATCATTCGTTGGAACGTTGCCGGAGCAGAACACAGGCCGAATGGGAGGACTTTAAATTCGTAGAGGCCGTCGGGAGTTACCAAAGCTGTTTTCTCGCGGCCTCTCTCAACAACTTCGATTTGACAATAGCCAGATTTTAAGTCCAGGGACGAGTAGAATTTAGCGTCGAGTAAACGGTCGCGTATCTATTCGCGGAAGCGGGTAAACATCGCGTTTAGTGACGCTGTTCAATTTTCGGTAGTCGACACAGAAGCGAAGCGTGTTGTCCTTTTTTCTCACAAGCACTACGGGTGAGGCCCGTGCACTTTTAGACGGTTGAATAACGTCGTCGTGGAGCATCTTTTCGACCTGGCTCATGATGGCCTCCCTCTCTTTGGGCGACACCCTGTGGGGCTACTGGTGCGTAGGTGTGACCGATTCATCTGTACCGATGCGATGCTTCGTGATGGAAGCCTGGCGCACCTTGGAGGACGTGGCGAAGCAGTCGGAGAAGTCCTGTACCAGATATTCTAAGGCTTCCACTTGAGCTGTCGAAAGTTCTCGGTTAATTTGCACAGGTATCTCCAGGTCAGATTTGAGTGTACCAATTGATACTGTGTTCGACACGCCCACGTGCGTAACATCGGCGACTACCTCGATGAACGCGATAGTGGTACCTTTCGTAAGATATCGTCGCTCATGGGAAAAATTATTGACCAGGACTGGCGTGCATCCATTCTGCAGGCTGACGAATCCTCTTGCAACACGTATGCCTTTCTCCAGAAGCAACCGAACGTTGGCTTCGGCGATGCCTTCACAGTCCTCGAATGTGTCGCTTTTAACGTTAACAAACAAGCTAGCACGGGCGGGTATAGTGACATCGTCGTCAACAATGCGTAACGCCCCGTCGCGCTTGTCTTCAATGTGGCTCGCAATGGCTCTTTTTGTCGAGAAGGTAATTCTGGATTTTGGCTGATCAATAACAGCGCCGTTTGTTCGCAGAAAATCAATGCCGAGAATTAAATCTCGCGAGCACTCCGGGAGCACATTGAAGCTGGTAACGTATGTGAAGCCGCGTATTTTTATCCGCGCAGTGCACCTACCGACGGGGGTTATTAGGTGGTTCCCATCTGTACGAACTTGCAGGCCAGTCCAGTGGGTGACCACTTTCTTTAACGCAGACACCAGTTTCGCTTATGACCGAATAGTCAGCCAACTCTGTCGTCGCACGGCCGTCGATATCCACGAGCATATCGCAGGTAATAGGTTTGGGACTACGTTAAGGTTTCGGCTGTTCGTCCTCTTGTCGTCGTTCTTGCAATGGAGGATCTTGGCGGTCATTGACGCCAGCGGCCTCACCTCCGGAGGCCGCTGCGTTCAGGGCTTCCGGTGAGTCGGTCGGCAGTACCAGATGAGAACCGTGGGCTAGAGGACCTACGTCGGGCAGGGGACGGCGACCGGGACTGAACGCGTTGTGGCGGAAACGTGTTCTGGCGTTCGGCGTGGTACTCCGGCGGAAACGTGTTCCAGCGTTCGGTGATGTAGTCCGGTGGATACATGTTCCGCGTTTGGCGATGTAGTCCGCGATATCCGGCGGTCGCTGTCCGTTTCGCGGGGGTGGCGCATCGGGTGCGAATCCCCGCTGGCCAGCTCGGCGATAGTGGCAGGTACGATAGACGTGCCCTTCCTCTCCACAGTGGAAGCAGAGGGGCCTGTGGTCAGGGGTGCGCCACAGGTCACTCTTCCGACGGCCTGTTTGCGTCAGGTAGGGAGCGCTGCGCCGTATCACCCCCAGGGTAGACTGCGGTGCGATGGTGGCGACTGTTGGAGGGGTGATTAGCGGTTGGCTGCATGGCTGCGGCGTACAAGGTTCGTGGTTCACCCTGCCGCGACACGTCAATTCGTTCCGGTGCCCGTACAGCTTACCACCTCCCTCACGATTTCCGCAATAGACACCGAAGCCGGTGACACAGGTTCCTGCTGCAGTTTCTGGAGCTCCTCGCGGACAATTCACCTTACTGGCTCGCGGAGCCCAGGGCTTACGTGTACGGTCACGCAGGACAAGACGGCTTGCTCGCGGTTGTACTGCCGGGATTTTTGGTGAAGTGCCCTTTTAATTGTTGCAGCCTCGCTGACGAATTCCGCAACCGTTCTCGTGGGACCCCGTATCAGCCCGGCGAAGATGTCTTGCTTGACGCCGCGCATGAGGTGCCGGACCTTCCTGTCTTCTGTCATTGCAGGGTCTTCGCGGCTAAAAAAGACGGCTCGGCGCACATTGTGGCACTCTAGTTCTGGCGCTGATTTGTTGCTTGAAGGGCAGCTTCAGCCTTTTCCCTGAGGTCGCTGCTTGTGAAAGTCGTTAGTAAGCGCTGACGAAACTCCTCCCACGACGAAAATGGGGATTCATGGTTCTCGAACCACGTTCGCGCACCTTCTTCAAGAGAGTAGTACACGTGTCGGCGTTTACAGTCATTGCCCCAGCCGTTGAGCGTGGCGACTCGTTCTAAGTGGTCCAACCATTCTTCCATGTCTTCGTAAGGCTCGCCGTAGAAGACTTTTGGTGTACGCGGCTGTTGCACCACGTACTGGAGATAGGCGTCAGTCAGGTTCGCGTTCACAGTGCCGGCGTTGCGTCCTGTCATCTTGGTTGCCCAATCAGGTAGGAGGCCACACTCCGCCGGCAGTCCGACGGCTGGTCCGCTCTTGAACGGCCCACATTTCGACGGGAACCGGACTTGATGATTGGGGTTTCATGCACCTAGCACTCTCCACCACTTATGTAACGGTGAACTCACACATTGAGGGTTGTACCAGGTGAAAAGAGTATGTTTATTCTAAAAGGCGAACTTTTGCCCGACAGCAAGCCAGTCCAAGTCAGCTTCGACTTCTTCTTTCTCGTCTTCTTTCCTCAGCCCCCAGGCGCCCAAAACCTTCTTCTTCTCCTTCTTCTTTGAGTGCATTGTCAAAGTCCTCAATAGGATTCCGCTGAGAGCGGAATCCACCTTGCAGTCGTGGCATGATATGTATATATATACATATATACAGGGTTTTTCAGTGAACACTCAAAAATTCCTGAAGGTAGGCTTTTGAAGAAAAATAGGAATTCTCTTAAGAAACAAGCTGTATGGTTCGGCGGACGTCAGCAGTTATGAGAAACATGCGTATTACATAGTTAATTAACTAAAATTGTCTAATGATTTTTTTAATTAGCGGAGTTTGGTGGTTATTGCCAATGGCGAGTTTGTAGCTACGGAGAAAACGCTAACCGATCAGTTTTTAAAGCAACGAAAAAGACACTCTGTAGAGCCTTGCAGCCCGCAAAAATCAAGTATTTTTCTCGCATGAAACCAAAATGCAGCGCACATGGCGCGCCAGAAGTGTAGTGAAAACGCAACATCCGCTGATGACGTGTTGCAGTGACTGTGTCGCCAAATTCAAGAAGGCTCTGGTGATTCCCCACGCTAGGGAATCAGCTTATATCAATGCCATCGCCTCCTGTATTTTTTCAATGATCAACGATCACCTTATACCACGGCTAGCGTTATCTTTTCTTTCGTTGGTAAGCGCAAGAAAAAAGCTAGCCATATCGCCCACTGCGCGGTCACCCGTTTCAGGAGCCCTAGTGGGCGTTGGGGACAGTTTTGTTTTTCTTTTTTTGTTGTCTCGTCCACATCTGAAGTGGCTACCAGTCGTGCAAAATGTGAAACGTCACCATCCGTTCATTTTTTTTTTCGTCAGGTTTATCTGCTGTTCGTTCATAATCGCTGCGTGTTAGAAAGCGCATCAGACAAAGGAAAGGTTTGTTTGCTGGGTGAGAAAGGCTTTCGCGGCTGTGGCCGCATGCTGAGGCTTCCTAGCTAGGGAAAATTGCACTTACATTTCGAATTGGCCGCCACATTCATTGAAACACGTCACCAGCGGACGTTGCGTTCGCTCAAGACTTCCAGCGCTCCTCGAACGCCGAGTTTCGTTTTTGAGCGAAAAACAACGGCAGGTTTCCTCGTGCTACAGGGCTTTTAACACCGACTTTTTCGTTGTTTTAAAATGTGATGTGAAAACGTCTTCTCCGGGACTACAAAATCACCATTTACAATAGCCACCAAACTCCGCTAATTAAGAAGTTAATTAGAAGATTTGAATTACCCACCTAACTAATGTGCACGCCCTTCATACTACCTGGCGTCCGCCGCAGCTAGCAGTCTCCTCCTGAAGAGGGTTTCTTTTTTTCTCGAAGAGCCTATTTTTAAGAATTTTTGAAAGTGTTCGCTGAAACACCGTGTATATATATATATATATATATATATATATATATATATATATATATATATATAAGCAAGAAGAAATGTGAGAGAAAATGGAAAATGGTTGACTCACTAATAAAAACAAAAGCAGTGGCTTACTGACGTGTCGACTGGAGGACCAGTCTTCATCTGAGTAACCTACAACCTAGAAGCACGCACGCTTATATAGGTGCGGAATGTGTGGTACAGTGCACCCTTATTAAGAACATAAGTTGGCGGGTTGGGGCGGGAGAACAGGGAAAGAGAGGGCACTATACATGTGCGTACAAATTTTCGTGTCGTCGGGCTCCTCGCAATCTCTTCACAGCAAAAAAAAAAAAAAAAAAACGAAAGAAAAGCAACGTTCCATAGTAACAGGAGATGCGGTCCCACGGGCGTAAAAATCTTTTGTAAAAAGCGAAGCAATAACCAACTTCATTCCATTGAAAAAAGACAGCGTGGCAAGCTGGTGAAAAACGGAAACTTCATGTAAGGATTACAGGAATAAATGAATGGTGCAGAGAACGTCTCAACACACGAAATGCAAAGTAAGCAGGCTCACAGGAACAACACATACAGAACGGAGGCCGCCGGTGAAACATCCATTTTAGCAAATAGCAATGACCAGCTGCGCGAGGATTGCCAGGGCAGTTCACACGTTCACAGAAGTCCCAGGGGCGCACGCGTCAGCAAGGCCAGCAATTACAAGAATATGTACTTGTACTAGCCAGGTATGTCCTGCGTTGAAGTTACCATAAAATCGCTCACCAGTAAGGGTCAGGAAGTTTCCGTGTATATGACCAAAGCCTGTCACAGCAGAATGGAGGCATGAAAACAAGTGTGGAATAAGAAATTTTAGAGTTAACTAAAGTGCCCAAGCAGCGGAGCGCTGGGAAACAGCGGGAACTGCGAATGGCGAATGACCGCGCGAAGGGCGCGTTCGCGGTAACAAATGGCCCCCAAAAGGGCTACCAACTGCAGTGAACGCCCCACCTCTGAACTAGAAGGAGAGGTGGGAGCGGAGACGTACTGGGAAGACAGCTGCTCTGCTATGCCGCGAAAACAAAAAGGGGAGGGGGGGGGGGGGCGGAGGGTACGTATGGTGGCCGGCAGGTGTTCGGCTTTGTGAATTGAACAAACAAAAAAAGGTGCAAATGGTTTAGGCAACCAGCAAAGATGACAATTTCCCCAAAATCTCATCATGCCTGCGGATTTGAACTTGTAATTGAGGTGCGATTCGTGGATTAGTCGATCGTGGTGAGAGAGAAACCGAGATTCTAATATCATAGCTCTGAGGTGGTCAAAAAACTGCCCAGGAAGGTTAACTTGTTTTGTCAACGGGAGGAGGAGGCCGAGGAGAAAGCATTAATCCAGCAAGTGGTCAGAGAAGCGCGGTGGCCATCAGTTTAAGGCTGGTGGTGACTTCGGTGGCTCTTTTGACCAGGGCTTCTTGTGTAGTCCGGTCGGGGCTACCCAACGGCTCCCTCCACTGCTCGCTGCCGGTTATTGGAGGGGAGCGGTCTTAGCGGCACTCCCATATGGAATGACTTAGACCTATTGTTGCAACTTTCTAGTGTCAACGGGAGAGATGGCAGAGTTTTGGAATCTGACTTGTGATAATAAAACCTACTTCTGAACGACTTTTGTGTTTGCCCGATGTATTGTAGGTGGCACACTGCACACTCGAGCAAGTATACCACATTGTAACTATCACAGTTCAGGTTTCCTCTGATTTTTAGACGAAAGTCAGAAGGTGTACTGACTGCGGTATCCGTTGTAGACATGCGCGTGCATATTTGACATCGAGGCTTCCTGCAAGGGTTCCATCATCCGGTCGTCTGAATCCTTATTTTGGATGAGGTCTGGACATCCCGAATATTTTTGTTTTTCCTGTATACAGCCCATGGAGGCTCCGGAAAAGTATGTTTTAGGCGCTTTAACAGATGAAGACTAGTCCTCCAGTCGAAACCTCAGTAAACCACTGTTTTTGTAGTAACAAAGAAAGCTCGGCGAGTTGGTAAGGGTTCATGGTGAAACGAAGCGCGAAGGAGCACCTGGCAACATGTGGTTTTTGGGTTTCTACAGCGCCATCTTTCCTCGTTAAAAATTCAAGATCCGTTTCGTGTACGTAAATCTGAGGCTGTAGTTGAATTCTTACAAAATGAGAATCCCGGAATTTGTTATGCTTTCAGTATTGATATTGAAGACGTCTTTCACACCCTTTCGCGTGACAAACTTATGGAGAGTGTGAAACTGCGCACCACTGAAGGAAATGATGAAATGGCCTTCAGAACGAAATGTGGCGTGACTGTGGAAAGCTTTTAGATGCGAAGCAGCTTATGCTCGAGCCTGTCGCCTCCACCGTTGTGTGGGCGCCGTTGTGCTGCGTCCACACCCCCACTGCGCATGCCTGGCCAGGCACCGCTGATGATGATTGTGGCAGGATGCCCCTAGGGATTGGCCAACCAAAGAATCCATCACGAGATAGCTTCGCGTTCAACCACCGTCGTCATCTTCTCGTAGGGGAACCCTGACTACCACACCTCCATTGTGCATGCCTGGCCAGGCACCGCTGATGATGATTGTGGCAGGATGCCCCCAGGGATTGGCCAACCAAAGAATCCATCACGAGATAGCTTAGCGTTCAACCACCGTCGTCATCTTCTCGTAGGGGAACCCTGACTACCACACCTCCATTGTGCATGCCTGGCCAGGCACCGCTGATGATGATTGTGGCAGGATGCCCCCAGGGATTGGCCAACCAAAGAATCCATCACGAGATAGCTTAGCGTTCAACCACCGTCGTCATCTTCCCGTAGGGGAACCCTGAGTAGTATGCGAGGCATTCCTCTTGTCCTCTCCGAAGCTCATCTCCTCTCATGCAATCCTCCTCTCCTCTCAGAAGCTCCTCTCCTCTCCGGGATTGCGCAACGATTGGCAACATCTGCTGCTCCGCGCACGATAATGCGAAGCAGCTTAGGGTTAGAGACGCGACGGTAGCCGCTGCATACTCCACTGGGGGCGCCACTGTAGCTCCGCGTTATAAATGACGCCCGCGCGCGCTCTGCTCCTCTCATTCTCCTCCCGCAACGCCGCGATCGAACTGAAAACAAGTGCAAACATGCCTATATCAAGCAAACTGGACGCTGTTTGAATATTCGGCTGCGCGAACATGAAACGGTCCTAAAAACAGATCAGCTTTCAAACCTGTCCGCGCATTGTTCGTGGTGTGGATGCCATCCCTTGTTCAATGAAACTATTATCTTATATCAACACCGTCACCAAAAGACGCGCGAAATCGTGGAGGCAGCTCACATTGCGAAAATTGGTGACAATTTTGTAAGTGCCCCCTCCGTATCTCTGTCTAATCTTGAAGTACACTATCTTGATGTTATCTAACAAAAGGTTCGCTTGTGTTTGGCCCAAGTGATGCAGCATCTTATTTTGTGTCTCTTCTTCCTGTGTATATGTTCGTGTTTTTTCCAATAGAAGCGTAGTTGATAGTAGCGCCCCATCCTGTTGTAATCGTTCTTTCTTGTTGTCGTTGTATCTTCGCGCTTCTGTTTGAATGCTTTTGAGTGCATTTATATATATATATATATATATATATATATATATATATATATATATATATATATATATATATATATATATATATATATATATATATATATATATATATATATATATATAGATATATATATATATTTGGTATGGCATTCGAGATCGAATCGAAAGGCGTGGGTTCGGTCCCCACTCTGGGCGCGTGTTTTTCTTTCTTTCTTTCTCACGTAATTAATGAAAATTAATAATAATGTAACGTCACAACGGTAAAAAATAGTCTCCCCTATGCCTTCTTTGGTGTTGTAGACTGCCGGCATTTCTTTCTGCATTTCCTAACGAGCCCCACATTTCCAAACCCTATATATATATATATATATATATATATATATATATATATAAGAGCAGAAAAACTTCGATCAAGGTAAAAGCACTATTGTGGCCTACGTTTCAGCAAAGAGAACTTGCTTTCCTCAGGGCAATCTCTCGCCTGGCAGGCAGGGTTTATATAGGGGTAGGACCCCAGGTGAAAGGAGAGGGAAAGATGGAAGGGAAATTGAGCAAGCTGATTGTTTTCGGAGTGTGTCGGGGGAGAGATTGAGGGGCCAAGAAAGTTGTCTAGTTTAAGCCGCGAAGTAGGTGACACGGAAGCCAGCTGATGGTTGATATTCGTGGAATGTTTGGACAGAAAGGATGAGAGGGTGCTTATTGACCCGCCGCGGGGTATAGGGAGAGGATCTCAGAACCGCCGGAAGCAGACCAGGCGGTGAGGGTGGGGTCCTTATCAGAAACTATCTGCAAGCCTCAGGTAAAAAGAAAAGATAGAGACGGGGGAAAACTAACTAGGTCAAGGAAAAAAGAAAAAAAAGGGAGAAAAAAACAGGAAGGGAAACCACATAAACCCACACACTAAAGAGAAAGCAATGACCCGGCAACTGAAATGGCACGTGTCACCCACGGCAACATTCCTGGAACAGGCCTGTCCTGAAACTCAAAAACGAAAAGATAAAGTTAGAGTGACGTACGGACAAGACCACGCGGAGTAAAAAAAAAAGGAGAAATTAAATAAATAAAATTGAATTCCAGAAGCAAAAGTTGGAGGCATGAGGGCGAGCATTAGGCTAGACGCTAAGGAATGAAAAAAAAAAGAAAAGAAAAAGAAATTAGGTGACCAGGTACACAGCAGAGTGAACGGTCATAGTCTTTGGATGAGGTATATGCACGAAAATGCCTAATGCTGTATTCCCGGTGAATATCGCAAGGATTCCAAGTTGCCCTTAGACGCATTAATTCCAGCAGATTCCATGGAGTTGAATTTGTGAATGAAGTATGATTCTCGGCATTTCCTGTCCCTAGCAGACTTAAAATTTGACTGAAGTATATATACCTTAAGGTCATCAAAATTGTGGCCTGGTTGGTTGAAATGCTGCGCTACAGCTATGGAGGATTTGCTAAGAGTATCTGCCCGGTGACCATTAAGCCGTAGGCTCATAGGTTGGCTCGTTTCGCCTATATACTGTTTGTGGCACATTGAGCATTCCAACATATACACAATGTTGGATGAAGTGCACGTAAAACTTGAATTAATCTTGCGGACATAATTACTGGCTGCGCTTTTTACAACGCAGTCTGTTTGCAGGTGCCTACAAGTCTTGCATCTGGGGCGGGAGCAACTGGCTATGACTGGTTGCTTTGAAGGCCCTGTTTTAGCATGCACTAAAATATCTTTTAGATTCCTGTTTCTCCGGTAGGTAACCCTTGGTGCTTCCGGGAAAGTCTTTTTAAGTCGGTCGTTACTGGCTAAAATGGGGTTGTACTTCCGCAGTATATTGTTTACGTTTGGGAGGGCGTTTGAAAATTTAGTTATTAGGGCAGGTGGCCTGGCGCTTTCGTTTTGCCGCTGTTTCTTGAGAACGTCATCCCTTTTGAGATTAGACACACGTTGGTACGCCTGATCGAGCGAGCTTTTGGGGTGGTTCCTGTTCATAAGGGTGGCCTTGAGTTCGTCTAGGTGCTCTACGTAGTCACTGTCATCACTGCATACTCTTCTAAGCCTGGTGGCTTGTCCTACAAAGATCCCTTGTTTGCAGTGTCTGGGGTGATGGCTTTTATAATCTAGGTACTGCTGCCTGTCTGTTGGCTTTCTAAAAAGCGTGGTTTTAAGTTTACCGTTGTCTAGAATGACAGTAGTATCTAGGAAGTTCACTTCTTTTTCAAAATACTGGCAGGAGAATTTAATAGTCGGATGCGAAGAATTGAGATGGGATATAAACGTTTGTAGAGTCGCGTGACCGTGTTCCCAAATCATAAAGATGTCGTCGATGTAGCGGAGGTAAACCTGAGGTTTATGCGGAAAAGAGCTTAATAGGGTAGCTTCAAGTTGCCCCATGAAAATGTTGGCATAGGTCGGTGCGAATGGAGTACCTTGCGAATGGAGTAAAAACTTGCAAAAAGTAAGAAGAGTCAAATTCAAAATAATTGA
Organism: Haemaphysalis longicornis; assembly: GCF_048455015.1. Lineage (NCBI taxonomy): Eukaryota > Metazoa > Arthropoda > Arachnida > Ixodida > Ixodidae > Haemaphysalis > Haemaphysalis longicornis. The sequence goes on from NW_027526203.1 coordinate 23,437,188, forward strand.
GAGTTAGAACTAGTTTTAACAAAGTTATGTACACTTCTGGTGCATGTTGGTGCGGGTTCACTGATAGAGATTTTGAAATCGCTTCAATTCCTTCGGCGAACGGAATGTTTGTATACAATGCAGCAACGTCAAGAGTAACAAGGAGGGTTCCACTGGGTAGGCGCCCGCCCATATTTATCTCTTCTATTATGCGGAGGAAGTGGGGGGTGTCCTGAACGAATGAAGGAAGAAGAGCCGGAATGTCGGATAGGTGATGATTCAGAAACAGAGATAGTGCTTCGGTTGGGTTATTGTTATTCGAAACTATGGGTCTGCCAGGAATGTCGGCAGTGAACAATAATTCTACGGGGACTTTATGGACTTTTGGGAGGAGGTAAAAACGTCCTGCATGCTTATTATTCGGTTTCATGAAATTTAAGTCAGTAGTCGTTATTAATTCTCTAGATCGTAGATCTGTGAGGGTCTGAAGGATTTTTAGGCTGTATTCCTGGCTCGGATCGTTATCTAAGGGCTTGTAGTGGCAAGGGTTATTGAGCTGCCTATAAGCTTCATCTTTGTATTTTCCCATAGGTAAAACAACTACACTACCACCTTTGTCGGCTGGCTTTATGACAATGTCGGTTCTGGCTGATAGGCAATTCAGGGTAACTTCTTCCGACGGAGTTAGGTTCTTGCGCTTGTTTGATCGCTTAGTTGTTGCCAAAATTTCTCTTGATACTGATTTTAAGTACAGATCCAATTCTGGAGATTGATCTACATCTGGAGTCCAAGTGCTAGGAGGGTGGAGGGTGCGTTCGTTAATGTCACGTTGGTCCTGCTTCGCCGAAAAAAAACTCGCTTAGTCTCATTCTCCGAGAAAATTCAGTGAGATCTTTGTGTAACTCGTATTCATTCACACTGTTATTTGTGGGACAGAAAGTTAGACCTCGTTCTAGGATACCTTTTTCGTCGGCCGTTAGTGTTTTGGAAATGTCAATAACGTTGCTGGGGCAGGTAGCGAGAGAGCTCGTTTTTTCTATAGGATTATTGGCTGAGGGAGGAGGTTCTATTAAAGCGATCTCTGTATCAAGGGGGGACATTACATGACCTAGTACTTCATAGTCGCGACTATTGAGAGGCTGGTCTCCTACAGTACATGCTGCATTTTGCGAGGGAAGTTGGTCACGCTGAAACTTAACCGCTTGTTTATTGCTAAGATCATTTTCCTTACGATTTATGAAAATATTGAGATCTAGTTTCCCCTGCTCGGTTAGTGGAAGAGCTTCAATCTGGTCGTTGAAGAGGCTGAGTTGGCTAGTACAGTGTTCTCTAAGAATTTCTAGGAGGGAAAGAGAAGCATTATTCAGAATATCTTGCCACCTGGCAGCTAGTTCAGGAGGGAGCTCACCAAGGGCACATCTAACTTTTAGGCGGAGGCCTTTGGGGATCTTTTTGCTTTGGAGATACGAGGAGTACGTTTTTAGATGAAATCTGTAGTTGGTTTGTTTGCCGGCTAGTTTTCGAGCTTTGAGGAAAGAGCGGGATTTAGGGGTTGGAGAATACGGCCTACTCGGTGGTAGTCATTTGTGTTTGTTCCGAGCAGACCTCCGGGGTGACACTTTTTTGCTTGGAGTCAGTAGTTTAGGGGGGCTGCTAGGGGTGAGGTCCACATCGATGCCTGTTTGGGTGCCTGTTTGCGTTATACTGCGTGTTGGGGTCTTCGTGAACCATGACCGTGTTGTCTTTGGTGGGTCGGGTTGTTGTTCGCTCACGTGCTGTACAGCTGGTGTTGCGGCCACGTCCACGGTTTGTGTGCTGGCGTCACATGTGCTGTCCTTAGGTGGACATGGCATTTCGCTACCGTTGGGGGTGTTGGGTTGGTTCTGTTGTTCTGTGCTGGCCGGAGACGGGAGGTTGATACGTGAAGTTGGGAGCGTCACCTTAAATGTGTTCCTCAGCCTGTGCTTGATGTTTTCGGCAATCAGTCGGACGCCTCGAAAGTTAGGGTGTATATATGTATATAAGAGTTGACAGTCAAGAAAACCTTCGGAAAGCAAAGGGGAGGATGTGGTAGGTGATTGAAAGAGATGAAGAATTTGGAAAGAAAGAAAGTGGAGAAAAAATGCCCGCCACGTGGTATCCGAACCCACAACCTCCAGAACACCGGTCTGGTGCGATAACCTCTGCGCTGCCGGCGGGGCGATTTTCCCCTCCACTTTCTGGGGTATTTATGTTAAGGTATTTCGGTTTCCTGTGCTTGGGGTGGTAGCCAGCGCCACTCGTACTGCTCGGGGTGAAGGGGGCCTTCTTTTTAATCCCCGGGCCGTGACTCGAGTGTCTACGATGTCAAGAGTGGTCGACCAGCTTTGAACCTTCTTAAGCTTCCTATGGCACCACGACTGGCAGAACAGAGGCCCTCGCTATGCATGTAGCGAATCAGAATTGGATAATGAGGGGCTCGTTGAAATAAGACAGAAATAAGAGTTGACAGTCAAGAAAACATTTTGAAAGCAAAGGGAAGGATGTGGTAGGTGATTGAAAGAGATGAACAATTTGGAAAGAAAGAAAGTGGAGAAAAAATGCCCGCCAGGTGGGATCCGAACCTAGTGGCGCTGGCTACCACCCCAAGCACAGGAAACCAAAATACCTTAACATAAATACCTCAGAAAGTGGAGGGGAAAATTGCCCCGCCGGTAGCGTAGTGGTTATTGCACCAGACCGGTATTCTGGAGGTCGTGGGTTCGGATCCCACCTGGCGGACATTGCTTCTCCACTTTCTTTCTTTTCAAATTCTTCATCTCTTTCAATCACCTATTTTCTTGACTGTCAACTCTTACTTCTGTCATATTTCAACGAGCCCCTCATTTTCCTATTATGATTCGCTATATATATATATATACATATATATATACTCGGGGTGAATGGGACCTTTTTTTTAACCCCCGGGACGTGACTCGAGTGTCTACGACATGTCGAGAGTGGTCGACCGGCGTTGTTTGTGTGTGTGTGCGTGTGTGTGTGTGTGTGCGTGTGTGTGTGTGTGTGTGTGTGTGTGTGTGTGAGTGTGTGTGTGTGTGTGTGTGTGCGTGTGCGTGTGTGTGTGTGTGTGTGTGTGTGTGTGTGTGTGTGTGTGTGTGTGTGTGTGTGTGTGTGTGTGTGTGTGTGTGTGTGTGTGTGTGTGTGTGTGTGTGTGAGTGAGTGTGTGTGTGTGTGTGTGTAACAAGCGGAACTTGTCCACTGTACTGTCCTCAAAAACTGACCACGGAACTCACTTCCTTCGCATTGAGGACACGTTTGGTTGTGAAAGGCAGGGCAAAGGAAGGCATAGAGCAATATCCATGTCTTGGTGCTTTTTTTTTTTACTTATTCGGTTTTACTTAATTTTTGCGTAATATTTTAAAACGACGTGATTCTCCTTTTCTTTTTTGTTGTGTTCCATGTAAACACATTTAAAAAAACTGGTGCATTTGATGCCCCGTGCTATCCCTGCTCTGAGGTGCAGCTTATGTTGCAGGCCGTCAGACTTATTTTAACCAGCTGGTGATATTAAAGGTGGATCAAAACTTCGATACACGGGCGTTCTCGATTTCCATCTATATTCAGAAAAAGGGTCGTGGGGAATGGAGATGGAGGCCACTTGTGGTCAGCAGCAAACGGCTCAGCCACTGAGCAGCTCCTGCAGTCACACTTGTCAAGTGTTAACAATTTGCAGGTGCCGGCCTTTAAACAAATTATGAAATGCAAAAAATTTGCACACATGGGGTGTGGGCTTTGCCTGTTGCGCAGTGGGGCCCTCGTGCAGCCCGATTATTCCAATAGTGTCGCAGCTAGGGAGAGAGAGAGAGAACAACTTTATTTAGCCACACAAAATTGCGGCGACTACGTGCCGGATGGGGTGGTTCTCTCTTCACGGCACCCATATGTTTCCGCGGCTGCCTGGCCCCTGGAGATCAGGACGAGCTGGTCTTCCAAGGCGGAGCTGGTTAGCAAGGTCTCCCATCGCTCGTTAAGGGGTGTGGGAAGGGTGAGGGAGGGTTGGGTAAGGGGTGGGGGATTGCCTCGGTGAAATCGCACGCTCCGATGACGTGCCGGAGCGTGCCCAATTGCCCGCAGAATCTACACTCTTTCTGGTATATCTCGGGGTACATTCTGCTTTGGAGATAGGGGTGCGGGAAGGATCCTGCTTGTATTTGGCGATAGATCGTTTTCTGTGCTCTGCTGAGCGACTTGTGCGGGTCAGGGTACCGCCGTCTGCCTGGAAGGCCAAAGTCGTTTTATATCCCCTGCAAGCTGCCGGGAATGACATTTCGTTTGGTCAGCCTGCAGTACGCTCGCGCTTCCAGCAGCAACAGACTATTACTACATTGGTGCTCGTTCATTTCCCCTGTCGTTACTAGAGCATGATAGTGTTCCATTGTCTGGAGGGGAAAGTGGGCGAGCGGGTACGAAGTTGATGGCACGTGAAAGAAAAAAAAAGGCCTGAATTGCATTGACTGTGCAATATCAACAACAGAGGGTCGAGCCATTTCGGCATGAACCGGTAACCGTTATTTCTTTTTTCTGTTCAGTTCCGGTTCGGGTTCAGCGTGCTCAAAAAATAACGGGTCGGGTTCGGGTTCAGTTCTGGGAAAAAATACCGGTTCAGTTCCGCTTTTTGGTAGGTTTGGTTCCGGTTCAACACCCTGATATATATGAGGGTAAACTTTAATGACATCACTACAGAAGAACAACCGAGTGCAACAGACATTGATGTAGTACATGAAACCCAACTCGACCATTGAGTGCCTAGATCAATTCCTAGGGTGCTTTGTGGGGCAGCCGATAGTTTTTCTAGAAAGCGAAGAAAATTTTGCGATTGGCAATTTTGAGACCCAGCCGGTAGTGCAACTGAATAAGCTTGACCAACAGCCAACAGTTCGAATGGAACATTGCGTTTTGATGATGTTTGCACCCTAGAACAACTTCTTTCAAGTCGTGCCACAAAAGGAAGGGTTATTCTTGATGTAACAAAAGCAATGGCAAAAGTAGTTGCTTGGATACTTGCCGCAGAATTTTTTACAGTATTAGAAACGTAAGTCTGGTCTTACATCACGATGACATGATGACTGCTCCAGCATCATCTTGAAACTTCTATTTTTCGCCCAGATTAAGCCCATGGCAAAGCTGTGTAAAAAAGTAGTTCGGAGCTAGTTCGCCCAATCCTCCGGCTTTATTCCTCCGCTAGAGCAATTTGGCCTGCGTGCCGTAACTTTCTTATGACTTACATGGGAAATTTTTTACTAGGTATTTCCGCGTTATAGGGCCGCTTTACGCCCAATAATTTAAATGTCGACATTAGTATTGCAAACCAGCTTACAATATAAATTTTTGCCTTTCTGTTAAACCGGAGTTCCGATAACGGAAGAGATTTTTGCTTTCCTCACGGGTCCGCCCCACCAGAAGTCTACTTCATGCTCAAATATACCCCCCCCCCCTTTTCAGACGTGATACGTAGGGGCATTGTCCTTTGGAAGCACTTGCTTTTAAAGGGGGTTGTGTTCCACCCAACCCATTTTTAATCGTGTCCAAGGATGCGCAAAAAAGTTTGAGTGGACGCTCTCATGGTCCAGTGACACAGTCCATGGCAGCGGACGAAAGACGCGTCTGTAAGGGGCTACCAGTTTTAGGTTGAGGGCAAACGTTTCTCGTATTAGAATAATCAGAAATTGCCCGTGGCTGCTGATGATAACGCAATCGTAATGTGATACCCAACTTCATAATTATACATGGTGACTCCTTTACTGGGCTGCACTTAAACGACCAGACACACTTTTTCATATAAGGGGCCACGTAATTGACCTTTCTTTATTTTTTTTATCATCTCACAAAATTCCACGAAATAGCATGCCTAATACGAAGGTATGAGCCTGGTGCCGTGCAAACTACGTAACTTGAACCTACACAGTTGTATCGACGTACTGCGGGAGGATATTGGATGCAGAAGAATGAACTGATAAGGCTCATGAAATGGGCCTTCCCGCATTCGATCTGAAGGAGTACTGGTGCGTTGACGCATGAACTGTACAAATACCGGTGCCCCGGCAGCCGCGAGCCTTCTTGCTCGCTCTCGACGTGGCCGATTGTGCCGCTATCGCCTCCCCGATCTCGGAGACTCGACCGACAAATGAAATCCCCTCGCCCCTCAGTGCGCACGGTGCGATGTTTTTGTCCAGTTACTTCAATTGACAGCGCGCCTTCCGTCATCTGGATGCCCCGGTCGCACCCCTTGTTGTAAACGGGGAGGGCAGCGGCATGCGTCACGTCTAGGAATCAATTACACGGAGCTGCACCGCCGCTCTTCGGAGAGGTAATATTTTTAGCCGCGAAGGGGTAAATAAAAAAATACAGCGCACGGATGCGGAGGGGGCAAAATAACAACATGGTGTAACATTGTCCGTCTCATACCGAAGGTTTATAAGGGACTCCGAAAAGAAGGACGTTCATTCCTTCGCTGGCCGGCCTAGGACGCGAACACTTGCAACCACGGAGCTACAAGCGGAGTAACGTGTGTCCTGGGCGTCTTCGAGGCAGACCACCTCGAACGTAGTATTCCGAGCAGATCCCTCCGCTGAGCATAGTGTCCGAGGCTTGTGTGGCCTTTCTGGCCGACTACTTTGTTGCCGTATCAAACGCCAGCTCTCGAAAAACTGTGGCTTCAAGTACTTGGAACAGAAGAGTAACTGCAGAGTGCTTGAAGAGCAAATGTAGCGTGAGCTTCCGGGCTAAGACAGGATAATTCCCTCGAAAATTTAGGTACTCCCCTTTGTTTTTTGAGGCTCCTATTGTCGCGCTGACTTTGTCACGCTGCGTGTCGCATCTCTTTCCCTGAAGAAGGACAACGTATCCAAACTGGGCCATGGCCTGCCAAGGCCGCCCCGTGCGTTTTCTCGGCTTGGCCACCATCTCTCTCCTGCTGTGCGTCGGGGTGATTCCGCCATGCGTCCGAGCCTCGGCGTCCACTACGAGCAGCAACTCCAGCAGCCCGACGGCGGACACGGGCACGGGACCCAGCGGGGAACCTCCGGCGCCGTCGACGATGATGGACTCGGCCCGCCGGATGCTGGGACAGCTGTTTCAGTCGGCCGACAACTCGCCGCTGCTGCGCAAGATGATGCACGCCGAGGTGTCGCCCGGCTGCACCATCGGCCTGCTGCGCTTCACGAGGGCCATTCGGAACCTCGAGCCCTGGGCTGTCAGACGTGAGTACCCAGGGTCCGTCTCTGTGCGCTTTGACAAACGCGCGACAGGGGGGCAGAGACTAATCTATATACGCCGTTTCTGCCCTCTCAAGCATTGCGCACGAATTTTCCGCTCCTTTACCGCGTCTCATTTAAATGTGACGCTGGTTTTTCGGGGCATCGCCGCTCCCTCGTTTTGTGAAATGACCGTGCGGAGGAGAAGAATTAGAGTGAACTAGAATATTCACTCTAAGAAGAATGGAAGAAAGGCCCCCGCCCTCTTCGCCCTCCCCCAAGCGGCAACGGGCGCGCCTGCGTGCGCCTGAAGTACTGCATACCATTCTCACACAGTGCGGAGAGGTTTTCATTTAGTGTGGCCCTCCAGCTTCCCTCCGCCTCTGCTAGTAATCTTTCTCTTCAAATAAGTTAGGAAAGAAGCTAGTGTTCGTGGACAAACTTATTAAGTTGCTAACGCATTTTGCATTTGAGCACCAATAGCTACCACAATGTACTATCGATAATTAAGGGAACATGCAATGGAATCTGGTTTCCACGGTTAACCCTAAAACTGAGTATTTTTATAGTTTTTTTGCTGTGTTTTCTTGGCGCAACAAATATCCCTTTTTTTAGATGTTAACAAATAAAACAGGATTGTGTCATTTTCACCCCCCGCCCCTCACCTTGTACATATTTGGGCCTCACAAATCGCTAGTCAAAGTCAAACCATACGCAAATAGTATTGGACTCTTACGAGCTCAACGAATACCTCGCCTACTATAGGCACGCCCTAGAAGCCAGCTAGGTACTAGCAGATTCCTTGAAGGACTCTGGTTCTATTATAGACCCATCAGGTACTCTGGCGTCCGCCAAAATCGCACACACTCAGTTTGCTTTTGTAATGGCCAGGCATTCTTTGGCAGTGTCACCACACATAAAAAGCGTGGCACTTATTGAGTGGTGCCTTATATCTGCGAAATAAATGCCTAATTGGCCAAGTTAATGCACGCGAGCGCCATGATAGTGCCAATGTAGGTGATTCGATCGATAAGAAAGGGTTCAAAAATGAGAGCGGAAGAGACAATAAACATTTTTTGAGAAAAACCAATAGCCCATGACGCAATGCGCTTCATGGGTGTACATCTGGTCATGCCTTAGCGTGACACCTTACGTCTGCCTAGATGCGCATTATTGACGAAGTCAACACATGTAATGGCTAGATTGGGGAGAATTTACATGACTGGTACCTTCAGAATCAATAAAAAGGTATTTAAAATATTTTTAAAATATTACGTATTTAAAATATTAAATTCAAAAGCAATGCATTTCTGCGTAGTGGCGAACTCGAATTTAAAGGAACTCGGTACATAGCTTTTCATAGAGGTTGGTGGGGTCTTCACACTTTGATACAAGGCTGCTTAAATTGCTCTGCTTCTTCTCAGCAATGCACTTGTGTATAACAGTGAAGCTGACTTTCAAGCTGAGCAATGTGTCGGTTAGAGAGTACGCTTTGTAGACAATTCTAAGAATTCCGGCGCATTTGTTTGCACTTGAGCGCTATCCCACGAGCAGCCTTCGTGAACGGGGATGTCAACTTGTGCATGGCTGCACATTGCCTCGGCCAACGTGGCCGGTGCACGCCACGAGTGTGGTCGATTCGCCGGGGTGGCGTCGAAACAGCACACCCGATTGGCCTGTGAATTCGGTAATTGCCCTTCTTGAATAACTAGATAATTTTACGGCTCACTTGTTCGCACATCCACAGCGCAAAAATTATTTTGAATCCGAGCCAATTGACCGCATCTTGTGCGTTAACGTCACTTCCGTGGGCAGCACCACCCCCAACGAGACTGGCGTGTGTATTACATAATTCAAGAAAAGAGTGCGCACTTGCCCAACCAGCCACTAGAGCTTACTTAAAATGCGGTGTGTCCTAACGGTGGCGAATAATTTACACATATTTCAGCTCACCTCAACCTCATAACAGTTTTTTAGACTTTACCTCAGCCTCTACCTCGCTATCGAGGTTGAAGTCTGTTTAATCACGCTCACCTCGAAAGCACTTGCAGTTATAAATTTCGCCCTGAACATCCAGAGCAATTCTTAATTGCGACAGCATGAGTCGAAATTTTCATATTACCCATCTCAAATTTTCTTCGACTTCAGGCATGTGAGACGGATATTTCACCTAGACTCGGAAGCAAGGAGTATACTGGCAGAATTAGCAGTACTCTAAAGGCATTCGCACAGAAATTCGCTGCAAATGTTTTTCTGTGTGTCTGCGGTTTTACTGCATTGATTTACTGCAAGCGGAAAAAAAGATTTGAGAATTTAAAGGCAGAGCGACGAGTTGTAGGTATACCTGTATAAGAATGCATAACTATACCTACGGCGTTCGAAGACCCCAGATGCGTAGTTTAGTGGGAAGAGTTTCGAATACCCCAGCAATCCTCGGTATTCAATGTCGTGGAATGTATGCAGGCAACCAAGTGTGCGCCGCCATATATGTGGCCAAGCTTCTGTTGCTAGGCGACGTTGCGCGGACGGCCCGCAGATCAGGCACCCATTTTCTCCTCCGTGCAACCGTGTGAGTGCGCCCGTGGCCTCCGCGATTTGCTGCCGGCGGCGCGCCGCCGGTAGCCGATCGCGAAGGCCACGGTGCGCCGTCACTCGTTACGTTGGGCTCCGCGGGATGGCGGCACTCATCCGTGCTAAGCACGACTGTGAAACACATGACTGTGTTTCACGTTACGAACTCTTCGCCGAACACAAAGTATTCCGTCGAGTTCACTGTGAGTGCGATTAATAACATCTCTGTTGGCGCCACATTTTAGAATCGGATCGGAACGGAGCAGGTTACGCACGCCAGTGTCTTTTCTTTCTTCGGCGTGCGGCCGCAGTGGCCCAGGCTGCGCCGTGTCCGTGGCGATGCCGTGGCGCATCGGCCATGTCTGTGGCCGTTTCCAGTGTTGCCAAGCGCAGAAATTGACCGCTAAACTTTTCAACGAATACCGTCTATATATCACATACCGTCTATATATCACACATAGTCAGACATTATTAGCCCGCTCGTTTAAAGTATTTATTTCCTTTAGCCATTTCCCAATGCACAGGCGACAGGATGGAAAGTGCCCAATCGTAGAATCAAGCACTTTAACCTCACGCTGTGCCAACACCAATATTGGATCTTCAAACTCATTCGAACTGGACCTCGTCGGATGAGTTTGAAGTCCAAACGTCGGACGTCACCCGCCCAGCAGGTCACATTTCCTGACTTCATTTTTAGAGCGAAAGCTCTACCGCGCTACATCTTTCAAGGTCATTCGTCGTGGCGCAATGACCTTCAGCTGCCAGAGCGCAAGCTTCGTCTCTCATCATTTCGCTGGCTCGGAGCTTGGCGGTGAGATGTTTGAGTGGCGCCCTCTGGCTCTGACGTCGGCTTAGGGACTCGCGCCGCTGTCGTCTTCTACGCTCCGCTTGTGAGGGGCAGCAGTGCCTACGCTAGAAATCACCCGCTTTGATGGTTTAGCGCATTAAAAAGCCTTTTTTTTGGTAATTCGGTTATTTGTGCCAGCTTCTGACACATCTGAATAATTTCAAGCTGTATCCCCCACAAGTTGGCAACACGCGAGAAGAGAGAAAACAAAGAGCATCGGTCAGACAATTGTGTGTAACTCGTCCTTTCTCGCTTATTCATGAGGATCAGCGCTGAGAGCTCCTCGATAACTATTCAAAATGCGTAGTCTTCCCTACAGTATTTTGAGATGCTTTTATGAAGACTCAAGAGTCGAATGCTACGTACCAAGCAGCGGGCCCCTACAAGCGCATCGCACTGCAGGAAAGAAAGCGGCTGTCTTCTCTTTCTTGCACTGCACCCTGGACGACATCCAGGCTCTCGCGGACACGCGTAAGCTCCGTCACTCCCCTCTCTTCCATCTCTTCGTCCCCTTAAGCAATTTTTACAAAGAATGTTTGTGCTACGCCGCCACGATCGCGCCCCAGACGACGTTGTTCAGAGTACTCGAAGGCGGCTTTCGTGATCCGAACTTATATTACAACCATCGTTATCGTAACGAACTGACTCTCAACCCCAACAATTATGACCTCATTACGGTGTTGAAGGTTTTATACACTCGCTAACGAACGTAATAAATACTATACGTGCATATTTTACAAGAATCGAAACCGACGTGTATTTCTAAGCAGTTCTTAATTGTTTTCCAACCCTTCCAAGAGTAAAGAACAAATCCTGGTCTACTTGGAATGATGTTCTATGAATTGAAGAAAATTACTTTTACTCTCTTGTCCTGGACTGAAGACCCGTCCCACTAATCAGCTCGACTTTACTATTAAATATAGTTTTCTGCTCTTTCTCCTCCTCCTCCTCCTCCTCCTCTTGAGTGCAGTTTTCCTATAACGCATATCTGACTACTGGGGCGATATGGCTGCGAGAAATGAAACCGAAATATCACCCCAGGTCTGGACAAACATAGTGTTACTGTATCTTTACCGTAGACGTGACTCGCTTTGCTCAATAAACCTCCATACTGGTTAGAAGTATAAAACGAGCACGCGCCTATGCACACAGTAGGTTATGTGGAACTAAACCTACGTTTTTTGCGCGCCATAGTGCATGTCGGCATATTTTCATGCCATGAAACGGAAAGTGATGTGATACGATACCTTTCAGCGTTCGGAAAGGTTGCGAAAATTCTTTTACCGTACAAATAATAACCGGAAATCGTAATGCCTTCTGCCCAAACCGACAGCCCCGAAGGGCTGGAATTTGTTTTGGTCTGGTATTTTCGCTGTTGGTGGTTACTAGCAGCTGGCTGTTACCTTTGTTCGAAAGATTTCACGCGAAATCTGGTACGGAGAAGCATCAGACGTGAACCGAGCACAAAGAAACAGCTGGGAGAGTGAGCCCGACTGAAGCAGACGACAAATGCGCGAACCCCTAAGCTGACGTCACGGAGGCGCGCTTCGCAGCGCCGCCCGTGGTCGCGCTCACCGCCTATAGGTGACTAGGCGAGGGAGAAACAGCTGTTTCGCCTGCGTCTTATGGCTGCCTCTCCTGCGTGCGTGCTGTTCAGCGCAAGCGAACTGCATGACTAGGCAAGGGTTTAACGACTGATACATGAAAACGCTGCCCTGGCTGAGTTTACAGGATCTAAGACTAAAGAACACATGGGTGCACGCACACGGATGCCGTGCTTTTGCGGCTTCTTTTCGCGTGCTTGGTTCCTCAGTCTTTCCATCGATGGCGCACCGGCTATGCTGCCTCTGAGTTCCCTTCAGCGCAAGCGAAAAGATGAACCCAATCATCCATTTCCCGAAACACTGTGCGGAAGTCCTTGCTTTTGATCGTAATAATTAGGTTTAGAAGCGTTAAACCTGGGCCATTTTTTTTCATTGGGCCGCTTGATTGAGCACATCCGGGAAACAACACAAAAACATATAAACCGATAGCGCATGGTTGGTGTGCGGTTCAATTAGAAAATGCATTATTGCAGACCAAAACAAAATACGGTACAATGAAGCAAAATATAAAATGATACCACACTACCACCATAAATGATACCACATAGAAAAGTATAAATTGCGACTAGCCAAATGAAACAGTTTTATGTCGATTTAAAACGTCTGAAGAGATTATATTGCGATTGTCAGTAGATTCCGTAATTGCTCACTGGAGAAGTCCATCAGCCTTTCATCAGACACTTTTTCATAATCGTGTAGGTTTTAACTTTCCAATTGTAGCTGGTCTGGTGTTGCGAACGTGTAATCAAAGAAAAGTGGTTGGGGAGAGTCAGAAATCATCATGCTCTTCACTGAAAGGGCAATTTTGAAATCCAGGATAAGTGTGGTAAAAGTACGCTAAGTTAATGCAGTAATACCTTGATTTGGTGATCAAATAGAGTATATATTATTTTTTACGCTTGTTTTCGAAATCGCCGCAGCGGGGTTAAATAGGTTGCATATGTGACCCCTTCGCTGCCCCCCCCCCCCCCATTTTACTGCAGTAACCTGTATTACCGGGTGCTAAGGACAACTACAGACAGCGCAGTATATTAAACTGAAAGTGTTTGAGGGCCTTTATGAAAATTATTTCCAAGTATTAAATAGAAAGCACACCTTAAATACTCCCTTGTGTGTGGCTAAAAGAAATTCGGCATAATTTATGTATTTTTACCTTGAGTGAAAAACTATCTCGTTATTTATAAGTAATAATTGTCAATGCGGGAGACAAAATTTAATAGCCACTTTGAAAGGTATGATAAATCAGCCATGTTATTACTTAGAACTCCACCGACTGCGAGCAACATGGTGTCGTCTGCGTACTTTAGAACTTGTAAAAAAGAAACGGACTTCATTTGTTTAAATAGAAAATAAAACTGCCTAAATGAAGAGCATTGAGGCGCTCCGCATGGGATTCCATTGTACATGTAATGACAGTTATCGATTACTACTTCTTTAGAGGTAATAAACTGCTGCGAAAGAACTAATTTGGGTCGTTAACGTTGCAGTACGTTTCCAACTTCTTCAGTAGCAGTAAATGACAAGCTGTGTTATTCTTTCCTAATTTCTTACAAATTATTTCGCCATTTGGTTTCATGAAGGGCACAGTTATCAATGCGGGATAAGATTATAATTGCTGCGTATGTTGAAGTATGTGTAACAATGCTGTTTAGCACAAATTATGTGGTTGCAATTAAGGAATTGATTTATCCGTAGTGGGAATCATTTTCACGAAAGAGTAGTTATTACGCATAATGGCTGGTAACTGCAAGTATCATTTGGATTCCTTGATTTAAACATTGGTACAACCTTCAGTAGTTACAGTAGTTTTGAACGCACCTCATATAATGAAGCTGAGCTCCCTTTGAGACGGAAGTCGAGAATACGAGAATACGTTCCTTTGCGTTTTCCCGCCACTGGGGTTTATTGGCTAACATTTTGGGCTGCAAGTCGAAGCGCCGTTCGCCCGCTTCCACTGTGCACGTGACCCTCTGGACTGTCCCAGATACTCTAGGAGAATTGCAGGATACGCCGCAGCTCACCGCCCAGACGGTGAATCAATATTCCAGGAACTGTGGGCTGTCGGGCTCGCCACGAAATTCCAAGCTACTTGGGGTGAGGAGGCGCCGAACCAAGGACATCGACAGCATCCAAGTAACTCTTGAAGGACATGACACCAAGCCAAGTAAGACTATCAAGGTTCTTCGCCTTCTCGCCCAGGCGGATGGCGAGAACGACGAAAGTGTACGACAACTCAGAAAGACCACTGAGCAAGTCAGGCATTTGATAAGCAGGGTTACGAACCGACATAGACGCGGGAAAGAGGGTGACACGGACAGACTAGTTCAAGCCTACGTCCTGTCACGCTTAACGTACTCTGTTCCATACGTCACCATCAGCAGAACAGAACAGGGCAAGCTTAGTGTGCTCATTCGGAAGTCGCTAAAACAAGCACTCAGATTGCCTGTGAGCACATCGACAGACAAATTGCTCCGTAGGGGGCTACACAACACCGTGGCTGAACTAATTGTGGGCCAGTTGTTTGTCAAATCAAAGGGCACGGCTCGGCAGCGCACGAACAGGTCGTAAAGTGCTAACCAAACTCAATGGGATTTCGCAAGACCAGTCCCAGTCATAGGCCGTCCCAGAATCTTAGCGTTGATCCATTAAAGTGCACCCAATCCCTTAAAATATGCACCCGAACTACCATCAGTGCCGCACTAAACAAGATTTCTTCCCGAACTGCTACCGCGGCGTACACCGGCGCAGCGCACTACAACGTCCAAAGGGCCACGGTGGCCGCGGTGACGCACGGGCGGGAACACCTGACCAGTGTCTACTCCCCGAGTGACGGCTAAAGAAACGGAAGAACTTCCCATCGCTCTGACGCAAAGAAAAACTATCACCATATTCGCGGATTCCCAAGAGGCATGCCGCAGCTTCACATCGGGCTGGGCGGCACGCATCCTAAAAAAGAAGACATCGGCCAGGAAGGTCTCAATGGTGTGGACCCCGGCCCACTCCTCCATGAAAGGCAACAAACATGCCCATCTCACTACCCGAGATCTCGCCCAGCCGGCCGCGGAAGAGATGCCGGAACCCCCACCGCTCACAACCGTCCAAGAAACTGCACAACACTACTGGCTCGATAGAGCAACACTCACCTCACCCCATCCAGCACTTACGGAGACTCAAGGAACCACACTAAGACTAATGGAGGCTAACACCTTTACCCATCCAATCATCAGAGTGCACCTGTGATTCCCAAAACAATTCGACGCCCAGTGTGAATTCTGCAACCAGCCAAGCACTCTCAAGCACATTATAGGAAAGTCAGACGATAACCCAGCCCTCCACCCCCTTCCCCATCCCCTGATCAGTTGAAGATACTGCTGTGCAGCTCCCTACCTCAAGATCAACTGCTGGTCGAGTGGGCTACTCGATCCGTGGCGGCACATGGTTACCTGAAATGAGGAACCACCCCGCACCTATAGCTGAATAACAAAGTATCTCTCTCTCTCTCTCTCTCTCTCTCTCTCTCTCTCTCTCTCTCTCTCTCTCTCTCTCTCTCTCTCTCTCTCTCTCTCTCTCTCTCTCTCTCTCTCTCTCTCGCTCTCTCTCTCTCTATCTATCTATCTATCTATCTATCTATCTATCTATCTATCTATCTATCTATCTATCTATCTATCTATCTATCTATCTATCTATCTATCTCTCTCTCTCTCTCTCTCTCTCTCTCTCTCTCTCTCTCTCTCTATCTATCTATCTATCTATCTATCTCTCTCTCTCTCTATCTATCTATCTATCTCTCTCTCTCTCTCTCTCTCTCTCTCTCTCTCTCTCTCTCTCTCTCTCTCTCTCTCTCTCTCACACAACAGAGTTCTTGTGACTCCAATCCGGCGCGCCGTAGTGGAGGGCTCCGAATTAATTTTGACCACAAAGATCCCCAGGTGGTCAAAATTAATCAGGAGCCCTCCACTACGGCGTGCCTAATCGCCTGCGTTGCGTCGGCGCGTGAAACCCCACAATCAATCAATCAATCAGTCAACGGTTCTTGTGACTCCCGCCGCCGCGCCTGCACGCGTCGCAGAACCTGCAGCCAGTGCGGAAGGGTTCAGTAGAAGGAAGGAATGAGAATGCTAGCGAAGAAATTCCAATACTGGCAGACAACAAAAGGAGCGACAGGCAGCCAATGGCGTAACTATAGAGCTTGCAAACGCGGCCACTGAGACGGTTAGAGCGCTGTGCACGGCTGTTTGAAACGATGCACGGGCGGTAAACGCCATGTTGCAGACTTCTCAAACTGGAGCAAGGTGTGCGCGTCGGGCCCAGCCCCTAGTTCTCGATAAATATAGACGAGATGCTTACACATTCGTAGAGATCCACCAATGAATCTTAAATTATTTTCTCTTCTTTCAATTCCAGCCTTCGTACGACTGTTCCGCCGTGCTCACTTGCATAGGTATATCGAGTGTGGCGAGGGCCACTCTTTCAGGATGTGCTAGCCACCCGAGTACCGCTCACCTGATATGCCAAATTGGGTTCTCTAACTTTGTTGCTGACGGTAGTGGCGTCATGGGCACCCGCACGACCTCTCGGGGCTCGTGCGTGCAGCTAGATACTTAGATGATACGTTCTGTCCCGCTGGATACACCAACATTTGGTTGTTCGTCTGGTGCTGCTTTTCTACGGGGCGACTTTGCGATGCCTTGAATGGGACCTGGGTATAAGTCCCCGGGCATATCCCTTAACGACAGCAAAATGCAATGCTATGTCGTATCAGCAGGTCAAGATACCATCATGGCCTAAAAATTATTCTTAGATTATGATTAGGCTCGAATTTGATGGAGCAGAGTGCGTTTTTTTTTCTCTCGTTTTCCCGCGGGTGTATGATCCTGAGGACAAACATTTACGTAACACTCTTGTACGAAGTGTGCAATGAGATTAGTATTCCGAGAATGCATTTCTCTACCTAGACAGAAGCTCCTCATTTGAAGCTGCAGCCCAAAAGAAGGCGGCACGTGCGATTGTCTGCTGTGAAAGAACGCACCACAAGTGGGCAGCGTGTCCCTTTCTAAATCTTACTTCCCTCTCCCTACCTCAAAGGAAATCCACATATGACCGACTTCAACAGTTATAACCGAGTGGTTGAAGTTTTCCTTACATACTGGAAACGTTGATCAAAACTAACGAAACGCTGCCGCAAAACGCCCAGATGCTGTGAAGTTGCAGTCAAGCCAATTTATGATTTGAGGAAAAGTGCTTTGAGAACGTCAAGCACATATCTGTATCCCAATGTGGGGTACAGTTTTCAATCACTGCACGCTCCCCGTCCTCGCAGTGATCGACGCGAGCGGCAAGTACCCGACGGGGCTCTTCCAGGGGAGCTGGGCAGACCTGGGAGCTTTCGACGAGTGCGTGGAGACGGTGGCCCTGGACCAGAACGGAGGAGAGAAGGCGCGCGGGCAGTACTGCAACATCTACATGAAGGTGGCCAATGACACCTCCTTCTTGGACGAGATGCTGCCCGCCTTCCTCATGGCCCACGAGCGGGTGAGAGCCGCTGGCCGCGCCCTCGCTTGAGTGCATCGGCTCCAGGGCTTTCCCTCGCGGGGACCGATTTCAGTTGGGCAAGATAATGCTTACGTTACTCCAACTTATTCGACAAAAGCAAATGGCGAGTTTCCGCAGCAAACGCCCGTACGTTCGCCATAATGTACCTTGTATGAATTACGAGCCACCGTTCATTAAACTAATGATTATTTACATAAAGTGTTGAGTGAGTCAACTGACTTTTCTGTTGAGGTAGGAATAACGATCCCATGATCAAAGTTCCGATACTGGCAGGCAGGACGGTGTACCAGCTGCGCCGTAGCAGTTATTAAACCCAACCTTGTTGCTTTCAAGTATTTTGGTCATTTTGACAGAAGGACGGGGTAAGGAAGGGCTCTGGGTGGCCGAATGCACCGATACAGCGCGCATTAACGTACTTTGTGCTGCGGTGATGATGACGACGACCTTACGGCACAGGAAGTAACAGCGAACGAGAGAACTCAGGCACGCCACGGGCTGAATACTGAACGCTGTTGAAATAACACGCTTTGAATACCAGCACCACTATATATCAAACAGCGAAATAAACAAAGGGGGATACATAAAGCCAGTTAACACCATGTCATGCCAGAAAAACTAACAAAACAAACCACTAAAGTGCGACATATTTCTACTGTATACAACTGCAAATAAATGCGGTTAGATAATCCACTTTACTCGAAATACCCCGGATGTCAGGCTCAAACTTTTAACTGTAAATTTCAGCTGTCCTTTCATAGCTCCGAAGCGACACATTGAAATGCAGCGCATTTGAGCCGCAATCAGTAAGTCCGTAATATGACCTCCCTTCATGAGAAGTTAACTTTTTAAACGCTCCGGGACGCAACTTTCAATGTCATGTTAGTAGGCCTCATTTGGCCGAATTCTACATGACGTCGGGCGTTTATCTATGAGCAGTCTTGTTTCGATGCTATCTCCTCAGTGGGCACACACCAGAGAAAATTTTATCCCGTCACATCCCAATGTACAGTCGTTACTGCAGTGAAAGAAATCCCGAAAACACAAAGGAAGAAAATGTTTCCCAGCTGACTAATGTCGTGGAGGCCTATTTTCGCCGCCAAGTGCGCACGCTTACGCGATAACACCGGCAATGTGCATGCCACTTTTCTGAATAAACATTCTCGGGCGTTGCACAAAACATTTATTTAATTGCAATGTTTTAAAATCACCGGGTTCCGTCACGCCCTCGTTACCTTCGTTTTCACGACTAAGGTATTTAGCCTACAAAAGCAGCCAATTCGCTTTATAATACAATATCTCAAGCATGCCATCAAGGCCCTGGTGCTTTACTGACCGCCATGCGCGAATCAGCTTCAGTCAGCGTTGTTCACTAGCAGAATATAAGCTACGCTTTCGTAAGGCACATGCAAAGGTGAGTCTGCACACAAGGTGGTGCAGTGATTTTACTCGTCAAAATGCTTCTCAAGTATCTGACCCACCAGACTCCAGACGATATACTAAACTAACACGTATTTTTTTTTAGAGTGGGTTTTACGTCGACTCTTTTATTTTATTTTTTTAACCATAGTATACTAACGAATTCCGCCATCACGTTCGGGGAGTGGATGTGAGTTCTTTTGCGACATCGTCGTATGCCTTAATAAATTTTCATCCCATACGTGTGTTCGGTGCAACCGGAATTTGGTAAAAATCCTGCAGTAATTTATTAAAGTCACTCACACGACTGAATCGGCTTCTGTGCAAGAATACTTGGCTTCTGGCAATATTTTTTTCATCTGACGTCCGTACTTGTTCCTGCCAACTTGTTAGTTTTCTGGCGGCGCTTTTTTCCACCGGGAATTCTGTTTCTCAGCATGTTTTTCTTGGCATGATGATCGGATCAAGGGAAAGAGTAATAAAAGAAAGATGCAAGCTTCAATGCCCCGCATCTTTATCTTTTCCCTCTCCCAGTTTCCCGAGTTGCTGGCGGCGCAACAAGACAGGCGAGTGCCGGGCATGCGCTTGGGAATCTGCACCATCGCCGACTGCACCCTGGACGACATCCAGGCTCTCGCGGACACGCGTAAGCTCCGTCACTCCCCTCTCTTCCATCTCTTCGTCCCCTTAAGCAATTTTTACAAAGCCATACTACAGTGAACTAGAATAGCCATACGCTCCGCTCTATACCCCCCCCCCCCCCCCCCCCCTCTGCCTGTGGTCCTTCAGTGCTGATAGAGAAATAACGAAATAGTTCATCGCCAGTTTTACACGCCTGTACCAGCGAAAACATAATGACGTTCAGGGCGAACGACATTACCTGGTAATGTCGTTAGTTTTGTGCTACAGGGGAATACTGAATGACATTCTACGGGAACGGCATTCGGTGACCGAATCGATTCGGTGGACACATTCCGAGCATTATCTTCCGAACCAAAAGAGGCCGCAGTGGCCCGTCGCTTAACAAGTAAGTGTAATAATAAACTGATGAACGTACGCGTAAATCTATATATGTCCATTCGTCTTGTTTTTACAGTGAAGCTGTTTATGGCTAGGATCCAGTAGATTATCGTTGGCAGCATAGTGATGTAGACAAGAATCGCACGCGGGCTTAGCGCCACCTTGCGGCGCCCACTCAACTCCCCGGAATCGTAAACCAGTGCGTCACACCTTCGGCGTCTGGAAAAAATTCATAAAAAAGAAATAGAGGTCCAGGGGCACTGATACTTTGGTATGTGACGGCGTGTAATGCCCTGAAGAAGTTTCTTCCCAGCAGAGCATTTGCGCTTAGAGGTGCAGCCGACTTTAAAAATATAGGTGTAAGCTTGGTCTTTGTAAGCTGGCTTTCCCACATTACCTGTTGCGCAGCGAGGCATCGCCATCTACGGACGGAGTATGACTAGAGAAAACAGCTCCTAATTCCCGTGTTAGCGTCTCGAAAAAATTGCATAACAATAAGCCGCAAAGACGCCTATACCATTACGCTGAGTTTCACTTACTTTTCATAATTAGTTAGCTCACGCTGAAGTTGTAAACGTTACAGAATTACTGTGTGCCATCTAAAGAGGAACGGTTGTTACAGAAAACGGCGGTAACGGTTCTTTTACTGGAAGCATTCGGAAACAAATTACATGACAACGAGCCGCTAAAACGACTCTATAATATTACGCCCCACAGCTTCGTTGTTCATTTTTCTTCAAAGAGTGAAAAGGAGCACCTTCGCAATGCTCCGTCAGGTAGCCTGCCACACAGATACGGATTTGTTGCTTGGACGTCTCCGCTTATCCAGTACTGTAGTTTGGCGGTGGCTTTGTCCTCGTTGCCGAGCAAACGATGGGAGACCCGAAGACAAAAAGAAAATGGAGGAGGAGTGGGGAGAAAGTGCGGCGAGGAGGGGGTATGCCGAATCGGTGCGATAGGCTCCTGGGCGGCGGCGCATGGTGAAAGTGTGAGGGGGAGGCAGCGAGACATCCTGGGTGGTGGCGACGGGCTGCGAGATGACGCCGGAGCAGCGCGTGCCGTCGCGCGCTCGATAATGACGCATTCACTTCCTGAGACGCAGTTCTCGCCTACGGCGCAGGCTTACCATCGCTTATCCAGGCTTACCATCGCTGACATTTACGCGGGAGGTACAAACACGATTTACAACAACATGCTCGACAGCGGTGACGTGTTGCGGGATAACGGCAGAGTAGCGCGCGCCGCCGTGCGTTCGCTCACCACGCGATCGCTTCCTGAGACGCAGCAGCTACTGGCGGTGAGCGCGACCACGGGCGGCGCTGGGAAGCGCGCCTCCGTGACTTCTGCTTAGGGATTCTCACATTTGTCGTCTGCTTCACTCGGGCTCGCTATCCCTGCTGTCTCTTTACGTTGGGTTGACATTTGATGCTTGCCCGCACCACATTTTGCGTGTGCGTAACTTTTATCATAATATTAGACTTCAAATAGCATACAATAGCTGAAAGCATGAGTTAAAGTATAGTTTTGGATACCGCTACGGTAGGAAGGTTGCCGGCTTCGCCCCTTTCCTTGCGTAAGCGGTCCTGTGCGGAGCGCGAAGAGTCAGAGCTAAGCGTCAGCTACTGTATTAAGCAAACGTTCGAAAAAAGGGAACAGCCAGCTTCTAGTAAGCAACAACAGCGAAAAAACACGACCAAAACCAATTACAGGCCCTCGGCGCTGTCGGCTTTGTCGGAAGGCATTACGATTCCCGGTAATCATATGTAAAGCAAAACAGTTTTGGAACTTTTCCAAACGCCCGAAAGTATTGTATCACATCACCTTACGTTGTTAAGGCATGAAAATATGCCGATGTGCACTATCGGCTGCAAAAATTGTAGGTTGAGTTCCAAATAACCCGCTGTGTCTATTATAGGCGAGTATGAAGGTTTATTGATCGAAACGAGTCACATCTACGGCAACGATACAGTAACACTATGTTTGTTCACACCTGGAGCGATATTTCGGTACATTTGTCACAGCCATATATCTCCAATATTCAAATATGTGCTACAGGAAAACTGCCCTCAAGAGGAAGAGGAGAAGAAAACTTTATTCAACAGAAAAATTGAGCTTATTAGTGGGCCGGGTCCTCAGTCCAGGACAAGAGAGTAAAAGTAATTCTCTTCAATTCATAGACCGCCATACCGAGAAGACCTGCAGGATTAGTTCTTTATGCGTGGAAGGATTGGAAAACAACGAAGAGCTGTTTGTAAATATTCAGCGGTTTAGATTTTTGTAATATATGCACATGTACTATTTATCGCGTTCGTTAGCGAGTATATATCAAGCCGAGTATATATCAAACACCGTAATCATGTCGTAACTGGTCAGGTTGAGAGTCAGTTCGTTATGATAACGATGGTTACAATAGAAATTCAGGGCACAAGCCCGCCTTCGAGTACTCTGGACAGCGTTGTCTGGGGCGCGATCGCGGTGACGTAGCACAAACCTTCTCATTGTATTTGCATGTGAATAAACGACGCACGTTACGGAATATGCACTTTCTTGCACGCAGCCATAACGAACGCCAATTTGTGAAGGGAACGTATGCCATACCGCCTGAAGAAAATATCCACACGATCTTTGTGAGCTTCCGAAACATCCTCAAACCTACTAATGAGACGTTTGTGGTGGCGCAGAAAAATTAATGGGTTGGGCACAGAAAAAAAAAAAAAAAAAACGTTCATCAGATACAAGTCAACGACAACAAAAGAAATAGAAGACAGCCGCTTTATTTCCTGCTGTGCGATTTGCGTGTAGGAACCCGCTGCTTGGTACGTAGCATTAGGCTATTGAGTCTTCATAAGAGCATTTCAGAAATACTGTAGGAAAGCGTAGGCATTTTCAATAATTATGTAGGAGCTCTGAGCACTGAACCTCGCGAATAAGCAGAAAGGACAAGTTACACACGATCATCTGCCCGATGCTCTGAAGAAAGTTGTTCTGTCGCCTCGTGTGTTGCAAACTTGTGGGGGATACAGCTTGAAAGGGTTCAGGGGGATACAGCTTGAAATTTCACAAAAATGCGCTGACTACTGCCATCGGGAATCGTTTACAGAGAAAATACGGCATGGTTTCGAACGTTATTGCTTGTGGCGGAAAAGCATTGCTTTATAAGACTTGCAACAGTTGTTCGCTAGTTGGTTAATGGCTTTTTTAAAAAAAACAATACCTGCGTGCCTGAAGGACGAGAGACAGGAGGGCGCAAAAAACTTGCCCTCAATTTCATAACTGAATGCCGCGGTCGAGTTTTACAAACTGCCACCTACGCTTGAAAAATCATGCACTCCTCTGTCTAACGACGATGATGGTTTATGGCAAAGCTTTCTCGTGCGGGCTTCCTTGGTTGCCATCTGGATTTAAACTTCGACTAGTTGAGCTTTGAATTGGACCAGCACGCTGTTGAGCTTTGAATTCGACCAGCACGCCGCGTCTTTGACTTTGACCCTTTCCCATTATCTTTCGCATGAAGCAAGCTTCGCGTTCAGCCATCGTCGTCGTTAGACGGAGGGCTGGATGATTTTGTTGTTTAATTTTG
Source organism: Haemaphysalis longicornis (assembly GCF_048455015.1). Classification (NCBI taxonomy): domain Eukaryota; kingdom Metazoa; phylum Arthropoda; class Arachnida; order Ixodida; family Ixodidae; genus Haemaphysalis; species Haemaphysalis longicornis. The sequence goes on from NW_027526203.1 coordinate 23,460,990, forward strand.
CACGTCCACGCACCCCTCTACAAATCCAAGCTGCTTCCAGCCTGTCGGAAATGCATCTGTGCTGAAGGGTTCGGGCTGATGCACCCCTGTTTGAGACCCTGTTTGAGACGCGACGTATTTGGTTTCTTCACAAGGCCTTACACCATTTTTAGGTACTCAATCAAGAATACTAGGCAATAAAAAACGCGGGCTGAAGTTAACACTGCCACATTTTTTAACTATCGGTGCCAGCCTTTATTCCACGCAGGTGGTAAAATGGGAAAGAGGGGGGGGGGGGGGGGGGGGGGGCGGTTTGTACCTTGGGCTGTTGGGTGGTTGAATAACTTTGGGTCTTTGTAAAATGACCACAACAAACGTGAGGGTTCCGCTTCAGCTCTCAGGCTCTCATGCTGCCACTCACGAAAACTGAAGGCACAAAGCTCACGGTTACAGAAAGAAAGTGTAAACTGCCGCGACGTTTCCACGGCCACATGGTAATCTATCTCGTACGTAAGGGCCTTTCTCCTCAAACCGCACGTATTGAGGTATCCCGTCGTTAAGGCTGGTGTGGAAACCGTAGTCATTGAAACCAGTTAAGATCATTTAAAGCGTCGGAATGAATACTACTAATAATAGTTTCATTCCTATTCGGATAGCGCGAAGCCAGGCGCAGAGCGCTGCAAAAAGCGCTGATGTCAATGTAGCCCATTCCCAAACTTATAAGCGTCCAATGAGTTTACGTAGCCGTTAGTATATTTAAGAAGAAATTAATACTAATAACAGTAGCTCTATTCATCTGAAGATCAGGTGTAGCCAAGCGTGTATCGCTGCAAAAAGCCTCTGATAACATTGTAGCCCATACCCAACTTTAGAAGCGTCCGAAAAGTTTACGTATAGCCGTTACTGCATCTAAGAACCCAACACATCTGTCTAGACTTAGTTTCACCGCACATATCCGCTCACAAAACCACCAAAACATTCAAAGCACCGAAGAAAACACGGCAAAAACAACGGAAGGCGGCGTAGTCCAATGCACTGGCTCATTCCACTGACGAGGGGAGCCCCGAGTGGTGGCGCCACCCGTCCAGCTGCCCGGTCTTCATGCGTCGTCACCGAGAAGACTGCAGTTCGCGCTGAGCACAAATTTAGCATTAGGGAGTATAGTAATTATCAGCCATTTCTTCTAATTTAAAATAGTTGGCTGAGTTTTTTTTTTTTTTTTACAGCACATAAAAACGTCCTTCACGTATAGTCTTTCACGTCTGCTAATCATCAATGCTAGCATTTTCAAATGGCATTTATTTCGCCTTGTAGACACGCACGACGAAACCGCATGTCATTAATAGCTAACGTAATACCAGAGTCCTTCAATGCTTTTCTGGTCACGAAACTTCTCCGTAACGCTATGGGAGAGCTTCATATGGGGACCAACGCTCCCGCGCGGTGGCGCTACGAGTCTGGTGAAGGCGGCTTGGACGGCGGCGGCCGTATTTGCAGCGCGTTGGAGCGCGAGCTTGCTGGTGTTTGTTGTGTGATATAGCTTTATAAGCTCATCACGAAGGGCAAATTATGTGAACTACCATGCCTCTGACGTGCTGTGTACCTGGTTGCCGCTCTGGCTATCGGAATACAACGGAAAAGGCTTCGTTGTTCTGCCTCCCAAGCGACCGCGAACAACGCGACAGGTCGAGCCATTCCACGACGGGAGACGGACGCTTTCAGCTTCGAGTCGAAGGCCGTTCGTGTGTTCGGAAAATATTTCGACCCCATGGACATTATTCGAGCCGATGAGTTCAAAATAAGTGGACAACCTGTGCTTCTGCAGCGCGAGAAGCTCAAGCTCCGCGTCGCCCCGGACATTTGAAAACCTGCCCCCGTATCTTACGAAGCCCAAGCCACGATCGCGCTCACAACGAGAAAATCCGTCTGCTAAACGTCGTCGCGTTTCGTCGCCGCACAAAGATCGGACTGCAGCTACTGTGATTTTGGTTATCCAACCAGATATTTTGAATTCGGAAAGCGTAGCATGGCTATCTTTGCCTGCATACATTTTTTTTTTACTTGCCCGCCGCGCTTGCCCAGGGGCAAAGGCATTGTGCTTATCTGATATGCCCAAAGACGCGGGTTCCCAGCCGCTTTTCTGATGGAGGGGAAAAGAGAAAACGCTTGTGTGTTCGAGATTTCGGCGCAAGTTAAAGATACCTGAGTGGTTAAAATTAATCCGGAGCGCTAAACTACGGCGCGCGCCCTATTGCCTGTGTAGCGTCGGCACGTTAAACATCATAATCAATCAATCAATGTTTTTTAACTTGCCGTTTGGGTGGGAGGGGTGTGACAGGCACTGAGCGGGCGAGTTTTTATCTGTTGACACCCTATGCCGATGAGAACAGCCGAGAAAGTAGCTCAAAACTGTGGCATTTACTCCTACCCTGGCCCCTCCGCGCGCCCATTACTCTGCTTCCATTTCGTGAGGGTTTTTTTCTCTGCTGTCCACGCTAACTTTCCGAATTTCGTTTATTATTTTGCATTATTAGCGCGCTATAAAATAGCGCAAACACAGCGCTAACCCAACGTGCTGTACGTTTGCACACCTATTTGCTCAGCGCAGCATGTCGCGCCCAGGGCTGAATACATATTCAAGTCTGGCGCTAGTTGACTCAAATCATGCAGGCGGCTGCAAAGGCTAGTCAAAAATTGAAAACGCCAGATGTACGCCTTTTTGAAGCGAGAACGTAGCGGTGCTTGCCGGAACGAACGAACACTGCAACATATGCGCCTCAGTAACACCCGTGGTCTTTCCTCAGTTTCACAACTGAGCTACGGGACAACAAATGACTCAAAAACAACAACTGACTGACTCAAAAACTGACTCAAAAACTTCGCTAGCATTTTTACTGGTGGAAATGAAGAGCAGATGAAAGTAGGCGCGTGCCGACGGAGAAACAGCCGGCCAGCAAGCGTCGTCGACCTCCGGCGAAGCCTTCACGTTAACAGGGGCGATCCTAGCGGCAGCTTTTGTCCCTGAATGAAACTTCGGCCGGAGTTTCGTGACCAGAAAAGCATTGAAGGACTCTGGTAATACGTTTCTAATGTAATTAGACTTCCCGTGTGACAGTAGTATAATTATTTATTTTTCACAAACATAGTCTATATGTATGAGCGCAGGAATCCAAGGCATACCAAAAATCCGTGGTCACCTATAGCGCTGTGAGTTGTGAATGCGTAATAATTATTATCCAGTTGAACGCTCTCGGGTTGACGTGGCGCCGAACAGATATGCCGGTACCGTGAGCGCTGCAACGCAGCAGAAGCGGCCGCAACGCCTGCAGTGAATGCGGTGATGCGCCATGTGGAGCATCTTAGATCACTAATAACTGCTACGCCCCTGGGTGAGCTCATTGGTAGCCAGTCCTCTCCCGCTGCGCTGATAGCAGATTGGCTATCGCAAAAATAGCGCAGAAACTGTACTTGAACACAAGACAAAGAAAGGCTCTCCGCACAACTCCAGCTCGCTTCCCTTTGTTTTCGGAACCTAGAGTGGAAGGGTCACGCTACAGCAGCACTTCCTGGGAAGTGAAGATCAGGCACCGCCTAAGTTTCATCCCCTTTTTCTCTTTGCCCTCCCCCCCCTCCCCCCCCCCCCCTCCACTTCTGAGCCTCATACCCCAATACCCTTCCAATATACTCCGGGAGTATATGCGTCTATTCGCGTTTAAAGATCAGGTAAGAGAAATGAATCGAAGATTTTACACGCGCTCTCTCATTTCTTAATAATCTCTCGTCCATGTGTTAGTAACCAAAATGCCATTGCGCTTCCTTTTCTTTCCACTCTTGCAGTCACCCAGGGAGTCGCCAAGGTTGTCGTGAAAGACTGCACCACAAATGAGCCCAAAGAAATCACCAAGGCCCAGCTGGCCATCATGTGAGCCCCAGATTCGCCTATTTGTGACCCTTTTTCCTCGCGGTCAGCTAAACTTGCCCTTTCCTTTACTGTATACTCAAAGACTACACGTCTCTCGTTTTCAAGCGCTGTAAATAGTATGCGCGGAAGTTGTGTCCGGGCGAAATACCACTCACGCGTGGCTTTACTCGGATCCTTTCGCTCGCACCTATCAATATTAACCTTCGGCCCTGCGCCGAAAAACCCATGACACCATCAATCACTGGCGGCTTTGTGTATAGCGATCCAGCAGCGACGACAGCCGGCTGTCATGAAGTCGGTGATGTAATTCTGAGTAGTGTCCGTTTCAGGACGTGACGTAGTTGCACTTGCTTGCTGGACCTTTAAGCTGTACCACTGCACAGAAACCCACGACCCGGCTTGCGTGTCTTGCAGCACACGCGTGTCGATTGCTCTGGTCACTTTGAAGCGCACATGAAATGGACAGAACTGAGAATTCCGCCCTAGATGTTCCAGATCTCCCATTGGCGTACGAGCTCCCACGCCGCAATGGCGGGAGCGCAGTGTTGAGCCTCTGTTCCCCGTCTCCAGCACCGCACTGGTCCTGGTGGTGGTGATGATGATCGCCAGCAGCGCCATCGACGTCTGGGGCTACCGGAGGGGAGAGAAGCCGCCGCGAGAGAGTGAGTCCCGCTTTCATGGCCAAAGACATGTGCGGAGAGAGTGGTTCGTTTTTAAAGGATTGATTGATTGTGTGGTTTAGCGCGCCGACGCAACGCAGGCGATGAGGCGCGCCGTAGTGGAGGGCTCCGGATTAATTTTGACCACCTGGTGATCTTTACCGTGCGCCGAAATCTCGTACACACGGGCGTTTTTGCTTTTCGCCTCCATCAGAAAAGCGGCCGCCGCGGCCGGGAATCGAGCCCGCGACCTCGTGCTCAGCAGCGCAACGCCTTAGCCACTGTGCCACCGCGGCGGGTCGTTTTTAAAAGGAATGGGTAAAAGAAATGTACGGGGACATTTTGAACTAATTTGGGAGTTCACCAACATACAACCGCGCCTGGGTGTGGGAATATAGGGGGAGAATAGGAGAGCGTAGGGAAAAGTAAATATTAGAAAGAGTAGGAAAGAGTAGAGGAGAGTAGTTCCACTGTGGTCGATCCCGTCGCACACAACACATCTCGAACACTGCTGGCTGGCCTCATGCTGCGTCCTGGAGACGAGGAGCCGCGACACGAATGGTGAAGCGTAGAGGCGAGCTTGCTGTGACCAGGAGCGAAGTCCGCGTGGGTTCCAACCACTTCCGAGTTCGCTGGATTGCACTGCGGCCGACAGACGGATAGTGGAGAGCGGAGTTTGCAATCGACGGGAAACGCAGGGGCATATTCAAATCGAGGGCCCGCGTGGACAGCGGGCCCATATGCTACAGCAACGCGTTTCCGCGCGCGTTTTGTTTTTCTTCCTTTCTCAAACGGTCCGGTAGCCTTTATACGTGCTCCGGACGGACCGCTTTCTTGTAGTGTCACTAAATAAGCTACGCTTAAGAGTACCACCACTTCGTGCACCCGGAAGCGTCTGGGGGCCATTTTGTTTCTTGCTTGGAGTGTTGCCATCTCTCCCAACGAAACCGCCGCCGGTTGTGACGGGAAGAGTGTGACCGGCCGCTCTAGCGTCCGCGCAGCATACAGAGAGAGAGAGAGAGAGAGAGAGAGAGAGAGTGGGGGGGGGCACCCAGAAACAAAATGGCTGCGCCTATATATAAACGGCATATGCCTATATGCCGACCGACCAATGAAAATCCTGGCGGCACATAACAATGAGAGGAAAGAGTGCCGATACTCTAAAAGCCTTTATTTTGTGACGCTAGTTTCTAGAGAGAGAATACGCGTGCGCGAACGCGTCGCTCTTTGCCCATGTGCTTTTGCTGGCGGCGGGCGCTGCACAGCGGGCCGCAGTGTTCTTCGCTGTCCGCGACACCTCCGCAGTCAAGACAGAGAAACAACCGAGCTCCATTATGAATCGAGTCAGCCAATAACGTAGCCTCACGTCGGTACGCAGCGATTTTAAAAACGACATTTTTTCTTGGGCTACTTAAACCGAGAATTTTTGGTCTGTCTGTAAGTCTGTCTGATTGTAACTCGATTCAGCCACCCGGCTAAAGTAAAATGCTTACTGCGCAATAGTCATATACTCACAGCCAACTGTAAACGTCTAAGCCCGGTTTATACATTCATACTTGTCAACTTTGTTGAACAAGAACAAGACATTACGCAAATATAAGACAGGAAATTAGTACGCAAGGGATATCTACAGTGATCCTTTATTAAAAAATTCATGGATGCTTGGTTTTTCTATAGCAAATGATATTCTACATCTACAGCAGAAAACCGCCGCCTCCTGGCGGCATATGAAAAATCACGCGGCCACAGCAACGAAAGGTTCCACTAGCTAGGTTCCACGTTCTGCTTGGAACGCACGTGGAGCACGGCGACGCGGTTCTATAAACCTTGTAGTCGGCCGCCTCCATTCACGCGCGTCTCCGCCGTACTGCAGCGCTGGCATCGAGGAACCCGGCCAGTAGCAGTGGAACGCGGTAAATTCAAATCGCCTTTCGCAAACCTTTAGTGTGTTTACCTTGGGATGAGCGCGACGGTACAGGAACAGCATGAGAGATGAGCGGGAAAGCAAAGGGGGGCATTCCTTGGCAAATGTCTACAAAGACTATCGTCACATTTGCAACGAAAGGAGCAGATACGCGGCCAATTTTTTTTATCATAACTGAAGAGGCTTAGTCTTTAGCTGACAGGCGACGTTTCTATAGGCACTGGTCGAAAGGGGGAAAGAGGTCGAAAGAGTAGCAACACCTCCCAAATTCTTCGGGGGTATCTGACGAGGCCATTGACTGCCTATCATGAAATTACGCGTTCGCCAACCGATAATTACGTTTCCGTCGTAAGCTATGAACGAATCTCGCGTGGCTTCGATGTATGCTCCCACGGCGGCGAGCAGCCATGTTGCGATGCCCCTGTGAAGTCGGAAGTTTTTGTACACCCGATACATCCCCAAACCGCAGACGTCTTTCGGCGTTCGCGACGTCGCAAAGCCATAAGCCGCCCGTCGCTTTTTGTAGCTTTGCGACGGCACAGCCGATCGCCAAATTTCTTTGTTGCGTGAACGCCCGTCAAACCAGTCAGCCAATCCTGGTCGCAGAGTCTGCTGACGAAGCCGGGAATAAGCATCCGCGGCATTGCAAATGGCGACGAGCCTCATCCGGTCATGGGACTTGCCGTGCGCTTCGGTTCCTTGGTCAGCGGGTTCAGTGTACACACATGTACGAATAAACGAAGAGCGTGGGACTCATTAGTGCGAAGAACCGTGTTTTAGTTGTAAAAGCAAGTAGTCTTCGTAGATAGATGGATAGCGGCACGGTAGGCTGACTCGCCGCCTATTCGTACCTCTATCGGTGAGTTTCAGTGTCAGTTTCAGTTTATTGTCGCAGTTGAAATTTTACGGTGCATACATAACTCTAGGTGGTCCCATAGTCGTGGACTGGGGAGGGACCTCCTAGTAGTCGACAACGTGAAGTTCAAAGCCTCCAGCATTTGTGCATCTGTGAAAAGGCGCAAACTCTGCCGGCCTTGACACGAGTGAAGTGGCTTCCAAGCAGTATTTCGTCCTGCAATAATAGGTTGAAAGTGGACTCCTTGAATTGATTATATTCGTCTCCTCCCACTACCCGCAATGCTTGCGACTTTGTTCTATGTTAATAGCATGTGTTTTAGAGCGACTTCTACCAGTTCTTGTCACGATAATGTCATATATTTCTTCGAATGCGAACTTTACTTTAACACCCTTCTTTACCCTCCCCCAATTTCCAGAAATAAATGTTTCTTTCTATCTCTCTGTCTCTCTCCCATGCAAATGGTGGAAACATAGGAAGTCATACAAAACGGGTAACAGCTCAGCTAAACGCAGCCACATTGTCGCTGGTCGCACCGCCTCATCGGGCGACACGCGTCGCAGGCCGTCGCGCGACGTGCTTGAGTTTTAAGTGGGAATACGCATGCTACAGGTGACTCCCAGAGCAAATCCGCCCGTCCGTGACACAAAGCGCCCCTTGGACGTACGCATTGAGTCTTACTTAAGGGGTTCTTCTTAACGCATTGGGTCATACTTAAGGTGTTCTTCCAATGTTCTTAAGGTGTTGCGCAGTTTGCGAAGGGCCTGCCCGGTGTAGTATAGAGTAGGTTGCGAATGGCTCCATCCTGCTCGCGCAATATTTCCTCAATTCCTTCCTGCGGCACACCCTGCGCTACAGCTCTTCATAAGAATATCCGCCATTTTCCAAGAGCCACTGCGTTCCCGTATTTACACACACACACAAACAGCCCACACATCACTTGAATCGAAGTACACGAAACGAACGTCATTTTCATACTGCAATGAAAAGCTCTTTAACGAAACCAGCTTAATGTAACTTTGTGCGCTTATAAATTACTTTTAATGGTCAATTGTGATGCGTGTTATTTTATAATACGCACACGAGAACGACATTTGCCGCATTATACTGTACATTTAAACACGACAGTGCATGTGCCGCACAAACAGCCCGAATGGAACGTCGCTTTGAAGTACGAATAAACCACTCACGCGGATGAATCCGATGTCTCGTGTACAGTTGGCGGAAATTTCTCATGGTAGTAGATTTGTAGAAGCGAGCGAACCAAGTGAGGTTTGTTTTCTTGTGCTTCCATTGGAACAATTGGCATCTGACTGTTTCCTGCTACCGTAAGCTCCCCATGGCAACTCATGTATTAGCAAACGCGCTGTTACGATTCAGCGCACCGCTACCCTGTGCGCGCGTGCTGCAAGTTTGGTGTAGTGCGGGGAAGTTGTTGTGTGCTGCAGGAAAGCCCGCCGTCCTCAAAAAAAGTTACGGCAAGGCGGAATGTTCAGACTTGACTATACCAACAGACTGCGTTCGCCGAGATCTCCTTTCCGCCCTCTCTCAGACCTCATACTCAACGTGCGCCGGCTCTCCCGAACCCGGGCAAGAGTGTTCCTGTGTGTCTGTACTTTGCTCGGGCCCAGTGCAAAATCACTGGGGAGGCGGGGAACCGTTGCCGCTTCTGTATATAAATCCCCCCCCCCTCGGGGTAGTTCGAGTATGCGACTTTTGGGGTTAAACTAAGAGCGCAGCTCTGCCGGTCGCCTCCATGCTGTTCCTGTATCGTCGCTGTTCATGTCTCGCCATGCAGCAAACCAGTTAAGTTTGCTACCCGCCGCGGTGGCTCAGTGGCTAAGGCGTTGCGCTGCTGTGCACGAGGTCGCGGGTTCGATCCAGGCCGCGGCGGCCGCTTTTCTGATGGATGCGGAAAGCAAAAACGCCCGTGTGTACGAGATTTCGGCGCACGTTAAAGATCCCCAGGTGATCAAAATTAATCCGGAGCCCTCCACTACGGCGCACCGCATCCCCTGCGTGGCGTCGGCCCGTTAAACCCTATAATCAACCAAATCAATCAGTTAAGTTTGCCCTCGGCTCTTTTTCGCCAACACCGAGGCAGCTCCCTGCTCGCCGCTCGTCCACCACACTACACGACTGAGGCGATGGAGCTCGATAAGGGGATGCCTTCGGCAATTTAACAGTGCTTCACATTTTTCATTCCCCCAGCTTTCTCGCTCTAAAGGTCGGCGGCTCAGGGAACTCTCAGAGCCGTCGAAGCTAAGTAATTTTTCGCATAGAGCAAGGCGTTCGCTTGGGCATGAACACTGTAAAACACCTTGTAGGACTCTAAATTGTTTTTATGCAATTCGTTGTGAAGATACTACCCTCACATTTAAACGGCATAGCCTTCATGGCTCTGTAACCTTGTACAGCAACGTTGTAAACTTGAATCTGCGCGAAAAGCAAGATTTTCCCCTCAATATTAGCTCTGCGAAAACATTTTCCGTTACACTGAATAAGTCCAGGGTGATCACTTCTGAATGAACTGCGATGATCCGGAAACCTGCAACTCTCTAACCTGCTATGGTTGCGTAATTCCACAAGCGAATCGCGTGAGACGTTACAGATCACGAGGTTGGCCCCTATACTGTTCCCTGTATGTCGAGATGGACGCACCGTTGGCTGATTTGCCCGCCGCGGGCGGTCTCGATCGCAGGCAAGGCGAGGCGGCTGCTGACGGCCTTCTCGGTGCCGGGCAACACGCGCTTCCTGCTCTCGGTGAACGAGAACCGCGAGTCTGACGCGCACAAGTACCGCTTCCTGCACGGCCTGCGCTTCTTCAGCATCCTCTGGATTGTGCTGGGACACACCTCCATGGCACTGGACCAGGTCATCGGTAAGCGCGATCGGTCCGCACTCATTGGGACCCTCGTTCTTCTCATGCATAACTAACACTCGGGCTTCTCGAATTGCGTTAGTTAGCACTGAAATGCGCTGTCCTACACTCTAAGACAATCTCGGGGTTCAACTTCACCGCAGTGCACCCGATATTGATCAATGCGTGCAGCCAGAAATGAAATTTCGGCGAATGACGATGTCTTGCACACGATTTGGCCTGCGCTATAGAATCACTCAATGCAAGCACCACGTTCTGCATTGCGCGGTGTTTCAGCGCGGACCACAAACGCACGGTATACATGTTGGTGCCATTGACCGAATTCGCTTCGTTGTGGCGTGGATTGGTCACTGGAGTGCACAGTGGTGAAGCTGAACCACGGGAATGCCCTACAGTGACGCAAATTATTCTTTCTTCTTTTTGTTTGTTTTTTCTTTCTGTCGTTCGTTATCCAGCTTGCCTGCGATAGTTGGTCGAAGGGGAATCGGACAAGGCTTTGTGGCCTAGCCTTTGTCTACGCGAATGTAACTCAACATCAGGGTTCCGCACACGCTTGAGTAGACGGGAATAAAAGACAGAGTGGCCGAACAGATCGCGAAATCCCTCGTTTCTTTTTCTGCCTCATTTTCTTCTCTTCTTTACTTCCTTCCTTCCTTCATCTTTTTACTCAGTGAAATTACTAGTACATATAAAGGCGATTGGCCTCATCACCCTCCGTACAAGTAATTTTTACAGTCCTGAATAGTGGCTTTCAGCGAGATATCGGAGAGAGAAAGAATAGAATTTATCAGAAATTTTGCGATTAGGAAAAATCGAAGACCCAGCACGTGGGCACACTCGAGGCTGGTCGCTGCTGAATACTTTAAGGTCCCTCGATTACAACGCCATTGACAACAAAAGAGGGAATTGCCCACACATCTGTCTGCGCCGCTGCAGACGCCGTCGACAGACGATGGTCTTACGATGTTTTATTTCATTTTTATTTTTTTTAGCCACCCCCGACGAACTAACACCCTCTCCTCTCCCCATCCAGCCTTTTACTCCCTACCCTTTGCCTCTAGCCATCCCATGAGGAACTCAATGGAGGTTTGATGAGTTTAATTTGATCTTTCCGCGTTCTCACTGGTCGCACGCCATCTCTTCGGACCTGTTATATTTTGTATGCGCGGAACATCTCTACCTTACATCTTTTATTTCACTGTTCGCTGATATCTTTTCTTTCTTCGGAACAGTTTTTAATTAACACGTTGTTGTTGGGTTGTTGTCTTTTTATTTTCTATCGTAAAAACCAATCCAACGTGCATTCTTAATGAAAGGAACGCCGTTATTTTATTGTACACTTAAACATTGGCCCCAAATAGGCGTGATTTTATTTGTGCTGAATATTCTGGACACGTGGGAGCCATATGCCAGGAGTTTTATTTTTAACAGTGTAGCCTATGTACTTTGTTTTCAAGCATTCGTTCACCTACTTGTTCTTTGCCACGGCGGTTGAATAGAGTAACAGACAGTCCGACCAACATTTTCGCGTTCGGGTAGTTCAAGAAAGACCATCGTTCTCAAAAATTGGAGAAAGCTGGTCCGGCTGGCACGCACATATAAGGACGTCCCCGAATCGAGCCCTTCTTCCAACCTCTCGCAGGGAGGTACGCCAACGTGCTTGAGGCCACCTCCAGCTGGTTCTTCTGCATCATTTCGACGGCGTATCTGAGTGTGGACACCTTCTTCTTCCTCAGGTCAGTGCGCTCTCCTGATCTGAGTGGGTCTACACCCGTCGGTCCGGCTTGTTTGTGGGATACGAAAGAATGGTATAAATGTGTGAACACAAAAAGAAGCAATGCAGAAAAAAATGTTCCCTTGTGTAAGATTTCACAAAACAGCTGAGAGCAAACAAAAGTGCACCGTGAACACGTTGTGCTAGAGTGAACTGAACATAACGACTGAATTCACGGGTTGAACAGCGTGAAGAAAGGAAATGAGGAACAAAAAAACAGGGATTCATGTTGAGGCTGAACGGTAGTTTTTGATGACGATAACGCAGATTTGGTATCACGCTAACTGGCTGGTTGGTCACATTTCTAATTCTTGCTAGGTGCTTAGAGTCCGTTGCTGAAATAGCCGGTGAATATACGCGCAAACCCCCAAATCAGAGAATGTCACGTCTAAGAAGAGATAGGTATTTATTGCAATCGAGGAACCCGGCGACCCGTGCTGTGCACATGAATAACGGTCGGGATCAGTACGCAGTGTACAGCTCAAACTAAAAGGTACAAAAGACCAAAATCAAAGGAACAAATGCGAGGCACAGGCAACGCCAAGTGAATTCAACAGTTTAAATAAACGTTAGTAGGAACACTACTTAGGTGTTCTGCGACGAACGTGTATAGGTAGGAGCCTGAACACGCGGCTTTGCTGCCTTCCCCTCCTTTCTTTAGGCAACAACGCGCGGGTGCTTGCACTTTCGAGAGAGCAAAAATTGTCGTACATTTATCCCCTTGCGTCATGCGTCTCACCAATGTACCTGTTGCTTTTTTCCTTCTTTCAGTGGGTTCTTTCTTGCGTACAACATTCGCAAGGTTAAGAACAACAGTTTCCTGGTTGGCGTCATAGCCGTATTGAGAAGGATCATCAGGTAAGTTTCTCCGCACCCACCACACTAAATTTTTCCCTCTTCTTCGGAGCCCACAAAATGCCAAAACTTTTGCGAAGGGCGGAAAAGAGATAGCGATAGCTGCATCGCGCTCGCGCTGTGCGGGTGATATGCTGCTGACGAACTCTCAACACAGCGTTGCCCTTTATTATCGCGATATATGCACTGCTGTTCAATGCGAGCGTCTGCTTAAGGTGCCATCACTGCTTAATACCGCGCAATGCGCCAAGATACCTTTGATCTATGGCAGTGTTCCTCCAACGGGGTCCGCGAGCCGCAGGTTGTTCCGCGGAGCCATTTCAGGGGTCCGCAAAGCCCTCCCCAAACCCCTCCCCCCTTTCCCCGTGTTTTTTTTTTTTTCTCTTTTCCCCACAAGAAGAAAGTGTATGACAGCCCATCTTACCGGTACTCACCCAGGGGGCAGAAACTTGGAGGCTTACTAAGAGGGTTCAACTTAAATTGAGGACGACTCAGCGGGCAATGGAACGAAAGATGATAGGTGTAACATTAATGGACAAGAAGAGAGCGGAGTGGGTCAGGGAACAAACACCTGTTAAGGGCATATTGATAGAAATTAAGAAGAAGAAATGCGTGTGGGCAGGGCATGTAATGCGAAGGGATGATAACCGTTGGTCATTAAGGGTAACAGAGTGGATCCCTAGAGCAGTGGTTCTCAGCCATGACTGCCCCGGGGACCCCTTTCGGGCTTGCGGTATGGATGGGGGACCCCACGATGGAGCGTAAGTTGATCGGGTCCATATTGTGAAACAAGTTGTACTGGAAGCTATAAGTCTTCTAGACACCCATATGCTGCTGTTTGTGTGTCTGTTTTTTTTTTGTCTTCTCATAGCTGGCGTGTTGTGCACAAATCAGATGTTAAAATATGTGCTACGCGGAGAAGCTCAACGTACAAGTAATGCGGCGGACCCACCTTTTTGCATTGCAAGAAAATGCTGGCAAAATGGAGAAAAAAATGGCGGGGGAAAAGTTTTGAGGGAAGCATCGCGGACCCCTGAAATGCTCTCGCGGACCCCCTGGGGTCCGCCGAACCCCATTTGAGAACCACTTCCCTAGAGAATGCAGGCGTGGCAGGGGGCGGCAGAAAGTTAGGTGGGCAGATGAGATCACTTAGCACATTTGTTGTCCCCACTATCCGGTCCTCGTTTTCCCTAGCGCGGGTTTTAGTGCGGGTTCACTGTAGTCGCTAAGACCCTTCAACCCTCGTTACAATGAAGTGAACGGGACGGCAAGGAAATTCGATATAAGCGGTAATTCTATATACACGACTGCCCCACAAAAGCTCAGTTATTACAGCCGAATCAGCCGTGGCAACTTAGGTAGAAGTGGCAAGTGGAGATAATCGGTGAAGTAAACCTTTTTGGTGTGCAGAAGAGGGAAAATGGCGGTTCTGTCGGGTGTTTATTCCGGACGCGATGAGTGCCTATTCTAGGCGCGTTCAGGCGCAAAATGACGTCGTGGTTTCTCGTGGTCTCAATGTTTCTGCATTTGGGTCCGGACAGCGCTGCACTTAAATAAACGGGACACTTCGAATTAAGCTACTTCGTTGTAACCATGGTTCACTGTATCTGAAGAGTGAAGCCGATAAATATGTTTCCTAACAGGCGTCAGTAATTCTAGATATTATCTAGACGTTCTAGCTTCACGACAACACGACTATGTCGCCGTGACCGCTGTGACTTCCGGTACCGCCCTTGCTTGCGCTCGCGTCGAAAGCGTTGTGGGGCCCCGTGAGGGTACTATTCGGCACCCCCTGAAACGCGTGCAGGGTGACCGTCCCGGTGTTCTTCGTGCTGATGTGCTTCTGCCTGCTGCCCCTCCTTGTGGCCGGCCCCAACACCAACGTGTTCTTCGAGACGTTTTACCAGGAAATGGCACGCCACTGGTGGACGCTGCTGCTGCAGATGCGAAACTTCGGCGCCGACACCGGTGAACTGGTGAGAGTAGAGCGAACTAGAATAGAGTGAACTAGATAGAATAGAGTGAACTAGGATAGAATAGAGTGAACCAGAGTAGATGCAACTAGAATATTCTAGTTCACTCCAGGTGAGAGGAGCCTGTAACACCAGATGGGGCTTATGAAATGATCCCTGGCTTGCTACCTCGTTAGACTATATTGTTGTCGTGAATCCTCGCGCCTGTTGGCTTCGCTCTTTCCCTCTGTATACGCTAAATGGGAGTGGTTTACCCTTCATAAGTCTCGAAACCCATTAAAATGCCGAGCCCAGTTGCATTGTTCTTTTCCGGTGGTGGTGGTTCGTGGCACGTCAATGCACGCGCAATCCGCTAGTCTAGTGGGATCATCGATTGATTGATTGGTTGTAGGGTTTAACGCGCCGACGCAACGCAGGCGATGAGGCGCGCCGTAGTGGAGGGCTCCGGATTCATTTTGACCACCTGGGGATCTTTATCGTGCGCCGAAATCTCGTACACACGGGCGTTTTTGCTTTTCGCCTCCATCAGAAAAGCGACCGCCGCGGCCGGGAATCGAACCCGCGACCTCGTGCTCAGCAGCGCAACGCCTTAGCCACCGAGCCACCGCGGCGGGTCTAGTGGGGGGATCATCATGACGGGGACAGAGTTGGATCCGTGGCCAGTGAAAGGGTCTCGTCAAGTGCAGAAGCGACACATAACGGTTTCCCTGAGACTGAGTGGCTGAAGCATTCGGCGGTTGCATGCGCACCCGATTTCGATAAAACTGAGCTGGAAAAACCCAGTGTGTATCCCCGTTGCAGCCGTAATGCGAGAGACTGTTTTGTCGCCATCGATGAACAGGAACAGCAGCGCCGGTATTTCCTAGATTCTTACAGGTTTTATTGTGCCGACAATGTTGGTATGTCAAAATGCGCACGCATTACGCACCCAAGAATGTCAACGTTCACTTATGCTGTTTCTTTTTTATTTCTTACTCAAAATATTTTCTTACGTCGTTGGTCCATCAAAGGTTATTTATGGTTGGCTTATAATATATTGCTACGTGTGTTATGCATTATGGCTTAATTTAAGTTTCTTCTTTTTTCATGCGGCACCCACCGCGGTGGCTCAGTGGCTAATGGTTTGTGCTGCTGCACAATGACACGGGTTCAATTCCCGGCCGCGGCGGCCGCTTTTCTGATGGAGGCGAAAAGCGAAAACAGCCGTGTGTTCGAGTTATCTTCCCGCGGTAACGATCACCACGTGCCAAAAATTAATCCGGAGCCCGCCACTGCGGCGCGCCTCATGGCCTGTCTATCGTCGGCGTGTTAAACCTCATAATGAATCACAAATCTTCTCCAAGCGGTGCCCGGCGCTACCCTTTCGTCCTTTCTGTCTACCGGCCTTCCAACGTTGGCAA
Source organism: Haemaphysalis longicornis (assembly GCF_048455015.1). Lineage (NCBI taxonomy): Eukaryota > Metazoa > Arthropoda > Arachnida > Ixodida > Ixodidae > Haemaphysalis > Haemaphysalis longicornis. The sequence goes on from NW_027526203.1 coordinate 23,477,213, forward strand.
CCTTATCGTTAGATTACCCTATCACTAACCGTAAAGGCGCAACGCCATGAACACGTTTCGGAGACCTACACGTCAAGTGCAACTCTATGGGTGCAGGGGAGAAGTGGTGCGGCTGACAGCGACAAGCGACAACATGAAGAACAGGTAGTTTAGAAGCACCGCTGGCCACCACCGCATTGGGGAGACTGTGGTCGAAGTCACGAGGCTTTTTCTCGCTCTGAGGAGGGTACCGCAGCCGCGCCGTAGCAACGGCGGCGAAGACCAGTCCGCCGTGGCGTGAAATGATAACCCAGGCAAGCCGATATCCACTAGTTGGCAGGCGCAGGCGAAGCAGACGACAGTGGATCGGGACAGGCCGAGGAGGTGGCGAGTGTGCGCAAAATACAAGTAAACAAGGAGACCACCTAAAACAGCCTGTGCTGCTTCCGTAGAAGTGACGTCAGGGCCCCTCATAAGCTTTTATTTGCTATTAAACAAGAGTGCGAAGCTGGGTGAGTCGTTATAAGGACCCATGAATAAAAGAGCGCAAGGGACAGGACACGAGTAAAAACGGACAAGGACAGCGCTCGTGCTTGGCCGTTTTTACTCGTGTCCTGTCCCTTGCGGTGTTTTAATCATCGACACTCCCCCCCCCCCCCCCCCCCCTTCGCCACCGTAGCTACAAGGAAGCACTGCTGCAGCGTCCCTCTGTCGCTGACATTTGTCGCGCCGATCGGTACCAAGAGCGCGAACCCAGCGGCAGTACTACATAGAGCCACTCTAGTCCTACCTTGTCCCTTCTCGCTGTCGCCCGCACTACTGCACTACATCCATAGAAATACGCTTATCGCGTCGCTCGCCAAAACCGCTTCATGTGGTTACCCCTCGGTTTGTGCGCAATTGACACCATGAAGTAGTGTTACCTTTCCTCTTCGTTCTTCTCGTCTTTCCTGATTAAACTATCGACGCAGCCAATGCACTTGTCGTATAGCGACGCAGCATTCCACAGCCCCAATGAGCCCCAGGCTTTGTCCGTGCTTCTCACTCGTTTTTTTTTCTTCTTCTTTTTGTATCTTTAGCTCTTTTTATTAATCTCGGTATTCAACTACCTGGCTGTTTACCGGTTGCGTTGAACATAGGTGCGTCATCATGCAATCAATAGCTCACCCTTAAGCCATGCATGAAAGCGGCGTCCAGTTCGCCAGCACCGAATACTTCATTTTTTCCCCGTGCATACATTCTCTAGTTTTCCCTGCGTCTTACGCACATGGGTTACGCGCAGGACTACCCAAGGAATTATGGATGTTTGTGGGCAAACGTTTCACCTTCAGCTTTACGTACGCGTGGCTTCGGCACACAAAACAACGCAATTAAATTACCGTATTTTCGAAATTCTTCGACCTTTGATTCTAACCAACGGACTCCACTGCGGCAAAAATTATAAAGGCGCAAAAAGAAGTCGACGTTTCGAACCTCAGCACCCGTCCCCATTTTCCGCCCACCGAACGTGCGCAGCATACAGCCTTGTGTCACTCCACAGTCTTCTCCATTTTATCAGCATTTGCCGTCACTGTCCATTTACCCTGATAATTTTCTCGAACACAGCATGATTTATTTTTCAGACTTCTATTCGTTGAAGCCACCACTAGGGGCAAAAGAGGACACACTGGTTTTACTACTAAAACAATAAGCGGAAAAACATCAATATTTTTGGAGCCAGCACGCAAAGCTGTAGCTTTTTATTAGATCGTAACGCTCATTACCCGGTTTTCGCTGTGTTTGGCGACAAAGCTGTGCTGGCGTGTATTTGGAAAAGCATATAAATCGCTGTAAAGACGACGGCTAATTTGTATCCAACATAGTCGAAAGATCTGTGCGCATTTCACTGGCGCGAACCCAAGACACAAATCAACAAGAACAACATATGTCTCTGCGTGTTTCTAAAGTTTTTATGGCATTCATACCACAGCTGGTACCTTTTGTTTTCTTCCGTCTGTAGGGGCACCTAAGTGGTAAGCTTGTACGCTTTGACTTTTTAGGCGGTACGCGACGTGTGGTGCGAGTTTCAATATCCCCGCCCACGTTAACGGCCTTGAGCCCTTACTCAATACGCCGTGCGAGTTCGGGGGCAGGGGGTACCAGCGAAAATTTGAATTATAGATTTAATCCTTTCCAAAAAATTAGCCCGGCTTCCCTGACTTAATGTCGCGAACGTTGATGTTAAGCGTGAAGCTGCCGAGGCTTCCCTAAGCGGAAGGCTAAGCTCCATACAGCTACCCAAAGCCGGCAGATCGATCCCCGTTCGCGCCCGTTCGCGCTCCAACTCTCGCTGGCGCTCCCGACGGGCGGCTTCCTCTTCTGGAGAGCGCGCGACTTCGTCCATTTTCTTAACATAACTTAACTTTTCATAACTTCACTCGTCCATAACTTAACTTTTCCCCTAGCTCAGATGGAAAAATTCCTTAGATTTCCCTAGATTTTTGCTGAATGCGGTTATCAGATGTTTTCTCTCAGATATTGGGTTCTAGTTATGCGATATGACTGCCGAATTTACTTTTAAGGCATAATTATGAATTCGTTTGAAACCATTTTTGAAGTAACGGAGATGAAGGTGAAAAAAATGTTGGAGCACAATTTGTAATGCTTTAAATATTTTATTTCATCAAACCACAAAAGCAATAGAGGGTCATTACGGGGGGGGGGACATGTAATAGTGAATAATACATATAAAAATCACCTAGAAAATGAAAGCAATCGCTCGGCGCACACACAATGATACGACATTCCAAGAAGCACTACGTGTTACAGCGCCTTGTATATAAGACGAAGACGTGTTAAATTAGAAAAATAACATAATCAAGAATACCGCAATTCAATGCAAAACACAAAAATCTTTTACTACGACACAGAGCACTTGTAATAGCATCCAAGTATACATGAAAGAAAAATAACAGGAACGAGCACATACGATGCGCAGTGCATGAGATATTCGAGCAGCAAGTTCATGAACTTCATCAATCATGTTATTTTGCTATTTAAACCAGCAGTGTCAAACGTAGGAGCGATAGCTTCGCTCGATGCACATTAATGGGAAAAAGATATCTGCGCTTCATTGAGAAACTGAAATGCATAGGTGCATAAAAAATAATAAATGTTAAACTTAAGAAAGGACACCATTACACGACTGAAGGCATAAGTCCACGTGGACGCAAAAATTTCCCTCGATTTTGACAAATTTCCCTTTTTCCCTAAAGACAACCGAAATCCCCTAGATCTAGGGAGATTTCCCTAGAGTTGGCAGGCCTGCGCGCACGCCATTTGGTCAACTCATCTCCTCCTCTCCTCGACTATGCCTACCTGCGCTCAGCGCGTGCTCTCACCCGCGCCTTAGCTCCGCCCTTCCTGCGCTTGCCGCCTGCTCCCCCTCTCTCCACATCACTACACGTGTTCTTGACGCTTGCTGTCCTCCTCGCTAGGCTCAGCCCTCTCCACATCGCTGCGCCCGCTTTCCCACGCTTCGTTCCATGAAAGCCTCGACCAAGAACAGCTTCGCTGTTAAAAGACCAAGCATAATTCTACCCTTGGCATTGTCATCTCTGAAAATCTCGTTTTCTGCTTTATTTTCTTCCAGGAGTGTTTCGCGCACCTGTGGTACCTGTCCACTGACTTCCAACTTTTCCTGGTCGCTGTGATTGTGCTGATGGTATTCAAAAGGTCAGTTGGCTGTAGCCATTTTTTGCGCTCTAGATAAGAATTCATTTCAGAATGTTAAAATGGAGCAGCAAAACCATTCTGCATTCCGGGCGTGTACAGAGCCAATTCGATGCGATCGTAATAGAAATCGAATTCGGGCTCTTCGACCCGACTGAGCATTTGGACGCGCCATAAAGGAAGGCTGCAAGTGGTTTTAGGCTGGCGGCTGCAGAATTGCTTAATTGCTTAATAAGCACGGGAACCTCACTAGAACGGTCACTCCTGTATTGTGTTTCCGCTAAATCAGCGAGCGCCACGACAAACCAACAGACGAAGCGACAAATAACCACGCGAGAAAAGAGCGACATTAGGCTCCACTCAAGCTGACTCCGAACACAAACACATAGAGGCACAAACACGTACGTATCTATGTATGTATGTATGTACGTATGCATGCATGCATGTACGTATGTATGTATGTATGTACGTATGCATGCATGCATGTACGTATGTATGTATGTATGTATGTATGTGCGTATGCATGCATGTATGTATATATATGTGTGTGTGTGTGTGTGTGTGTGTGTGTGTGTGTGTGTGCGTGTGTGTGTGTGTGTGTGTAGTTCAGAAAAAAGTTCCTAGAAATAAAGCTAACTATAAGATTGCATAGTCACGGTGAAAAACAATAAATCTTGTGTTTCCACTGTGGCTATAGTGTCTGTGTGTGCATATGGCTCGCTCACACGTGAGTGCCACAGATGACTAGACGACTAGCATCAACACAGGCATCAACACGAGGGGAGAGAAAGTAAACATTATGGGGACCTCCAGTTCATGGAAGAGGGGTGGAGGAGGCCCACAGGGCGTCCGCGACCGTCAGGGCTCATGACATGACAGCTCTTGACTGGCCCCATTGCGTGCTCCCAGTGGTAGCGGGATGGGAGTCTTTTGGACATTCACACAGCGCTTATCGAGCGCCCCAGCGGCAGGACAGGCAGGGGGGTGAAGGGGAGAGGCTGAGTGTGGGTCCGGATGAAGCGGTGGGGGAAGTGTGCGTCCGAAGCTGTTGCCAGATGTGAGTGGCTGCCGGTGAGCGGTAGGGGTGAGGTCAAACCGAGTGGCTCCCCGTCGCAGGCACGTCCAGTGGATGCAGTGGAGTTTTGGGATCGTGTCGCTGGCCTGCTGCGCCTTCTCCGCCTGGCAGATGAGCAGCGGCCGCTACGTGCCCGTCATCCCGCTCATCGTCGCCGACATCTCGTGAGTGACGCTCTCCCTCCTGACGGCATTGTGCGGGTGCGGGCACCGCCGGGCCCATGTGCACGTCAGCTAGCAAACGCATAGACCCGAGAGAGAGTACAGTCAGACAACCCCACACATTTCTCCGAGAACAAGCGCTTATATAAATGGCTAATCATTATGCAGCACAAATATACTGATAACAATGACCTAGTTGGAATTACGTACAGACTGCTTAATGGTCGGGAAGGTTTTGTGGGGACGTCCAAGATGCTTTCAGGTTCATGCTAACGTGTACATAGGAGGTAAACCAATACTGCGGCGATGCATGTCGCTTTCGACACAATTTTGTGGCTAGGTGATTCTCCATTTTTTTAAACTGCATTCCGCCGTGACGTTGCTCCCTGATGGTTGGTCGTATAACTCCTATCTTGAAGAGCGAAAATATATACGTGTGATGAGGTGTCTTTAGCGATCCCAAAGCGGCCAATCTACTGAATAGTATGGGTGTGACCCACGAGGAAGAAGAAGAGGACAGAGGAGGTTCTTCGTACTCGGAGGCAGCAAGACGGCCACCCTCGCGGTGTAGGCCCGAGGACCGTCGCCGGCTCTCCTACGAGCCACAACACGGGCTGTCAACGAGACGACAGCCGACACAGAGACGACAAGACGCTGTTGCGCCAGTTGGAGTGAGCGATGTTCCGTTGGCGTGGAGCGCGGGCAGCGAGGCCTCGCCATGGCGCAGACCTAAGCCCTTCCGTCCCGCCACTAGCCATCGGCCACCGTCACGTGGTTGTCCAGCGAGACACCTCCACACCGACTCCAGTAACCTGCCCCGTGGCCAGCCATACAAGTGCGTCTCCGAGTCGTCACATCCAGACCATCTCGTCTCTGCGATCGCCGTCTGTGAGCTGTGACTTCCTTCATGACTCTGTCCGCAATCATCCGCACCTTTGTGTTTCCGCGTGTAGTTCGTTCGTCTGCTATAGTGTCTTCTCCGGCTTTGCACATCAACCCAGTTATTATAGTTGGTGTGTGTGCATTTGTGAAAGCGTAGTCCAGGCTTGTGACTCTCTACGCGGTCCGGCCCAACATTCATTACAAAAGTGGCGAGCCTGCCAGGATCCGCAGTTTACCATCTGTAGAGAGGAGCCTTACTACTGTTCTTCGCATTTCGCCGCTACATCAAAATGTGCATAGCCGGATTGGAAAAAATAATGAAACGTGGACAAGAGCTAGGACTGACTGGTCCAGAGCTTCGAAATTATTTCGACACTGAGTGCAAGAAGCTTAAAGCAGAGTTAGCTCTCAACAGAGAGGCCCGGCGACTTGGTGTCGATATTGCTCTATTCAAACAAAGTGGTGAGTCCAATGATGAGATCATGAGGCAATGTAAGCAAAAGAGTGATGAAGAGTAAAGGGAAGCCCTCAGGCAGTACGAGAAGAGAATGGAGGCGGAGGAATGACAGATAGCCGCCCTCAAGCAACAAATCGCTGTTCTTGAATCTCGCTTACATCCCGTCACTCCTGATGGCGTATCTGAAAATATGACAGGCTGCAGACCTGGTCACATATCTGCTACAATGGTGTCTCGTCCAAGTGAACCTCAGAGTAACAGACTGCTTTTGCGAAAGACCGTAAAAGAGAGCCAACAGAAGGAAACAGATTCATCAGTAGAAAAACATGTGCTACTACAACAAGAGGGGTGAGTCTGCTACCTCTCACTAGGCTTCCCAAAACTGATCATTTTAAGTTCATTTCCATTGGACACGAGACTCGTGAGAGCCCGAGGGGTCCTCAGGCGCAAGAGGCCCACTGTTTTTTTACACTAGAGGCATATCCCAGCAACAAAACCGTCACCAATACGGCAGGACCTCAAACCGTAACTGAGCCCTTACCATGCTCGGAAAAGTTGTCGTGGAAAAGAGAGACCCGAAAGAAAATCGCGCTTGTATTGCCCAGAAAAACATCCCGTGGTTCTTATTGCAGCGTGGCGCAACCACGAGTGTGTTGTCGGTTCCTTAGTCATCGCAACTCTGATGCGGCAAAAGCTTCAGGCTAAAGCTTGAACGGCAAGCGGAATTGAACAATCAATCAAAACTACAGTGTTTATTGCTCCATGCGAATCTTCGCTTGCACAAACCTCACATCAACCCACCCTACGATGTCCACATTTCCGCGCGAAAGGTCACTGCGCATACAAAATCCCGAGCCAGAAATTTGAGGAAGCGAAAACAAGGCAGACCTAAAAAGGAGGGAAAGCGTGCAAAGCGGAAAAAACATTTGTTTTTGTTTTTTTTACTTTCCGGAGAGGCTTTAGATTTGATACAAACCGTTCTTCTAGAAGGCGCAGAAACCGATACCACAGCGTCTACCACAGCAATTTCGAAGCTCTGGACCAGTCAGTCCTAGCTCTTGTCCACGTTCCATTATTTTTTCCAATCCGGCTATGCACATTTTGATGTATCGGCGAAATGCGGAGAACAGTAGTAAGGCTCCTCTCTACAGATGGTAAACTGCGGATCCTGGCAGGCTCGCCACTTTTGTGATGAATGTTGGGCCGGACCGCGTAGAGAGTCACGAGCCTGGACTACGCTTTCGCAAATACACACACACCAACTATAATAACTGGGTTGATGTGCAAAGCCGGAGAAGACACTATAGCAGACGAACGGACTACACGCGGAAACACAAAGGTGCGGATGATTGCGGACAGAGTCATGAAGGAAGTCACAGCTCACAGACGGCGATCGCAGGGACGAGATGGTCTGGATGTGACGACTCGGAGACGCACTTGTATCGCTGGCCACGGGGCAGGTTACTGGAGTGGTTGTGAAGGTGTCTCGCTGGACAAGCACGTGACGGTGGCCGATGGCTAGCGGCGGGACGGAAGGGCTTAGGTCTGCGCCATGGCGAGGCCTCGCTGCCCGCGCTCCACGCCACCGGAACACCGCTCACTCCAACTGGCGCAACAGCGTCTTGTCATCTCTGTGTCGGCTGTCGTCTCGTTGACAGCCCGTGTTGTGGCTCGTAGGAGAGCCGGCGACAGTCCTCGGGCCTACACCGTGAGGGTGGCCGTCTTGCTGCCTCCGAGTACGAAGAACCTCCTCTGTCCTCTTCTTCTTCCTCGTGGGTCACACCCATACTATTCAGTAGATTGGCCGCTTTGGGATCGCTAAAGACACCTCATCACAATACGTATATTGTAGTCTTTATGCACACATCAACGCGTCGGAATAAACGCGAAGCATTGAGTAATGGGAAACCACAGGCGGGGCTGTTCATTCGCCCTTCGATGGTTTTTGTATTCATTTGTTTCTTCTTCCGATATAGCAGTGAAATGGATCCTTGGTGTAGGAACGAATCGATACAGGGGGTTGCATGGACAGGCAAAAACAATATATCTGTCGCGCGGTAAAGCTAGATGTCATTTTGGCAAGATTACTGATTTGAAAACGCTGTAGTTTAAAGCAAAATAGCAAAAATGTGAAGTTGCGTTCTCAAAGCGACAATATAACATGAAAATAAGTAAGCTTAATAGTTAGCCAGATTATGGGGTTTAGCGCACCGCACCTACCCCTGGGCTATTACGCACGCCGTAGTGGAGGGCTCCGGGTTAATTTTGACCACCCGGGGATCTTTAACGTGCGCCGAAATCTCAACACACGGGTGTTTTCGCTTTTCACCTTTATCTGAAAAGCAGCCACCACGGCCGCGATCGAACCGGCGTCCTTGGCCTCAGCAGCACAACGCCTTAGCCCCTGAGCCATCGCGGCAGAGAATACAATTACGCCCTCCCGGAAAGCCGCGGTTAATTAATGACGCAGAAAATGCCAATTGCCCTCAAGACCGGTAACGCTGAGGAGGAGGAGGAAACTTTTTTGATTGAGCAAAAAGGGAGCGGGAATGTGATAGTGGTCAGTCTCTGAAGTCGGCCTCCTGGACTTAGAAGGCCTGTGATCATTCCTCTTTGTTTGTTTTGCACTGCTATTTATAACATTGTAAATTAATAACACGATTTATAAATTTATAACACGGTTGGTGGAGCTTGTCTAGGCATGTTTCTGAAACTAGTAGTAATTTCGGAGCGCATGCACGTAAAAAATGCATCCAGCAGATTTGTTGCAGACGTTTCTTAAACAGACAAAAACTTCCGCGTGGTAAGTACACGCAGCCTCGCGGCCTCTCGGCCGACATTTCACTTTCGATTACGGTCGGCTCAATTGCTGGTTCAACAAGTTCAGTCTCAGTATCCACGAACGTGTATATATGTGTACCACCAGCCTACATATACATGCTGTACAAGTATTCGTAAAATAGAATATCGCAAACGGAACCGTCAAGGCGTAAAGCTGTATGCGAGCTCAGTGTTGAGGCTTTTTCCAACTTCTGCGCTCACTGCTCCATCGGTGTGTCGGTGGTGCTTGTTCACTCACGTTTTTATCGCGCCGCTTTAAGTCATGCAAAAATAAAACAATAAAAAAGATACGGGGAGACATACAGTGAAACCTCGATATATCGAACAGCGTGGTGCCCACGAAATAGTTCGATATAACCAGAATTCGATATATATAATCACGAAGAAAACGCGTCATAAACTGGTACAAATCAATAAATGAACGAATTGTGCAGTAAATACTACCTTGGTGCTTCAAAGTATTTATTCTTTTGGCTTAAAGTACCGCAGCAGGGTAGCTGGCGTGTTATACACGACTTCCTCAACGTAGTCCAAACGTTCCACAAGCGACATGCCGGTGCCTTTTATAGCGCTGCAGTAGCGGTGCGGTAGGGCCACAACCGCTGAAGCCTCGGTCGAAGTCGGGAGCGGTGCACTATCAGCGCTTGCGGGTACAACCTCGGCACGCGCCTTCGTTTGTGCGCTCAGTAGTAACCTCTGCTAGGATCTCCACACCCGTCAACTCTGCCGTCGTACCGGTGCTGTCGTCACCGCCAACTAAGTCATCAATGCACATGCTTCGTGGCTCAGCCCCAACAAAGCGCTCCAGCTGGCCCAGGTTTCTTCAAGTTCGCATTCTTCTTTTGCACCGTCTAATTCAGCTTTGGTGCAACCGATGCGAAGCAGTCGGGAATGCCCATCGCGCCACCGCTATCCTCGAGGGTACTGCGGGATAGCCCGCCGCCTGTCAACAGAGCACGAGCAGCCTGGCAGTCTGGGGTGGCGGAGTTCGATATACCCATTTCATGTCCGTCCCAGTTCGAAATAAAAAATTAAAAATGCATGTGATTTCCCGCGGGATATAGAAAGTGTTCGATATAGGCAATAATTCGATATACCCGTGTTCGATATATCGAGGTTTGACTGCATGCCATTTTCAATTCATTTCTAAACAAGCAATGCAGCAGTTGTCGAATAAAAACTGAAGGAGCTTATCAAGTTGGGAACTTTCAATTAAAACGAAACGTAAGCCCCCTCAGTGGCTCAGTGGCTATGGCATTGTGCTGCTGAGCCCAAGGTCGCAGATTAGATTCTCGCCCGCGGCGGCCGCTGTTCTGATAGAGGCGAAAAAAAAAAAAAACGCCCGTATGCACGAGATTTCGGCGCACATTACAGATACCCAGGTGGTCAAAATTAATCCGGAACCCTCCACTACGGCGCGCCTCATAACCTGTAGAATTTGGGCGCGTTAAACCCCACAATCAATCAATCAATCAATCAATCAATCAATCAATCAATCAATCAATCAATCAATCAATCAATCAATCAATCAATCAATCAATCAATCAATCAATCAATCAATCAATCAATCAGTCAATCAATCAATCAATCAATCAAAACAAAAAAGTCATTCAGCCTCTCGCTTACATTTAAGGTCTAGGAATTAAATGTTATTGTGAACATGCCTTCGTTTGTCTGTTGTTGCTTGTTTTTCAACCGCGATTACGGGTGAGACGGAGTTATTTTAACCCAAATAACATTTTGCTGTAACGACAGCAGTAGCGACTCCAGTAACGAAAGAAGAAGTAAGGAAGGCTTTGAAAAGAATGAAAGGGGGCAAAGCACCTGGTGAAGATCAGATAACTGCAGACCTCTTGAAAGATGGCGGGCAAATTGTACTAGTAAAACTGGCAAACCTGTACACGCAATGCCTAGTGACAGCGAGTGTACAGTAATCTTCGAAGAACCCGAACATTATCCTAATCCATAAGAAAGGTTACATGAAGGACTTGAAAAATTACAGGCCGATCAGCTTACTGTCAGTCGTCTACAAGGTACTTACCAAGGTAATCGCTAGCAGAATTTCTTGCACCTTAGATTTAAGTCAACCTAAAGAACAAGCAGGGTTTCATCAAGGCTATTCAACAATGGACCATATTCACACGATCAATAAGGTGATAGAGAAGTGCGCGGAGTATCCTGAACCCCTATATGTAAGCTTCATAGACTATGAGAAAGCATTTGACTCGGTCGAAACCTCAGCAGTCATTCAGGCATTACGGAACCAGGGTGTAGACGAGCATTATGTAAGAATACTAGAGGATATTTACAATGGGTCCACAGCTACCATCACCCTTCGTAAGGAGAGCAGTAAATACCTATAAGGAAGGGCGTCAGACAAGGAGACACAATCTCTTCGATGTTATTCACAGCATGTTTACAAGAAGTATTCAGAAAATTGGATTGGGAACCGGTGGTAGTAAGGGTTAATGCAGTATACCTCAGTAACCTCAGATGTCCTGATTACGTTGCCTTGCTAAGTAGCTCGGGAGACGAAATGCAAAGAATTCTTACCGTACTGGACAAACAGAGTAGAATCGTGGGCCTGAAAATTAATATGCGCAAAACTAAAGTAATGATCAATAATCTCGGGACAGCACAGCGGTTTGAGATAGGTGGCGAGGCAGTGGAAGTGGTAAGGGAATATATCTACTTAGGCCAAATTGTGACCCCGGATTTCAACCATGGGGCAGAGATAATCAAAATGATAAGAATGGGGTGCAGTGCAAACGGTACACATTCTCAGATAATGAATGGCAGCCTACCATTGTCCCTGAAGAAGAAAGTGTATGACAGCTGCATCGTACCTGTACTCACCTACGGGGCAGAAACTTGGAGGCTCACTAAGAGGGTTCAACTTAAATTGAGGACGACTCAGCCCGCAATGGAACGGCAGATGATGGGTATAACATTAAGGGGCAAGAAGAGAGCGGAGTGGGTGAGGGAATAAACGCGTGTTAAGCACATATTAGTGGAAATTAAGAAGAAGAAATGGACGTGGGCAGGGCATGTAGCGAAGGCAAGATAATCGTTGGTCATTAAGGGTAACAAAGTGGAGAATGCAAGCATATCAGGGGGCGGCAGAAAGTTAGATGGGAAGATGAGATCAAGAAGTCTGCGGGGATAAATTGGTCGCAGTTAGCACAGGACCAGAATAATTGAAGATTAATGGGAGAGACCTTTGCCCTGCAGTGGGCGTAAATAGGCTGGTGATGACATTTTGCTGGCGTCGCTTGAAAGGACCAGGGTGGGGGCGGTTAATCCGGTATTTTGGCTTCCATCTGAAGTACTGTTATCCATGCGATTGCATTCTTCCGCATTAAAGGGGGGGAGGGGGGGGAATGCGTGATGCGCGTGGAAATCCAAGCCGGGCGAGTTAGGTCCCGAAGCTGGCTCGCTACTATTTCGCCGCCGGTTCATTATTAAACGCCGAGAACGGAACGTAGTTACCAACGGCGAGGAAGCGAGTCGTTATGCGGAAAATAAAAATAAAAATGATATTTAGTACCGATGCGTACAACAGCGGCGGATACCGTAATATCTTTCCCAAACCAACAAATGAATGTCACTTGTTCGTGTACACTTTCAAGTGTCACCAACTGTTTTGTTTTTAACTATGGCCTGTATAGTCGCGTAATTAAAAGCATCAAAGGGGGTAACGAGTCGCGCAAAGTGCTGTGTACGTTCGCAAGTTCTTTAAAATTCTTTACCACGTTAAAATTCCTTCCTGTGTTTCGTGCATTGCCGCAGTATCGTGAGCAAAGGCAGGGTTTTGGACAGGATTGTTTTAGGTGTGCCTGCCGGTTTCGCCGCAGCCTTAACTTGAGTTTCAGCAACGCTGTCTGAAAGTTCAAGAAAGATGGAAGGAACACTTTTTGTAAAGGCGATAGTCTTTCTTCGGTTACTTGAAGGAAAATTTTGGTCTTTCCGTCGACCTGTCTGTCTGTCTGTCTGTCTGTCTGTCTGTCTGTCTGTCTGTCTGTCTGTCTGTCTGTCTGTCTGTCTGTCTGTCTGTCTGTCTGTCTGTCTGTCTGTCTGTCTGTAAGTCACTCGATTCAGCCATCCGACCAACGTGAAACAGATTCTGCGCAATAGTCTTATATACCCACAGCCCAATGTAAACGTCTAAGTGCAGTGGCAATGTTCATACTCCTCAGCATTGTTGAACAAGAGCAAAACATTACGCAAATGTGAGGCAGAAAATCAATACACAAAAGGTACTTGCAGGGTGTCTTTATGAATGCTTCATTTTTGGATAGCAAATGAAATACTATGTCCACTGCCGAAAAAAAATTCACTCCGTCGCCTGCTGTCGCCCTCGCCACTATAACTTCTGGCGGCATTTTAAGAAATCAAACGGCAACAGTTACGAAAGGTTCCACTGGATTGGTTCCACGTTTCCCTTGGAACGCACGTGAAGTAACGAAATGTGGTTCCATCACCGTTGAATTAGGGCGCCTCGATTCACGCGCGTCTCCGGCGTACGGCAGCGCTGACATAGGCACCCAACCTGGAGCAGTAGAACGCGGTAAATTTAAATTGACTTAAGCAAACCTCTGGCGTGTTTATCTTGGGGGGGGGGGGTGGAACAGAAGAGGAGGAACAGCATAAGAGGTGAGCGGGGAAGTAAAGGGAGGCATTTACTTGGCAAATGTCATTTGCAACGAAAGAAGCAGGTATACGGCCAATTTTTTTTTTTCGTCCTCTCACTTGAGACTTTTCATTGTGCCGCTATTTGGCTCTTTTGCCAGTTAGTTGAAGGTGTTTATTTAATTATTTATTTATTTATTTATAATACCTCCAGGGCCCCAGTCGAGGGGAATTACATGAAGGGGTAGACAGTTCACAAACAGGTGATTTGTTCGATGGCTTCTTTGAAATGGGCGATGCTGGAGTGGTGCACGATGTCGGCAGGAAGATCGTTCCATTCTGTTGATGTTGGCACAAAAAATGGAGAGTGATGGGCAGTGGTATGCGCACAGGGGGGATAAACCGCTTTCGAATGGCTGATACGGCATGAAAGACGATGAGCTGGAACGATAACACGGTTTAGGTGCAATGCATGATAAAATTTATGAAACAAACACAGTCTTGAAATTTGGCGGCGTGAAGCTAAGTTACCCATGTTAGCTTGAGATTTTAGTTCGGTGACGCTGCTATGATAGAAGTAATCTGAAAAAATGAATCTGGCTGCGCGATTTTGCATGGATTCAAGTGTTTTAATAAGAGTGGTTTGATGGGGATCCCAGATGGCACATGCGTATTCTAGCTTCGGGCGAACTAGTGTTAGATAGGTTAAACGTTTAACAGAAGGTGGGGCTAGACGTAAGTTTCCTTGCAAATATCCTAGAACGCGGTTGGCGTCATTAGTGATGTTCATTATGGGGGATGACCAGGTCAGATCTGAAGTTAGAGTGATACCGAGGTATTTACATGAATTAGCTGCTGTAATTTCAGAATCAAACAGGAAGTATTTATTGGAGGAATAAGATTGTCGGCGATGGAAAGGAATTACACAAGTTTTCTTTATTTTAAGGGACATCAGCCATTTTTTCGCAACATGATTGAATCAAAGAAAGATCAGACTGTAGGATGACAGTGTCGTTTGCATGGTGAACAGGACCATAAATGACACAGTCGTCTGCGAATAGACACAGTCATCTGCGAATGTTTTTGTTTTCTTCTTCTGCCGCGACAGCATCCTGCAGGACACGTTCAATGATGTGTACGTGCTGCCCACCTTCCACGGCCCCGCCTTCTTTCTCGGATGCAGCACGCTCATTTTCATGGAAACCCACAAGGAAATCAACATGTCCACGGTAAGGAACGCGGGCGAGTGTGTCGCTAAGAGCTTGGTCACTACAATTAGCAGTGATTTTTTTTCCAAATATCTCGATGGCGGAGTTTAGGCGCTAAAAAAAGACGGACACATGAAACGCCACAAGGACGCGCGCTAGTAACAAATGGTTTGTTGCATTGTGGTGCAACGACATACATAGAATAGTTAGGCGCCGACGAACTGTGCACATTTTGTCAAATGCGCACAGTTCGTCCTATCGTCCACCTATCGTTCTGCGGACGGGCGGTATCAAACCATCTTATTCCACAATCGTAAAGGGGTATGGACGAGTCGCTGACAAAATAAGATTCTTTTGTCTTTATGGGATAGGCCTCCGTACGTTCACGGGCTGTTTGGTTCCGGCTTCTGCCTATAATTTTGGCTTGGCGAAACATCTGGTAGAACGTGAATTTTTGGGCAGTGGTACGAAAGATAGGCCCATCAACTGTCTTTAAATTTTGCTGCACATGCCCATTAACCCGTCATTAGGGCAGCGGCGATTCTGCCCTATAATATATGACTTTCCGCTTGTCAACGGTATTTCGTACACTACTTATTTTACACACTGCAAATTCGGCGTGGCATGCTTCTCTGAGCACTTTAAATAAGCTCTAGCTGTGGGCATTCTTTGAGAAAAAATTTCAAATTAGACACATTTGTATCTTAACGATGCGTAGTTTAATTTCAGCAATACATTAGCAAGCATTTTGCCTAGGAAAGAAATGTTAGCTTTATAATCTAAGAATGACGTGTACTTCAGAAATGCTTGCGGCGGGGGCCATGCGATCATTTCGGTATATTGCGGTTCTCCCCCAAGCGTTTTCCGGGCTAATCCTGCACGATGGCCTTTCATGTGACACCACATCTCAAGACCTCTGTGTCTTAGTCGTGGTCTCAGGTGGGGTGCAAGGCACGGGAGCATTCTTGCACTTGGCATCAGTGCTCTTAGAGAGTTAATGAGGACACTTTTCCACCTCCAGTTGTCCTAACGGAGAAATGATTAAGCTCCCTTTAACACCACGGAGACCATGGGGAAAATAAAAAGCCGTGGTTGAACTAGGGATTAACCATTCGATGACCCATATATCCGGCCGCCCTGCGTTGTACGTCGTTTTCATTCGCGCTTCTTTGAAGAGAGGGCCCTTTACTAGTTGCGGTATACGTGTGGCGCTGACCACCCTAATCCTCTAATTCCCCCTCTCCGGACCAGTGGGAATGCGGGCTGACCGGTGATCCGCTAGATGATCAGGTCAACTTGAACATGATGGCCAACAAACATCCCTGCTAGACAATAACTATGCTCCCCTCTCAGATAGTCATTGCACATCAGCATTTAACGCATTTTCTCATCCGTTTTCACCCTTGAAAACCATTCTGACGTATCATGCATTCCAGAACTTGACATCGCATACATGGAACCGATTGAAATAACTGCCGAAGGTATTGCACATCTAGTTAATAACCTCAAGCTCTCCACTTCAGCAGGTATTGACAACATAAATTCTAAAATTCTTAAAAACACCGCATCTGTTTCTGTTAACATTTTGTATCATCTTTTCAAACAATCTTTAGCGACAGGTCAACTCCCCTCCGACTAGAAAATTGGTAAAATAGTGCCTGTGTTTAAATCTGGTAATAAGCATTCACCCGACAGTTACCGTCCAATTTCCCTAGCTTGTATCTGCTGCAAACTTATTGAACATATAATAGCTTCGTATGTTTTCCGACACTTAGAATCTAATAAGTTCTTCTTTCACAACCAACACGGGTTCAGGAATGGTTTCGCTTGCGAAACGCAGCTGCTTGAACTAACAACAGAACTACACTCCAACATGAACAATAACCTTCAGACTGACTGTATTTTTCTTGATTTTTCCAAAGCTTTTTATCGTGTAACCCATTGCCGTCTAATTTCTAAATTATCTGCCGTCCGATTGGACTCTTTAACCATATCTTGGCTTCGTAACTTTCTTTCATTTCGTCAGCAGTTTACTGTAATAAACAATTCCCCCTCCTCCCTTTCTCGTGTAACTTCTGGCGTACCACAAGGGTGCGTTCGCGGCCCTCTATTGTTCTTAATCTATATAAATGATCTGCCAAACAACGTTTCATCCTGCATGCGAATTTTCGCAGACGTACTATATCGCCCTATATTCTTCCCCGACGACCAATTAGCACTGCGAAACGGCCTTCATCAAATTAATGACTGGTGTAAAAAATGGCTAATCTCACTGAACACGAAAAATGCTAAATAATATCCTTTACGTGCAAGCAAAACATTTCTAACTATCCCTATACTATCAATAACCACCTACTGTCACAGGCATCTTCCTATAAGTACCTTGGAATCTATCTTACACCCAATCTCCCCTGGTCTCACCACATTGCCACCATAAGCGCAAAAGCTTCCAAATCTTTAGGATATCTACGCCGTAATTTACATAGCTGTCCAACTCACGTCCGTCAACTAGCGCATCAAACCTTCGTCCGCCCACAACTTGAATTCGCCGCTTCTATCTGGTCCCCTCACAACTACTTAATTATATGCTAGAAGCGATTCAGAATAGGGCGGCCCGTTTCATTTCACGCAATCATGACTATCACAGCAGGATAACACAAATTAAGCACAACCTTTCACTTCAACCGCTCAGCACTCGCCGCGACATTTCCCTTCTCTGCCTCTTTCACAAATACGTATACCGCAATAGACCAACCCAACTTCACCTTAAAGCTCCTTCCATTACTTCACGTAGGTTTCATAATCACCTCAGTTTCACGCGGTTATATGGCTCAACTGATTGGTGAAACACATTTGCTCTTCCTCGCGCCATCCGTTTGTGGAATGGTCTTCCAGACAACATCGCATCAGTATCAGACAACAATACTTACCGTCAATTGCTACTCACTCTCTCTTTGCAATAAGGTCTTACCACTGTTTTCACATCTTAAAGCAAAGCTTTTTACCTCTACCCCCCAAGGGTTTTTTAGCGACCGTTGGTGTCAACAGAAAACTCCCGCGAACAAATAAAACAATTTACTGGCACCGCCAGGAATCGAACCGGGAACTAATACAATAACAAAGCGAGAGCCCGTTGTCTTACCGATCTAGCTACGAGCCGTCGCGGAAACCGGGAAGAAAGGTGGTGCACTCACCAAGCACATAGACGGGTTTACCCCTGCCTTCTTGCTGAAAGCCACGTGATAGTGTCACGCGACCTCTCGCGCCGCTGTGCGCTCCGCCCACGGCACGTCTAGTGGCTCTGTGCGCGCCTTCCGTGTGTGCTAGGAATTACAAAAATTAAAGGAAGCTCTCACTAACCCATCTCTTCTTACTTCTAGTACGCCAATGGGCTAAAGCCTGTGGCCTCCAGTGGTTGCGTAAAAAAATCTCAGCTCCTTGTCGTCCGCCCTCAAGCCAAACGACACATGAAGGAACACATTCAAATACTCCTTGATGGCCAGGCCATCACTCCAAGCCCCAGCATCAAGATCCTGGGCCTACATCTCCAGGCCAACACCAAGAGTGACGTATCCTTGCAGCGCCTCAAACACAGCATCAATCAAATGATACACATGATCAGCCAATTTTACACCAAGAAGCGAGGCCTCAAGGAATCCGATACTTTTCGATCAATTCAAGCCTTTGCCCTCTCGATAATCACTCACGTCAACCCCCTGTCTTCTTCTCGGCAAGGGGGGCATAAAGAGGCTTTACATGGTGATTAGAAAGGCGGTTGAGCAGGCCATTGATCTTCCCATTAGTGCGTCCACAGAGAGACTGCTTAGCACGGGGCTCTACAACACGGTGGAAGAGCTCATAGAGGGCCGTCTTTCTAACCAGAAGGCCCGAATGAGCAGAACTCCGGCAGGTCACCGCATCCTTCACCAGATTGGATGGGCAGCACAGAGTGTCACTCCGCTTGATGTACTTCCTGACGCTCGGCGACAAGAACCAAAGATGCTCCCTTTGCTGAGAAAAGCACGGGCTCACGCGCTCAACACCACCCTCGGTGGGGATCATGCAGTTATCTACACAGACGCCCTCCAACATCGAGGACAACAGTACGCCATAATCGTGGCTACCTTCAGAACCAACCTGCTTGCGTATGATTCACTCAAGACCAAAGAGATGACGTCAGCAGAAGAGGCAGCCATCGCATTCGCTCTCACTCAACCAGGGGTTCGGAAGGTAGTCTCCGATTCCCAACAAGCCTACCGGAAATTGCCAGACGGGGTGGCTGTCCGACCTGCACTGCGTGTGGTAAAAACCACTCCCCAAACGGTTCTATTTAACTCATCTGCACACCGCCGCTCAAGCTTCCATGGAGGGCAACGAAAACGCCCACTAAGAAACCTGCGTTTTTGCCCACCGTGCTATGGAGCTGCACGAGGACAGTCACCCGCTTGTCTCGTTCAGGGAGATAACCCAGCATTATCGCCTTCAGAGACAGACACTACCCTCGCCTTACCCTGACCTTTCCAGAGAACAACAAACTACCGTACGGCTCATACAATCCGGCTGCTTCCCACACCCCGCGCGTCTTCACCTAATGCACCTGAATCGCTACCACGCTGAATGTAAATTTTGCTCAGACGTAGGAACACTCCGCCAGATAATCGGGGTGTGCGACGTTAGCCCTGAGCACCCTCCTCTCTTACCGTCAACCACCCAACCACAGCAATGGGAGATGTTTCTGTCCAGCCCCTCCCTGCCTATCCAGCTTCAGCTGGTGTACAGAGCACAGGCGGCGCGGACTGCATATGGGCTCAAGTGAAGAGGGAACCACTCCCCTGGGCCGCACTCTTGGCCTTTCGGTAATCTTAATAGAAGTATTTCCTCCTGGTCCTTTTTCTCCTGCTCCTGCGTCTCTGCCGCCGATCTCGTCGCCTCCATCCGTGGCGGCAGAGACAGAAAAGTGAGATCGTCTAACAGCAGGTTTGAGCTTCCTTTAATTTTATAATAAAATAGGTTATATTCATGTACTACACCAATACAACTCAAACAACCACCGTTCGTGCATCATGCATTGATTTAACTTTACCAAGAATATCTCTTCGAAGTAATAAAGGGTGTGGTTACGTGCATTTCACTTCCCTCTGGTTTTACTATTTGTAGAGCGACGTGAGTGAATTTAAGCGACGTCGCATGGGTAATCGTTGTGGGTGTTATTTAGAGCTTTGCTTTCCAACCTCATTCTCAGGGTGGATTGGCGCGATTTTTTTTTTCTGCCATGTCCTGTATCCCTGTTTTAAACTTCCAAATTTTTTCTGCTTGAAGGCCAAAACAACCT
This sequence comes from Haemaphysalis longicornis, assembly GCF_048455015.1. Classification (NCBI taxonomy): domain Eukaryota; kingdom Metazoa; phylum Arthropoda; class Arachnida; order Ixodida; family Ixodidae; genus Haemaphysalis; species Haemaphysalis longicornis. The sequence goes on from NW_027526203.1 coordinate 23,497,488, forward strand.
GCCATAGCACGTGCTATTTCTTTTTCTTTCTTTTTTTTTTTTTGCATCGTCGCACTTTGTGCCTGAGTGCGAACATTTCATGCTGAAAATGTCTTTTTGCTCGGGCGAGTATGTTCTGCGTTTTTTCCTGTGCTCTTTCCGTTGTGCATACTCAAGACAACAGAAATTGATTGGTGCACTTCGTCTGCGCATATTTGGGCATCTTTGGTTGCTGTCTAGTTTACCTACTAGCGTGTTAGTGTTAAGTATACTTGCAATGATTGTGCGCAGTTTACGTGTGTGCGATATGCTATGGACTTTTACTTTTCTTGTTATCGTCTACGAACTTACACGTGTATTGCAAACCTTGTCGTCATTGGTTGTTCTGATGTGTTTTAACTCGTGATTTTTAATGAATGATCTGTAACTCCTCCCTGTGTTACCCCCCTTACTCAATGCCCTGAACAGGGGCCTGTAAGGTATTTTAAATAAATAAATAAATAAATAAACCTTATTTCCCGGAATCGGGCAGCGGCTACGGCCTGCGGCGTTCCGGACTCAGAAGGTGCCACCCACTTTTCTTTTTATTTTATTTTTTTTTGCTCCAATAAACGTTATTCACCATGTGGCGCTCGCCTTTTCAGCTGCGGAAGACGGTAATGTGGCTGGTGTGCGTGGTGTGCGGCGCTGTGTGCATCCTCTCGCGGCACCAGTGGAACGGTGGCTTCTCGTCCACCGGAGGCTGGGTCGACGTGGTGTTCACGTTCTTCGACCGCCTGCTGTGGTCCGCCTTCCTGGGCTGCCTCGTCTTCGGCTGTGCCCACCGACAAGCAGGCGAGTCGCCTTCCCGCGCCACCCTAGACACGGTGCTCGCTTCCGTCAAAGGGCATGCGGCGGCCACAGAACAGGGCGAGGAGCGGATGGGCAGCATTGAGCTTCAACCCGAGTGCGGCTTAGCTGTTCTTTTATGCAAACACATAACGCGTGCAACAAAAGTCATAGCATAAGAAAATAGAAACGAACTACCCCTCTTCCGCTTCACCCGAACCATGTAAATTAAGGGTGTGCGAATTGTGATTCTCGCTTTCCAAGCAAATAATGACTTTGTTCGTATAGGTTCGAATCGAAGTGAACGCTCTCAACCGCGGAGCTGTTAAAAAAATGAGCTTGGTCCGGTGGCGTTAGCAAAAAAGATACCAAGAAAAAACTCCACCCCTGTAAAGGGAGCACCACCACAGATAGGTTATTATAACAGTGAAGCCAGCAGAGGAGCAACTTAAGGTTAAGGGAAAGCGAAACGCAGCTATAATGAAGCATAGAGGTCTGTGGGGGTATAACAAATATGAAGTAGTAAGAGGAATGTGGAAAGGAGTAATGGTTCCGGGTCTCACGTTTGCGAATGCTGTACTCTGCTTAAAATCAGACGTCCTATCAGGCCTTGAAGTAAACCAGAGAACGGTAGGGCGTTTGGCCTTAGGCGCGCATGGAAAAACAACTAACGAAGCAGTTCAGGGAGATATGGGCTGGGCGTCGTTTGAAGTTAGAGAAGCTCAGAGTAAAATATGCTTTGAGATGAGGTTGAGGGCAATGGATCAACGAAGGTGGGCAGCTACGGTTTTTAGGTACCTATACTTGAAAAACGTGGACACGCAGTGGCTAAGGAAGACTAGAAGGCTAACGATGAAATACGGAAACAACAGTGGCGAATCCAAAACAGCCAAGGTAACCAAAAAAGAGGCAAAGCAGATTGAAACGAATAAATGGAGGGAAAAAATGGAAGCTAAAACGTCGTTAGAGACGTACAGGGCTGAGAAATTGAACATCAGAAAGGAAAATTTCTACGATAATTCCCAGGGCAGTGCTTTGCTTTTTGAGGCTAGAGCAGGTTGCCTGCGAACTAAGAGTTTTGTGGGGAAGTATTCACAAAATGATGGGGTATGCGTGGTCTGCGGAAAAGAAACAGAAACTATGCGGCACATAGTGTTATAATGTGAGGGTATCCATCCAAATCTACATGAAGGGAATATTGGGCTTCCAGAAGCCCTAGTATTTAAGGGTATCACAGGGGAAGTTAATTTCAAGGCTGTCGAGGGGACGAAAAGAAGATTAGAATGCTGGTGGACGAAAAGCAGAGAGCGGAATATTGCCTAGGACAGTTACCACCTGTAACAGGGAAAAAAAGTATTTCGTGCCTAATAAGCTTTAGTGCCTGCCCTAAGCAGCGCTAGTATTAAACCAATAGTGTAAAACATGGTTATATTAGTTCTTTTAGGTAAGATGACATGTCATCACCCCGCTTCAAAGGGGAAACCAATAGCAATCATCATCATCATAATCTTTGAGTGTGAGCACATGTGGCATATGCGCATGCGCACCCCTTACTATGCAATTTTAAGGTGATAGTCTTTCTTGGACTACTAAAATGCAAAAAAAATGGCGCAGCTTCACTAGTGGTGCGAAGCTGAAGAAACAGCGCACCAACGCCTGCTTGTCAAGAAAGCTTGATTTTGACATCTAGGAAAGAGAATCTAGACAATTTCAACGTTTTTTCTAATGTACCATATAGAAGAAAAAAGAGCAACGTTGCAGATTTCAAATAAAGATCGATTTCCGCATCAGTTAAAAGGAAAAGTGGTGACTCGGGGACTATGACATTACGAAGCTGGGATTTTTTATCTAGATAGTGTTCAGCAGGGCAGCTTGAGCGCCACCACGTTATCAGGACGCGAAAAGACAAGCACAAGGTCGGAGTTGGCGCAATGCCAAGGAAATGGGAAAGGCTGCCCAAAAGCAAAAGCACCGATGTCTTGCCGCTTAGCTGCACGACACTAGGGCAGAGCGGGGTTACCGAAAATGGTTACCGCACACTCGGCTGTATTAGCGAAGGACCGCAACGCCTTCATCGTTGACAAATCACACAACCCAAACCACTTCAATAGTCACTCTAACCCCGTAATTTTTGCCCGGGTTGTCCGGAAAACCCGAACAACCCGGGTGGCTTTCCTGGTTTGCGGTGCAACCAGGAAAGCCGCCCTTTGTTTCGCTATATACTGACTCCAAGAACAGCTTGGCGCTAGTCAAGACAAGCTCAAGGGCTACATTACCCTAGGTGTATTTGCGCTTACAGCGCGAGGCTGGTAAGCATGCACGTGATGTAGCGTTAGCAATGCTGTGCTGCTTGGTGCGTGACGTTTATGTGTCCATAAAAGTAACACAGACGGATCCCAAGGTACGCACGTAAAAATCTCTTGTAATAAAACTCGGGGTTTATCTTATGAAGCACTGGTGCCCACGCACGCTGTCACATCATCTTGAAATGAAAGAGAGCGCCAGAAAAAATGAGACTTTGGCAGAAATACGGTGAACATGAACATGAACTCCCCCCCCCCCCCCCCCCCCGCGCGCACACACGCACGCGCAAACTTCCCAGTGCCTTTGTGTTCCTCAATACGGTCGTAACACAAACCCATCAGCTTTGACCCAGCACAGAACCAGATATGAAACGGAGGGCTAGTTGTACTATATATGTTGTGCCCAGCCTGGTAGGACTGGACTACGCTAGCTGTCAGCAAATAAATGGTGTTCTTATACCCATGCATTCCCATGGGTAAGCCCCACCACAACGCACCCGAATTACCAGTCACTAGAACCAAGGGACAACATTGGGCGGATGAGGATGCCCACCACGTTATTTGACTCCTAAAAAATTGGCCGCGTATCTGCTCCTTTCGTTGCAAATGTCGTCAAAAGTCTTTGTAGACATTTGCCAAGGGAATGCCCCGCTCTGCTTTCCCGCTCACCTCTCATGCTGTTCCTGTACCGTTGCGCTCATTCCAAGGTAAACACACTAAAGGTCTGCGCAAGGCGGCTTGAATTTACCGCGTTCCACTGCTACAGGCCGGGTTCCTCGATGCCAGCGCTGCAGTACGGCGGAGACGCGCGTGAATGGAGGCGGCCGACTAGAAGGTTTATAGAGCCGCGTGGCCGTGCTCCACGTGCGTTCTAAGCAGAACGTGGAGCCTAGCTAGTGGAACCTTTCGTTGCTGTTGCCGCGTGATTTTTGATATGCCGCCAGGAGGCGGCGGTTATCTGCAGTAGATGTAGAATATCATTTGCTATCGAAAAACCGAGCATCCATGAATTTGTTAATAAAGGAACACTGTAAATATCCCTTGTGTACTAATTTCTTGTCTTCTATTTGCGTAATGTCTTGTTCTTGTTCAACAAAGTTGACAAGTATGAACATATAAACCGGGCTTAGACGTTTACATGTGGCTGTGAGTATATAAGACTATTGCGCAATATCAATTTTACTTTGGCCGGGTGGCTGAATCGAGTCACAGACAGACAGACGGACAGACAGACATACAGACAGACCAAAATTTCTGGGTTAAGTAGCCCAAGAAAGACTATCGTCTTTAATATTCCCAGACGTCATGCTCGTACAGGCTGGACTGGAACAGATGCACGTGCGCCGGGGTCAGCCCTCTTGCTCGCAACGTGCAATGTCTTGGCAGAAGGTAGTACTCAGCGTCCGCCGAATCTCCACCGTTGGTGGCAGTTTTATTGCGTGATCAAAAGATGGTCATGTCGGCCAAATATTTGTGCTTGATTCAGGGACAGAGGTCGGCAGGGGAACAGGGAACGGCCGCGCGCGTGCGGAGAGAGGTGACGCCGAACCTAGCCGGCTGAAGCGGTGTCGCTGCCTTCGCTCAGCTGCCCGCCTTGCTCGGGAAGCGGTGCGCCGCCCGTCGTCGGGAGACCCAGCGTAGAACGGAGTGTGCCGCCAATGCAGGGACCAGTAGGCGGCAAAAGAGGGCGATTGACAGCGGCGAAATGCCCACACTGGTCAACAACCAAAGGATCGGCAGTGACCACTGACATGGTCGAACCGCACAGCACGGCGAGCACCACGAACGAATGGCGGGGGAGAAACGCCGCGCTGCGCATTTCCGCACCCGGAGCGAAGGCGTGCGCATGGGTCCGAGCCTCAAGTACGCGAGCAAGAGCGACCAGATGCCCACGCATTCCTAAAGATACACCAAAGGACTTTCCCTCAGTTCTTTTCATCAGTTGCCAGGGTACCTTGGGGCGAAGAAGACGCACAGGCATTTTTGTATAGGTGGTATTCACTAAAAAGTTTAGCTGTCAATGTCTTCGCCTGGCAACAATGGAAACGACCACGGACATTGCCGAAGCGCCACGTACATGGCGTGGCTTGTGCCCATGCGTCCGCACACCGAAGAAGAAAAAAAAAAAGCACCGGCGTGCGTCGTCTGCTCCGTTTCAACCCGATTTTCAACGGTGGCGTCAACACAGATGTTATTAATCGCACTCACATTGGACTCGAGTTATTACTTTGCGTTCGGTGGGGTAGAGTTGGGAACGTCTAGCACATATCATGTACTTAGCGCGGACAAGTACCGCCATCCCGCGGAGCCCGACGTAACCAGTGACGGCGCACTCACAAGGTTGCCTGCACGCGTGCCTCGCCAGTGAATACAACCGATAGTTTTGCCATCACAAGGAAGTACTATAGGCCACGTCCCGTACCGCTCGAACGTAGCAAATCTGTGTCAGCAGGACCAATACTAGCTACACTGACATGTCGGAGTGTGTATCTGTGGGCTATGTCACGTCTAGAGCGTAAATAGGCGTCATGATCCTGCTTCCAACCCCGTTTCCCTGTTTCCCGATCCGCTGACTGCAAGGTATCCCCTCCCACCCACTGACGCTTCGTAAATACGGGTATAAGCAGCGCAGCATTTCTACCGCAGCGTCCGCGTTCGTGTACCACAATTTTGGTCTCCAGCTGATCCCATTTTCCAACTTGGGCGCACGCATTAACGCAGGCTTCGTGGGCCGCTTCCTCTCGTGGCGGGCGTTTGTGCCACTGAGCCGTCTCTCGTTCGGCGTCTACCTGGTGCACATGCCGTACTTCATTGCCAGCTTCGCCCTCACCAGGGAGAGGGTCCACTATTCCGTCATGGCAGTGGTGAGTTCACTGGCTTTTTTCAAATCTGCAGGAGAAGTACAAACATTGTGAGAATTGTCTACAAATTCTGAGACATTCTCCCGCTGTTTCTCCTTTTCTCAAGCATTACGTTTTCTTCTTTGAAACAACACGTCCACGCAAACCGCATCTCTATCTTGTTGTTGTTGTTTTTTTTTTTTCATTTTGTTAATAGCGTAACGGTGGGGAGCTAGACAGACCTTTCTGGTTTTGCAACGTCATTTTCTTGTTTTTTTTTAAGTTTCTTATGTATATTATTTGTGACCAAGATAAGGCGCTGAATTATATAAAGCTTTTGCATTTCCTCAATCTATTTCCGTTGTTTCATTTTATTATTTCGTGTTTTTTTCTCAGTTTCTGCGACGGACGATGATTTCCAGATTTGCAATCGATAACCAGATTTGGCGAGTTTCGTTAGTTAGTTTCTTTACACTTGTTAACGGGCGCTGTTATTGCCGTTAAAGTCTTAACATGTCCATTACGCATTTCAGTGCAGGTACTAGGCATTACAGTATTCGCGCCCCGGTACTCGGCAAGGGATGCTTGCGCATTAAAATCGTAGAAGCCGCCGTTATCTCTAATATGCGGTTCAAAAAATATACTATAAACGAGAAAACAGCAGCAGGGAAATTCTGAAACAAAAGGCAACCTTATGGTGTTAACCGGACTCTTTTAATTTTCATTTTGTGCTGCTCAAAACAGCTATAGTGCAGCTCCGTATTTTCTTTTTCTTTGCCCATATAACTTTTATTGCGAGAGCACTTTTGGGCTGCCCCCGAACTGCTCAGAACTGTTTTGGGCAGGTAAAAAAAGAGAGTAAATGTCACGGGTCCTGTGCAGCCTTCCTTGAAGCAGGCTTTTCTCTGTTGTTCTTTAGGGCGCATTTTCTGTGAGCGAATACGCCTTCAAACCATTCTTTAGCTTGTGCATGGATCAAATGAAACGCGAACGCGAAAATATGAACCAGAGGGCTCGAATAGCGTGATTTCTTTCCATGCGAGTCAAAATGACGCATGGCCTAGTTGCGAAAACAAAGTTGTGAAATGCGGCTTTCCAAATATACCAATAGTATTTTTAAATACAAACAGTATTTTTCAATTTTGCGTGTTCTGGTTCTTATTTTCGTGTTCTCATCTCATTTCTCCACGACTGTACATGTCCATGTAGGTGCATACAGACCGCAACAGCTCTGACATTCGAGCGGCGTGCCGCGGGATGCACCGGCGACGCCTATCGGTGGCACCGATGCGACATCGGGTTCGAGATAGCGTGCATGTGCGCGTGCGCGGCCACCCAGACATGATTAGCTTGTCTTTGTCGGCGGTTTTGGCCGCCGCTGTTACAGAGGACGCTTTGGCCGTCGGGAGCGCTGTTGGCGGCGCGTGATTCCGTCTCGCTGTGGACGGAAGCCAGGAAGTTCTAGTGACGTCAGCAAGAAACAAAACACTAAAATAAAACAAAAGCTACACAATCATGGAAGTTGATAAGTCAGGTTTATTTGTAAACGTAAATTGTAACCTGATTTAAAACTTATCAATGAATAAAACCATCATTTTTGCGAGTACCTTCAGAGATCGTTTACGCACAAAAAAAGGGTGTGTCGGCTGCATTGCTCCGCACGGGTGTCGGATGAGAAAATCGACGAAACGTAGGGCATCGAGCGTACCATTTCACGCATTTTAGTGATCTCCGTAAGCATTGTTGGCATGCCGGTTGCGCAATTTGTGTGCTTGTAGCCGTGCCGTAGCGCTTGACCCCCTAAAATGCGCTTTCTACGCTGCCAATTTCGACATCTTTCTGTGACAATGCAGTCAAGCGGAGCGGAACCACTCCTTTTCACTACGCACGTGGAAGTAGTTCAACAAAAATAATTGGCTGGGGGTAACCTCAGCAGTTCAAGACTATATAATTCTCCTGCTTTAGACTTGGACTGATAATTCCACTAAATTACTAGCCACAAGATATGTCACCGATGGCATTAATTTTTAATTTTCGGATTTTTTTGGTTGGGGTTGTCGCCGCTGGTGTCGCAATGGTTCCCTCCCAAATAAAAAAAAATGGCGTCATTGTCGACGGTTCTCAGCAAGTCGCCACTTCATTCTCCGCATAGGATTTTCAAGAAGCTTCGATGTCCATACAAACGAAGCGGGTGGTTTGCAAAGTGTATACGCCCAAGTGCGACTGATGCGACCGGGGCCCTCCGCCGTTACCGCAATCCGTTCGGTTAGCCACTTTGCCGGCGAAAGCGACCATGAACGTAAGCCTGTGTGCACACCGCTCTTTCGCGCCCGTGCTATGTAAGTACGCAACACATGCCGGTGGCGCTGCCCAGTTTTGAGGTCCAGAAAAGTTTACAAATCGGTGCATTCTGTCAAAACTATAGCGCTTATAAAATTCGCTTCTCTTCTGAACGATACAGAGTTGAGCGGTATAGTCCACGATAGGTCTGAGTTCTCCGGTCAAAGCGTTGGCTCGTGTTTACACTCAAACGAAGCGTAGGAAAGAAAGGCGACGGCAATATGCCTGCATGCTCGGTGATCGTGGTTCAGCGCTCTCACCACAAAGCTGATGCGAAGAAATGAACTATCAAATGCCTGTCTGTCACGCCGAAACTGTAACCGGAACCAGTTCATTGGGAACCACTTTGGCGCACTACCACCTGCTAACACAGAGCGGTTGGCTCCTCTTCCCCCTCCCCCATAGTTTTCGCTCCTTTGCCACAGAAAGTTGTCCGCGTATTCCCTTACTCCGTCAGAAAAAAAGTGGACCCTCGCACTGTAAAAGATGCCTTTGTAACGAGCAAACCCGGAAGAAGAAAAATGGCGCGTTCGAAGAGAAACCTTGCTGCGGCAGGGAAGAAGAGCGGCTAACTCGCTAACTCATTAAGTGGAGCTATGGTGGGCGGAGCTCTCGGTATTCATTTTTTTCCTGTTTTTCATCGTTTGATCTAGTGTTCAACCGATGGCGCAACTTGCGCAAACGACGTCCACAGGTACTTGCAAAATGAAAGGTTTTATTCAATGAAAAGTTTTTATTGATTTCCATTTCCATTCCAAACCAATCACGCGTTGGAGGCACCGCTCGTGAGGCGCGCGCAGAGCGGGCGCCGCTCGGATCCCCTGCCACGTCATGGTTCTGTCAAACTGCTACGTGTAATGGCTAGTTGCGGGCTGCGAGTTAATGCGCCGGTTTTGGTAGTTGGTCGATGGTGGCGACAGTTGTATTGCCTGGAGCGGCTTTTATCCTTTAAGTGGTCATGGTTTGAGGTCATTGAGCGCAGTGAACGGAGAGTGAGCGGAGGGTCGTGCGGAATGATGTTGCCTGTTTCGCATAGAGGGAAAAAAGCTGCTGGAACACAACATTGTTATATTGATAACTGTATTATATGACTGAATGTATCAGTGTGATCAATGTAACTTAGACAAAGAGAACGCTTATTCGTCTGACCATTCCGTCGACCTTCACAGTCCTTGAGCGAAAACCGGTAATCATCAGGCGTCGTATAAAAAAGCCCCTGGACGCCTCCAGCGATGTAAAGGCAGTTAGAGCGAACCAGAGGAAGATTTAGAATTAGGCGATGACACTGCGAATTAAGGAGGATGAAAAAGCGAATTAGGAATGATACTAGTGAATTAAGAGACATCAAAGTTAAATAACCGGAACAAAAGTGAGTCATGAAGACACGTGAAATAACAAGAATCAGTGCAACCTAAAAAGGGATTAAATTAGGTGGATTCCTCAGGGAATCAAGGTAACTTCAAGTTGATAAAGATAAATGAAACTTAACTGACAGCTGTCAAAGTGTGCTAAGATGAAACCAGGCGTATTAAAAATGAATAGGAAGCGAAATAAATTGTGAGGATTCAATGCAATTAAAGTGAATAAAGTAGTGAATTAAGTAAGATAAAATGAATAACATGAAAACAACTAAATTCAGATGGACCGAATTACGAAGACAAAGCAGATGGAGAGGAATAAATGCGAATCAAGCGTCACATAACTGGCATCAAAATAAATTAAGGTGGGTCGCTGAGAAGATTCGCTTGTATCAAAATGAATTATACTGAATTAAATTAGATTAAATTAAATTAGAAAATAGACAGAAATTAAGAGGAATCAACCTATTTATTTCGTTTTATTTCGCATTCATTATCTATTACTTTCTCGTGTCATACTTGAATTTGGTCGTTTTTAAATCACCGGGGTTTGTGTAAATTCACTTTTTTTCATCTTAATTCACTCATTCATTCCATTCAAGCCACTTTGTTTCCTTGCAATTCACATTGATTCCTCTTAATTTGCTATGTCTACTTTCTAATTAAGTCGGACGTTCTTGATTGGCATTGCTATCTGTTAATTCAATTCTAACATGGACTACATTGTTTCCCAATTGGTTTATTCTGATTCTTCTTAATTCAGATTAATTCTTCTTAATTTGTTTGTCTTTCTTGCTGGTGTTTGTCGCTGGTGTTTATTGCTGGTGTTTATCGTGCACAACAATGGCTGCACGCACGGTCGCCCCTACCGTTTGTGCTTTCCGTTTTATTAACGCAAATTCACTGGGTGCGCCCTGCAGGTGTCCAGCACGGTGACCATCTTCGTGTGGAGCTGTTTCATCAGCTTCGCCCTCTTCCTCATGTGCGAGTCGCCCACAGGCATCATCGAGAAGACGCTGCTGATGCCCAGTCGCATCAGTCGCGACTCAGCCGACCAGCAAAAGGACGGTGGCCCTAAGGTGCGGAGGCCCGTCATCACCTACATCTGTCCACGGCTCGTGGTCACCCAGGACCAGACTACGCAGGCCAGCGCCATTCATCACGACCAGTGCTGCCGCATGTGATTGTGCGACTGACTGACTGAGTTCCTCCCCCCGTCACGACGTCGTAACAGCGGTGATGCGCGAAGAACAAAGTGCGCGCGTATTAGGACCAGCAGAGAGCAGTTCGCCCGTGCACATGGACTAGCGCCCACTCCATTCCAGCGCCGCCACCCACCCTGTGGGAATAAGCTTTCGGCATGTTATGTATTCCTGCAAAGGGCCACTGTGATATCTGGAGGCACTGCTGGTGTTGTGTGTGCGCTGCGTTAGGTATGGTTTTTTTTTTTTTTCAATTGATGCGTCTGCAACGCAAGCTATGCAAAGCTGGTCCTATTGTTCATTTTTTTCTCTTAAGGCGACATTGTACTTCACCAGCGGCAACAAAGGCAGCTAACATGCAACAAGTACTTTGCGTAAAGTAGCCTGAAGAGGTCGTTTTTATTTATAGGGAGGGATAATCTCGCTTATTGAAGCTTTAATCTGCGGAAACCATTGCGTGTTTTCTTAAAGTTGCATCCCGCTTACATATCCTGCGTTTTAGCAGCAGAGCTGTTTAACCTCATTGTTGCGCTATCATGGATAAAAAAATACCAATAAAATGTCGAACGCACGTGAGCGTACGTTTCGCGATGTTCCTTGTAACATGGCACCCACCCACGTGGGGCCAGGAACCGGGCGTAAGGAGGGCTAATGCGCCCGCTACACAAAACTGTAAATTAGAAACTTAAGCATCTTAAAGATCATATAACCACAAGCAAGAATTGGTTTCGTCTTCAATGAACAGAAACGCCCGACCACCTATCATCTGCTCCTGACGTCACATGCCACACTAATAATGCCGAGACGTCGCCAGTTGGTACCGCCGTCAAGTGGATCTCTGTGCTTAAAATGCGAGCGGCTCGGTATGCTTAGCTGTGTGACCTTCTTCTTCCTTGTGGTTTTTTCTACGTGCAGCTTCGCTTTTAAAGAAGCTCCTTCGGCAAGGAAACGCCTTTCTCGTGACATTTGGCGGCGGTAGAACTCTTTTTGACGCTGTGCCGCGCACATTGGGGATGGGGCAACCAAAGAAGATCCGGACGCCAAAGAAGAGGTGGCTTATCAGGAAGCGCGCTGCGCTGCGAGGCCTTAATGTAATCAGAGACGACGAGCCGAGGACCCCGAAAGGGTGCGTGCAAGTGTGCGTTTGCGCCAACAGCGTCGCTGACAAAACGACCCGCTTACCGAGTCATGGAGAATTTTTAGCGTCAGGTACGTCATTACCTGGGCGGCGCGAACGGCCGCTTCCAGCGAGAATTCCTGGACATCGAGTTCAGGCACAGCTGCCGCGTCTGTGACTGGCTTTGGTTCCTGCTGACGTGTGCCATGTATATATACAGGGTAAAGGGTTCTCAATGGCTTATATGGCGCTCGTCGATTTACCTTAGCGAGACGAACACAGCTCTTCTCTGACATCAGGGATGTACCCTTGTGAAAGCTGCTTTAGGCGTTTTGTTTCTTTGTGCCTCTTCTATTTTTCACTTGCGTAACGCTATGGAGATCTGAGTGTCCATGTCTCCCTGATGCCACCCCCCCCCCCTCCTTGCACTCATTTAAGAATGCTGAAATGCAATGATCACCAGCTCAGTTCGAGAACCTTCATGAGCGTAGGGTGGATATATCTATTGGGGACAGGTGGTCAGTGCGACGCTGTAAAAGTGCCAAGCGAACGTGTCGCAGCAGGAGCCCTCAGGGTCATTGTGGACTTTTTCAATAGCTATATCGACAGCCATGGTTCCAGTGCTGGCACCTGGCCGCTCCCGCAGCGACTTAGTGCTCAGTGATGAAGAGCACCAGCACGCGCATCTTTCTAATCGAGAGATTAGTACGGTTCGATCCTCTGCTTAGTGGCTACGAAGCTTCTCTCTCGACACGTGCCACAACCATCGGCACCCTCTCAGGATGAGGCTGTGTTCATGTTGAAATCAATTGCGTTCTGGCTGACGTGTGTTCTTGCTGAGTCTATGGGGAAATGCATAATATTTTTGGCAGGACGCCATCGGTCCCACTATAGAGCAAAGCTTTCGCTTTAAACAAAAACTCAGTGTCCTTCCACTCTGTGAAGAAGGATGCCCAGCGAAGCTGTGGTGCCGAGCCTCAACGTGGGCGGCGATATGCTTTTACCGGGGCGCAGTCCACGGAGCGCACAAGAGGGCACATTACGCGTTTGTTTGCGACTTGCGATTGAGCGTACTTCAAGTTACTACCTTAATGAAACGTGGACGGACTAGACTTTTATTCCAGCGGAAAAAGGTGGACTGCCCGTTTCCCACCCGTAGGAGTCTATGTATTGAGAGCAGACGTGAATTCCCCACTATTTACAACTTTACTGAGGAGTATGTAATTTTGAAACGCAAACGAAATTTCGCGTAATGGTAGTGCCGTCTTGGCGGCTACTATAATTAATTTTGAGAAAGGTGCAATGAAACAGGAGCTATAGCTGTTTTCTGAAGTCACACACCTTCCGTAGACGGACGTGCTTCACTGTACAACGCGCAATGTGGAAAAGCAATTTACCAATAATGGTCCATTAAAGTGTTCTTCACCTCTAAGCACAAATTTATTGCTGAAATTGCATCTTTTCAGGGGCAGTAAAAGCAGGCAGGGTTATATGAAAACATGGAGGCCTTGGGACGTTTTTATTAATTTTTATGATTTTTACCTTACGCTGAAGGGGTGGCGCCTAGTTTTACGATTCCAGGGATTTGAGTGGGCACCGCAAAATGGCGATACTCTCCCGTGGTATTCTTGTCTACAAGTCGGAGACGGTCTGCTGGATCCTAGCCATAGGCAGCCTTGCTTTAAAACTAAGTTTGACGAACTTGGAAAAGGGGGGAGGGGGGGGGGGAGCTCTGGCAGCAGTTTGCACAAGGCGCCGAATGAGGTAAGGCCGGCCCTGGTACCGGTGGCTTTGACCCCATAGGCCGACAGCGCCCCGAGGTCACCGAGGCGTTCCTCTGTGAAAGAGCAAAGAGGGCCCTTTCGGTGTGAGTGTGTGCGTGTGAGATTTAAGTACCAAGATTGCCCTGATCTCTGCACTCTTGGCCACAGCATGGAAAAGGCTGAAAAGGAAATATACCCGAATTAGTGTGCTCCCGCGCCCCCAGGAGCGCAGTGCCTGTTCACTAAGATCCCTGAACGCTGTAAATACTTGAATAAAGTCTTTCTTTAACTTGGTCCTTATGACTGCCCTGAGACGGCACTAACGCCATTCCAGTTCGGACACGCTACCTCAAGCCCCCTATAGTAACATAACGACGCGGCTCTATGTGCCGTGGCGGCGCAGATCGCTGCTTTTCGGCAATTTACCCAAATGAAAGAGGACCGTAAAAGGAAACGCCAAAATTCGTGTTCGCGATAGGCAGCAGAAGTGCTTTAGGTTCAGTGAGCGAATAACGGCATGCAAAAGTGTTAGCCGTCAGTCCACTCAGCAAACACACACGACATGATTTACGGCCAGACTTCTGAAAGTATACATTAAGCAGAGAGGTAACAATTCCAACCAGCCCAAGTCGCTAGCGCAGTGTTTCTCAAAGGCAGGTCCGCGGACCCCAGGGGGTCCGCGAAGCCTTCTCTAAATCATTTCCCCCTCCATTCTTTCCTCCATTCTGCCGGAACTCGCTTGAATTGCAAAAAGGCGGCTTCGGGGCTTGACATGTACCTTTAGTTTCTCTGTGTTGCACGCATATTAGCATCTGCCTAGTCAGCAAAACGCCAGCTACGAGAGAGAAAATAAAGATGAACAAAATGCAGCGTATGGGTTTTCAGAAGAATATTCAGAACATGACACGCACCGTCATAAATCTCGGGCACAAAAAGCAGGCATTGAATAAATGTGTGGGAACGTAAGTTTCAAGTGCCAATTGTTTGACATTATGGCACCTGTTAACACATATTTTATCATGGGGTCCCCCATCACGTTCGCAAAACAAAAAAGGGGTCCCTTGCGCACTCATGGCTGAGAACCACTGCGCTATCGTAGTCCCAGTGAATCCTAAAAAAGTTAATTGAAACGGATCTTGACTACAGCATTTCAGATTACATCATGAAATCGAGGTATACCCGCAAATTGATAAAGAACAGCAATAAATTATCGGTCAACGAAAACATTCGCCAAAAACAGGTCGCCACAGCTGCCTTTAGGCAGCTGTGGCGACCAGTACATTCAGTAGTCGTGGCGAAAGGCCTGAAAAGAGCCGAAGCCTGTCTGCTCCACCAAATAAGAACAGACTCAGCCCGTACACCAGCTTGGCTACATAAAACCAACATTGTTTCATACCCTTTGTGCCCCTCGTGCAGTGTGACTTGTGACATTGATCACTTCATTATGAACTGCTCCAAAACCAACCCTGAGCGGACGAACTTTTTTCGTGATCTCCAGAAGTTAGGAGTGCCCCATCCTACATCGGAGGACATTATTTTTCCTAGGGACCACTGGATTGTGCGAAGAGAGGTGTCTCATCTCATACTCTGATTCTTGCAGTCCACAGGACTAAGTGAGGTGTGGTGACATTGTGTGTCTGTTATTTTATGACTAAGTGAGGTGTGATGACTTTGAGAGTTTTGATATGGCATTGGGGACGATTAGGCGGAGCAATTGCCGGTAGATATGGAAGGCTAAGTCCGCCTTATTCAACAATACTTACTTACTTTCTGCAACCACGCGCCACAAACATGCCCATCAGGTAGACGCTATACGTTCAGATATTTTTAGCTCTAGAGTAATCTGCTCAACCACAACTCAAGACTCACAGAACGGCGCCAAGAAAGCTTAACCACCACGGTGCCTTGCCATTGCATGGGCCGCTCTCATCGCCTTAACGCCGTCACTGTCAATAACGATACAACGCACGACGCATCCTTTAAAGGCTTCGTAACTAACACCGGTGTTTCAGAATCACGCACCCGTCATAGCGATCAGCTTGCCGTTCCAGCAAAGCGATATTGCCTTCCGATATAGCTACAAGCCAGGCACTTGCGACGCGGTTTAGAGCGTTAATTAAATGTCTTAATATGCCGCATCCCACCCCTAATCTGTCCGAAAAGATACCAAACCACACTTATTTATGAGAATAATGCGTAGAATTAAGGCCAAGAGAACGTTTTACAGTTGAAAAAATCCCTGGTCTTGCATAAAGTCATGCACCCCTCCATCCAACAACAACGGAGGCTGAACACGAGGCTTTCATCCCAGTTTGGACTCCAACTCGCAGACGGTTTGTACTTTGGCTCCTTGAGCTTTCAATTTGACTCGCACGAACTTTGGGCTTTTGATAATCTGATTGCATACCCGCCGCGGTGGCTCAGTGGCTAAGGCGTTGCGGTGCTGAGCACGAGGACGCGGGTTCGATTCCCGGCCTCAGCGGTCGCTTTTCTGATGGAGGCGAAAAGCAAAAACGCCCGTGTGTTCGAGATTTCGGCGCACGTTAAAGGTCCCCAGGGGGTCAAAATTAATCCGAAGCCCTCCACTACGGCGCGTCTCATCGCCTGCGTTGCGTCGGCGTGTTAAACCCTACAATCAATCAATCAATCAATAATCTGATTGTATACGGTTGAACGCACCGGCACTACAAAGGCGATGAGGCGCGCCGTAGTGCAGGGCTCCGGATTAATTTTGGCCACCTGGGGATCTTTAATGTGCGCCGAAATATTGAACACACTGGCGTTTTTGCTTTTCGCCTCCATCAAAAAAGCGGCCGCTGCGGCCGGCAATCGAACCCGCGTCCTTGTTCTCAGCAACACAATGCCATAGCCACTGTGCCACCGTGGCGGGTGAGTTTGGGCTTTTGATCATAGCGTCTTGACCTTTACCCTTCGCCATTTCCTTCTGGTCAATCCAACTGCGTGTACATGTACTGCTCTGTAGATATGTGCCACGTTTCTAGAATAACCGCAGCAACTCTCGGGTATTCCCTCCGTGGGCCTAATGTTTGGGTTTGGGGTCTACGGCGTGAATCGATGCCTGCTTCTTAGCGTACAGTGAGTACTTCGACGAGTGGATGTCGGTTCAAGGGGCTAAACCCTCAAAATGTGACGTTAGGCCTAACGTCCTGTTAGCCTAACGTCCTGTGACTAACAGCCTTACGGCATGAAAAGTAACGTCATTATCATCGTACGTCGAGACGTCGGTGACGGTGGTTGACGTTCACCTCAGAATATGACGTTAGACCTATATTCGTCCCGCCGTCGCCCGCCTACGTCGCCTCCTCCCTCTGCTGCGCATCAACCTTTAAGGCGCGTTCCCACTAGGCCGACACGACGGCGACGACGACGCCGACGAGTCGCCAAACCATCGGCCAACTGCCGAGTTGACCGACCGCGCTGTCATACTACGCCGACGGCGACGCAAACACGTCGGCCGATGGAAAGTCGCCGTAGTGTGACTGACTCGCCGACCGAAGACGCCAACAAAACCGGTCGTCCGACCGGTCGCCGGACGCGTCGTCGGGAATCGACCGAGAAGCGAAAACTGCTCCCCGACAACATTCGTGCCGCAATGAATGAGGCTCTATTTTGATAGTTTCGATAGTTTCTGGAGTGTAATAAACTTAGTAACGTCCATGAAGCCCATACAACTCAACACTAGCGCTGATGCAATCCGTTTTTTGGCGTTCGACGCTTCGGCCGTGCTCTTCGGCGGCGCCGCTACCCCGGAGCTGCAAACTGCAAATGCGTGTGCGATCGGCTCGCCTGTAGAAAATGTAAGGTCAGTTTCGTGCAGAAGAAGAGTTACGTAGGGTAATTTGGGTACTAAGGCATCAATATCGGCCAAGGTTTTTCATGTGAAACGTAAAACCAAAGTACGGCAAGCACTATCCCCGCAGTGGGAAATCGCAGTGGCAGCCGCGCACACACATTATTGCGAGCGCTTTCGCGAAGAAGCGGAGTTTATGGCGATAAGCTATTGTGGGGGCTTCGGGGAACCTTGCTGTGCAAGCGCTATTTAAGAAATTTCAGTTTACCAGCCAGGAATTCTGCAAACCAGCTAGTAAACACCGACGTATGACACGGAAGGATGGGCCTCCATCTGTTACCCAGGCTATTTCGCTGTGGAGGAGCATTTGGGCGGTGGCGCAGTGCTCTCGCGCGTCGCGCCCGTGCGCTGAACGTTGCGGGTTCGATTCCCAACGGGGTCAGGTTTTTTTTTTTTTTTTTTTTGTGTGTGTGAGCGGTTTTTTAAGGGGTATGGTTTGCGCATCCAATTTGAGAATCGCGTGATTTTGAGAAGCAACTACCTTTGCAATTAAATATTTCCTTCGAAACAGCGAGTGGCGTCTTGAGCCACAGCAATTAATTTCCCTTTTCTTAATCGCACCGTGTTTCTCGAAAATGCGGTAGCATGGTGCAAAATCAGGCCTTCTCCATTAGAGGAGGTTAAATTTCTGCTGACGTACGCACTAATTTATATGCATATTTTACGTGCTACCGAGGTCTTTTCGCCGGGGGTTAACATCCATATTATAACTGCCGCGGCAGCAGCGCACAGCTCTTTTTTCTTTGTCCGTGATCTAACAAGAAGTTGAGGAGTACATACAGTACAAGCAGCGCACACGCCAGTACGCACGAATGGCTTCAGTCGTGCTGCGGCGACACGATACACCAAGTTTGACTATAGAGAAAGAAAGATCCCCGGCGGAGAGGCGAGGCGGCGGAGTCGGCCGTCGCGCGGCCGTCGGTGCGGTGTGACAAGCGCGTCGGCCGACATCGCGGAGACACTGACGCCTCGCCGATTTCTCGCCGACGCCGACGGTTGGGCAACGGTCGGCGTCGGCGCGGTGTGACATGGCCGCCGACAGCTCGCCGACACGGTGTTGGCCGACCAAATCGGCCGATGGTCGGCCTAGTGGGAACGCGCCTTTAGCGGAGTTTCTTGACTACCCCCCCCCCCCCTCTGATCATCATCATCATCAGATAAATTTGGCCTTCTGAAGTGTGTTTTGGGTGGACTAGAGAGGACATCAGTGAGAGGCTGAGAGCTTCGATTTAAATTTTTTGCACTGTGGGGCAGGAACCCAGGCATTTCGCACCAAATCCCGTGGTTCTACCCATTAGGCCAATTCGGCCGAACAGCTCATTTAACAGTTGAACCAGTAGGCGGCGCTGGGTTCGCACAGGACGTGGCGGGCTTGTACCCACAGTGAAACGCAATCTCGCTCCAGCAAACGCACTGGCGCCGCATTCATTCTTCAAAATTTATTTTTTTTTTAATTTGTAAGTTCGCCCTGTGGCATTACGCATCGATGCATTTACAGAAAAACGAACGCGTTAGCTTCGTGTATGAAGTTCAGGAGTTCACGGTCCATGCACCATGAGTTTTCGTTCCATGCACCCAGCGTTGTAGGTCAGGAGGGCGGCCAGGGTGGAGACCCGTTGCACAAAGGTGCCGCCGGCGAACTTGATGCAATCCCGGGCAGGTTCACAGCAGGTGCTGCACATTCATGTCCCGAAAGGCAGTGGCGCAGAATGGGCCGGTGGATCTGTATTGGCGGCGGTATTGCGATGGCCAGGAGGTAGTCAAGGACGGCCCAAGGGCCACCCCAATGCGTAGTCTCCGCAGCGCAACCTCCTCTCGAAGAGTTAAGTCACCATGGAGGTTTTAACCATACACGGAGGAATGAGGGCTCGTGTGGTGGGCCGGAGATTTTCCTTTTCTCGTTCCAGGTGCCCGCAAGCACCTTCGGGGAAAGCTAGTGGTCAAATGACGGCACTCAGGCGGCTAGCTGTCGTCTGCCTCCGTCCAGGCACAGATGAACGGGGCACCCATTCGATACGTATCTGCAGTACGGTGCTTCTTGCCAAGTGATGAATGGCATCTGAGAAGGATGTAGATTGTGCCACGCGACGAATTTCATGTGTGGCTCGCGTTAAATTAGCCCGGATGATCAGTCGGGAGGACGGCCCCGCTGGGACAAAAGGTAGTATTGAGACCAGTCCATCATGTAAGGGGGTGATTCAGTAAGATATACGGGTGGCAGTGGATTGGCCGCATATGAACACGTTTGGTCAACCTCCGGTAGCTGGGGGCAAACCAGTGCGCTTTGTCCCGGGCCATTTTTAGCGCTGGCATCTACATACGCAATGACTGCGTCGGTGTCTGTACAATGAAGACCAGAGACCCGTGCCGTACGTAGCCTTGCGAGCTACTGGGCAACGGAGGCGACCAATTGGTTTATTTTCTGTCAGCTGTACTCACTGACATGGAGGCAAGCCCGACTCTTTCAAGGTTGCATCTGTTACTTCATGGCTCGCTCCCGATCAGACGAACCCAGCAGCTCGCCGCCGCGCTGCTCTCACGGGTTATGCTTCGGTTATCGCCCACTATGGGTGTTTCCGGTCTTCTGTATGCGGGTTTGCGTTTCTTGTTTTATTAGGGGCGAAAAAATTACATGGCCGAGTGAGAAATTACCAGAAAAAAAATTTCAACATCTTCTCGTAAGGGAACCCTGAGTAGTATGCGAAGCAGCCATGGGGTCGACTCAAGTTCCCATTAGTTTTCAGTTCGATCGCCGCGTTGCGGGAGGAGAAATAGTGGAGGAGCGCGCGCGCGTCATTTATACCGCTGAGCTACAGTGGCGCCCCCAGCGGAGTATGCAGCGGCTACCGTCGTGTCTCTAACCCTAAGCTTCTTCGCATTATTGCGCGCGGAGCCGCAGGTGTTGCCATTCGTTTCGCAATCCCGGAGAGGAGAGAAGCTTCGGAGAGGAGAGGAGGAATTCCGGAGAGGAGACGAGCGTCGGAGATGAGAGGACGAATGCCTCGCATACAACTCAGGGTTCCCCTACGAGAAGATAACGACGGTGGTTGAACGCGAAGCTATCTCGTGATGGATTCTTTGGTTGGCCAGTCCCTAGGGACATCCTGCCACAATCATCATCAGCGGTGCCTGGCCAGGCATGCGCAGTGGGGGTGTGGTACTCAGGGTTCCCCCTACGGAAAGATGACGACGGTGGCTGAACACGAAGCTATCTTGTGATGGATTCTTTGGTTGGCCAATCCCTAGGGGCATCCTGCCACAATCATCATCAGCGGTGCCTGGCTAGGCATGCGCAATGGGGGTGTGGACGCCGCCCAACGGCGCCCACACAACGGTGGTGGGAACAGGCTCGACCATAAGCTGCTTCGCATCTAAAAACGTCATGCATGTCAGGGGCTAACAAGCATGGGTGACGCCAACTGGAGAACCGGCCTGTCTGGTTGTTTATTCATCGAGACCTTCTATAGGAAGTCCCAACTATTCGTATGTATGGCCTTGATGTGGCCTCGTCTAAGTTCGCGGCACCATGGGTGAAGAGTGCAAAGGAGAGTGCCGCGCGGACGTGATACGTAGAAATGCGACGAAGACTGGCGGGTCACGCGTACCAGTATTCCTCGCTTCTTTGAGCGATCTGCGTTGCAGCCCTGACTCGTGTACCAGGCTCAATTCCACCATCTCGCGATGACGGACTGGGATCACCTCGAAGCCATGAATCGGATTGCCATGCGGGCTATTACTGGACTACCCTAAATGACCCCGATACCAACTGTGCAGGCTTTTTCTAACACTGCATACCATGGCGTAACATAACTCCCCCGATAGGCCAGTGACCATGACAGCTTCCGTTAGAAGCTCACGGCCGTCTCACGAGTTCACATTTGGCTGCGAGGACCACATACCCACTTGCCATTCTCACATACCCCCACGAGGTGATTGGCCAATCTCAATGACACCTGTCGTCAGATGCTCAAGGCCGATTCCCCAATTCTCATTCAGCCACGAGATCGGCATAACCAACCTAAATTATCCTATAGCCGCATAGTTTGGTTTGCCGTGGACGATTACATATACGTCAGACGCACACGTTTCTTGTCTGCTACATCACCATAAACACGGCGCGCACTCTGCGCCGTTCTATTTAACATTAATGTTTTGCATTGACATCTCAGGGAGTGCTTAGATGTCCCCGGAGTTTTTTTGTTGTTGCTTTGTTTGTTTACATCTGGCGTGCCCATTGGCAGTGGCGCTACCAGTGCGTGCCTAAGCCCAGACTACACCAGCACACATTTTTGAAGCGGCGAAGGAGCGAAACCGTCTCCTTTTACAATGTGGTTTGCCCTGTTGCGCTGTGGATGTCGTTCAGTTTTGCATGCTATTATTGGGTGTCATGAAATTGTTTGTGAGTCCTCCACCTGTTTTCTTTTACAATTATTACAAGTACTTCTGCTACAACCCTCCTTTGTTTGCAATACGAGAAAAGAAAAAGAATAAGAAGGGTCGAAACTGTCCCACCTTTCCAGTGCAACACCATGTCGTTGGATAAACTCCCTGCGAAACTAGTGCAGACAATGTTCTGCTATCTTCGCCAGTGCTTTAGATTTCTTGCTTCACATCCGCAGCGGATTTACAATCCTGTGCACTGCACCAGTGGGGCCATATTTCCAAGACCCGACAGCAGCACAGCATGCGACCTGGGGAACTTCGACGGGGTACCCTTGTTCCATAAGCTTAACACCTCAGAGGGCTTCTTCGACCCTGACACGGTAATATCGGCGTCGTCCGCTTTCCACGACTTGAAAAAGCCGGCGATCGAGAGCGGCGCGTTGATGCATGCCGCCAGGCCGACAATTATGCGCATCTCAAAAGCTCTCGCAAGAACTGAAGGTGAACGTTTACGAAGAGTCTTGAAATTATACGTCGTTATACCGGCGGGACTTCCGTCCTTCACATCCTCACACCTGGCGTCCATCAGACTAATAACATCCAACGACGCTCTTCGGAAGATATGCGGCAGCGGCCGCCGGCCAAAGCAACTCAAGCTCAATTCTGTTTATCTTGTCTTCAATGAAACCTGGATATTCTTCCCGCGGCTGCAGTACCTTGCCAGCCTTTCCTTTGCCGCTCATTCTGGGGATGCACTAGTGCTACCTCCCACTAACAGTCCCAAAGTCGGCGCGCTAGAGATCAGCGTCATTTTCAACCTGACAGGCTCTCTCAGACAGCAGGTAGTCAAGAAGATTCTCAGCCTCAAAGCACTAGAATGCCTCCACATTCAGGGACTGCTAATACGAAAAGAGGAAATTGACCAGCTGATTCCCCTTTTCAGACTGTCGCTGCGGCAGCTGACGGTGAACGCGCACAAGCTGCAAGGTTACGAAATCGGGGACCTCTCCGCATTCGCGAACCTCGAAAGCATCTGCATCCAAGGATGGAAGGGCGCATACTTCTGCATGATACTGCTCTGCACGTTCCCGAAGCTGGTGCGCGCCAAACTGGTCGTAGATTCGGGCGCTTCTGCTGCCGTTCTCCAGCTGCGATCATTGGTGCACATCGGGGGCGTGTCTTCCCCACGGGGAAGCACACAGCTCGACCTGAACCTGATCTGCACGTCTCGAGATTCATACGATGAACTGATTGGAGCCGTACATGCTTTTAAAACGTTCTTGACTCTAGCCTCGAGCCCATCCAAGGAGCACATCTTAGACCTCGAGGAACAGTGCCGCCGTCGAGTGAATGGCCTTTCCCGTGCGGTGAAGACCTCCTTCCCCACCATAAGCGAGACGCTGAAGCACCTCGAGCTGGACCTTATTGGCGACCGACAATAAACCCACGTCGACGATCCCTGGCACCCGTGTTCCTGTGCGCGCAACGGTCTCGAGTTGAGGTACTGATTCGGCAAAGTCATTTAAATGTCAAGGAAGCGAGGACGCCAACATAAAACTTCAGCTGGTTGCGTATAAAACGTACCCATGTATTCCAAGAGGCCGGACGGGCCGCAGAGACGCACAGACGTGGTGTAGGGGAGAAAAGGAGGCCCGTGAATGCAAGAGCATCATGGTTTGTGCGGTAACAAAATCGACTCTCTAGACATTTGGCAAACTGTGTAAAGCGTAGCTTAGGTTTTGGCATTGTTTCGCGTAGAAATTCTCTGAGCGACCGTAAATGTACGTGGACTCACTCAACGAGTAATATTTAATGCAAGCTTGACCGCATGTCCATCATGAAGCTAAAGTGGCAGCTATGTCGAGGCTATCATCATGACAGGGACAGCATGTACTTTCTCGATTTGCCCCTTCTTGAGCAACGGGGTTGTAAAACCGTATACACTTTTCCATCGCGCTTTGGTTTCGACAGAGCTTCGAGCACCAGCGAATACGAGTACCCGTTGCTTGTATGAAGGCGCCCAACTTTACCCTGTATCAACAACGCACTGAAGGTCGAGAAAGGGCGGGGCTTTGACTGCAAGTGGCTGGCGGATATGCCCAGTGATGCAACAAGTGGTTCAAGTCACCTTAGGCCCCTTGATTTTGCTCCGCCAAATGCTCCGAGGCCGCCGTCACGACGTCTGTCAGCCACTTCACCGTCCAGAGGCTGCGCATTCCGCCGTGGCCACTGTGCGTACAAAACTTTCCGAGAAGCTAGCGCGATAAAGACGAGTCCCTTTTGATACCACTGAGTGAGCTGTTCCAATGATCTCCAGCTGGCAAGAGTGGTGGCTGCATCAGTGGACGAGTGACTACCTGTTCATCAAGTATAAATGTGTCACGGTCTACAGGATATCAGCAGTGAACCTGTCCCATCCACGCTAGTGTGCCCGCACATACCTCTCTCCTCTGGGCCACTATTATTTGCATCGTATCCATTACTGCTGTTGTCATAGAGGTCACGACAAGCTTCACAGCCATTTCTGTGTAATATCTTTGTCGTGCGTCTTGGAAATCCTCCAACTGCCTTCCACAACAAGTTGCCGTACGGACCACACCTGATTTCTTGTCGCATGTTAATGCTAAGTTTCGTTTCAAACAAAAATGTGTTTCAGTCCACCTGAATTTTCTCTTTCGCATGCCAGGTGTACACCACTGGCAGGAGGGAGTGTACGCCTGGAGGCCTGCGTGATGGCGCTTGTGCACACAAGTGTGAAAGGAAATATTTCCTGCAAGATGATGAAACGGGGAATTTTGGGTCATATTTAGTATGTAAATTTAATAATAGGAACACAGTGCTCTATAGTATAAATGAACCATTTATTAAAGTCTGTACGGATATATCTCGCGGGCTGAGTATTGTTCTTTCCATGTAAACGTGTATCGGAAGCCACGCGTGAACGCAAAAAGAACATCAGCCGCAATTCATTCGGGAAAAAATTTATGGACACCTTACACTAGCTACGCAGGTTATAGGCGATAACTTTACATGTTTATTTCATGCTATGCGTGCATCCACATGAATCGGCTATGAGCTTCCGACAGCACTTGTCATCGTCTCGGGCCAATCACTTCGAGTGGGTATGTGAGAATGCTGGGTGGGTACGCTGTGGCCGCACCAAGTTCGTTTTCTGGACAGACCATGCGCTTCTGACGGCAGCTGTTAGTGTGATATGCCCGTTTTCGCGCGGTCCAGGAACAAGTACATGTGAGTTTGTATTTGGAGGAAATAGGTGCGCAGGGGGATGTTGGGGGTGATGTCTGGCCAACTCTGCAATTTATCAGGGGAATTATTACTTATAGTGAGCTGTTAGGGGTAAAATATTAGGGAAAAATTAAAAACTACGCGTTGGCGGAGTTTGATGTTCGCCGTGTGCCGAAACAACAGACTGCGGCAGGTGCCTCAAATTTGACCTGAATGTTCATAACTTCAGCAGGGATGATCGAGCAGAGTTTGCAGAGCCTGGATCAATTATGAGGGTAGACAAAAAATAATAACGCTGACAAACAGTTTGCCTGTACTGTAGTCGCCTCTTGGCCAAAGGATAGGGGTGTTGCACCATCCATACGCTGCACCATGAGTCTGAGAGGTGCAAAGAGCACTCTGACTGCCAGATTCCAAAGTCATGCTTGCGAGAATTCCGCCTTTCGGGTTTCCAGGCCTTTTCTAGGCCCTTACAGGATTTGTGGCCGTTTGCTATAACATCGGAAGAAGCTCGTTATTTTACTGCAAGGTCGCACAAGTATGCTGTACGTTGTTGTTGTTTTGAAACAGTTGACGATCTCAGCGGCTTCCAAGTAGCAACACTGTTTCCCATTAAAAATGTCCTTCGTGCAGCCCTCGTTCTGAAAAAAGTCCCCACGATCATTCGAAGGGATAACTGGCAAAATAAATCATTGATTCATTGTAGGGTTTTAACGCGCCGACGCAGCGCAGGCGATGAGGCGCGCCGTAGTGAAGGGCTCCGGATTGATTTTGACCACCTGGGGATCTTTAACGTGCGCCTAAATGTCGCACACACGGGCGTTTTTGCTTTTCGCCTCCATCAGAAAAGCGGCCGCCGCGGCCGGGAATCGAACCCGCGACCTCGTGCTCAGCAGCGCAACGCCGTAGCCCCTGAGCCACCGCGGCGGGTCTGATAAAATAAATCAAAACCCCTTTCGTTAAAACGCGATGCTTTCTCCCACGCAAACTGAGTACAAGTCTAAACCCAAAATCTAAACTGCCTTGTCCATGACGGAATGGCGCAATCAAATGGGCGTCGGCTTCTTAACGCTAGGGACCCATGGGTTCGATTCCTACCACTGGAAGCGTTTGTTTCTAGAGGTGCTTGATGTGCCTTTGTGGAAACCCATTGTGTACGTTGCCTTTCCTGGATTTCGTTTTGGCGTAACGATTTGGATTTTGAACTTTGACTGTGGACTGTGAAGATATTGGCTTTCGCTAAGAGAAAGGTTCCAGTTTCAATCATCTTTCAAGTCATCCACGATCATCAACATGACCCGAGAAAGTTGACTTTCCTGTAGTCCATTTTGGCGGAACGTTGCCATCACTGAAGCATAGACAGCTGCACTTTAAAAATCAGAGCCCTTCCATCCTGTGAGGAAAGGAAAGCTTTCGCGCTGGTATGATTTGCCATGTTGGTTGTATGTCTATATTCTGGATTAGGGTTATGAATTATAACGGCAGTAGCCTGATCTGTACTTGACAGACTAAGGACACACATGATTGGTGGGTAGAGACAATGACATGTTATTATAGCGCGAGTGCGCCAATTGTGATTGGCGTAGCCGCGCTAGGCTCTAGTGCGCCGCACAGGTGGCCGCCGAGGGGCGCGCGGCATTGTGCAATGGCAGCGGGGAAGAGACGCCGCGCGTGGCGAGCGGTAACAGTAAAGGCTCGTTAACTTGAACCGCAAGGGGACGCCATCTTAGTTCGAAGTAATGAAAGTGAACGATAACAACACTACACTGCGATGGGGAAGCACTAAGCATGTCGACAATTTGATTCTTGAAAAAGTCCTCGATACCGTCTGCCTTCAGTCGTTGAAGGTGACAGCCAGCACGTTTTGCTCCTACGAGCGAATGTAGTGGAAGCCCACCTCTTCGCCTTCTTCAAAACTAAACAAAAGATGGCCCGCATTTCATCCGGCCATTACTTCCGTGTGAACGGCCGCGTACTGGTGCGTCGTCCTGCTCCATCTCGTCGTCACTCGCAGCAACAGGTTTTCCGTTTCTGACCCGAGAGATGATGTCCTCATCTATCAGTGCACCCCACACCACTGCACTCGCGTGCACACTGACGTAGTCCGGAAAGAAAGCGTCATCCATAACAAGCGCCATTGGGATTTAAGGTGGTTTTTAACCAATTTGTCTTCGTTCTCCGTTCTTTTTTCCGTTCTGTAGGTGACAATGCCACTTGTGCAGACAGCGGGTGCGCTTCTCTGGCGGTTTGTCAGGCGACAAGAAGTTGCTATGGTGGCGCGTAGTTCGATTTATCCCAGGCGGAACCTACGCGCGTTCGAAGTACCAAACTTTTTTATACGTAAGCTTGTATTGACGCTTGGCGGGACCAAATCGTACATGATTAACGTGAGAGTTTGGGCGAGTTGGCACTCCAATGCTTACACCGTGAACAACAAGGCGAAAGACGAAGAGAATGGCCACACGGAAGAGCGCTAACTTCCAACTAATAGTTTATTTCGGAAAAAAAAAACAAATTTAAGTATTCACACAGCAGCCAGGCTGCGCTAGCAAGCCTGGGAACCAGCAGGCACTGCCCATAATGAAGATAACCACCGTCCCAGTCGAAAAACACAACAGAAAAATACGACAGAATGATCCTGTGAGGGAATGGGACATCCTGTAGTCTGTAGTAAACCCTGTCTTGTAGTCTGTAGTAAATCCTGTCCTGTATTCTGTAGTAAATCCTGTTCTGTATTCTGTAGTAAATCCTGTCCTGCAGTCTGTAGTTAATCCTGTCCTGTAGTCTGTCGTAAATCCTGTCCTGTAGTCTGTAGTAAATCCTGCCCTGTAGTCTGTAGTAAATCCTGTTCTGTAGTCTGTAGTAAATCCTGTTCTGTAGTCTGTAGTAAATCCTGTCATGTCTGTTTTCGTAGTAAATCCTGGCATGTCTCCAATTTCAACTAGTTTGGCATGAGAAATTTACTTCCCATGATGTTTTTTCTATTAGTTACCTGAAGTATGCAGGATATGCATAACAATTTCAATAAAAATATGACCAACAAACATAAGCATTTGGGGTCATTCTTGCCTTTCTGGTACAAGCTTGAAATTGTTTTCAGTGAATAACTGATTTCAGAAAGCTGTACCAAAAGGCATTTAAGCAATGCAACTAGTGGTACATTCATGCATGCAATAGAAAAGTTTGATGTTACGCAGACTGCACATGCCTGATCACAGTCCGAAAAAAAAAGCAGTTTGCGGTGATTATCCATTTTATTTTCCTCTTTTTACAACACTGTTCCTGGGCACTACCGTGGCTTCCCTTTTTGTCATGGAGAGGCTTTTACTGCCCTCTTATGTTGCTGTTACACCAAACAAATAATTTTTATTTCAATGCCAAATATAAAAACAAAATGTGGCGCGTTATTTGTATGCTCCATGATCGTGCTGACTTGGAAACGGTCAGAACTATAATTTCTTTTAGTACAAAACAGATTTCATCCGCACGCCTTGCGAAACTGCGCCTGCTGCAAATTCACGGGAACCTGGACGCTGGTACACGCCGGACACGGAAACTCGTGGATCCAGCAGCCGCTGGAACGTAACGCTGGAACACGCCCGAGACCACGCCGTCTCTAGCGAATAGCGTGGCCGATGCTCGCGCTGTGCCTTTTTTTTAATAGCCGTGTAATTGCAAACCCGCGTAGCTGTTAACAAGAAATACAGAAGTCATTCCTTCAGGGAAACCTCAGTAGCGCTACAAAATTTAGCCAGACTCATTTGGGCACTTTTCAGCTGATTTGGCCGTGCTTCGGAAGCAGGGCCAAATCGCGTCCCATCATCGCGTTCCGTCAATGACGCTCAACCTGTTCATAAAAGCAAATTTATTCTCCCCGATAGAAAAAAAATATTAAACGAGCATCGACAATAACCGTTCGAAAATTCGTTCCTTATATTAGTTAGGGCCATTAAAACACAAGTTAAAATTAAAATGGAAAGTCAATCTTTAGCTGGAATGCTTGCCTTTGTGAACCTTGTTCCGTTGCATTCGCACAGCAAGGCGTGGAAGGGTATCCTGTGGCGAAAAGCGCACGTCTCTGTGGTGCTGCACTATCTTGAAGAGTACGCACACAATATACCTGCCGAAGTCACGCAGGGATCGTTGCAAGTTCAGTCGATTGTCGAAGCACATCGCACGTATTCGAAATCACGCTGCCTGCGAGATTCGTCGCATTCACTCACATTAAAGTGCCAATTATCCCAAGCACCCCGGTTAGTCGTCGCTGGAGGAGTCCTCATATCGAGATGCTTGAAATCCGGACCACTGATCTTGCTTTTACCACAGCTTCCGAAGCTTCAAATGTTGCTGCTGACACTCCGCGGAGACATAAGATGCACGTTTTTACGAAAAAGTTAAGCCTAACTTCAACTAGGCAAAGCGCCGATGTGAAATGTGAACGAGTCACTGGGCAACGCAGCCACCGCAAATTTTGACCGGGAGACGAAAAGCAGGAAGGAACAAAGCAGGAGGGAACAACGGAAGGGTAAGGAGGGAACCGGCCGATCACGAGAAGTTGTTTCGCGACCCCTCCTGACCCCTCTCGATTCTTCGTATTGTGGTCTCCCCGTCCCGCGAGTTCTGTCGCACCGCGACATGCCTTCAGTGGTGACGATGCTTCCCCGAACTTCTTCCAGAGGGCCGGGCTAGAGGGAAGGCGCGCGTTTTCTTTCTTTCTAAATTTATTTTTTTAACACATCTCGGCAATGCAGCGAGTTCACTGGCGCCGTTTCTTTTTTTTTTTCACACAGGTAGCGGCAACTGGTTCGCTGTTTTTAAAATCTTATTTTAACTATTTCGCTTGATTGGACACATCTTTCGCGTTAAAATAAACAAATTGCTCGCTAAGAAAACAAAACAAAACAACAGCACGCAGATTGAAACAATGGGGCTCTCAAAGACACCCAGAAATACATGTCAGAATGTGCACTGCAATTATTACACCACGTCTTCAAAAAGCACATCTTGCTTGTTTTTTATGCGTCCGTTTTGCCGAGGGGCTACCCTTGTTGCCTGATTCTTTTATCAAACATTGTCCACAGTACAATATATGCAATTGCAATTCACTCGAAGAACCCGAGGAATTTCCGAAGTACTCTATGTATCCATTTTTTTTATTATGGGGCTACGCTTAGATGCTCCAACATTAGTGTGATTTTTTTTTAGTGTGGTTTTTTCCAACACGGCCGGAATGCTAATGGCCGCAATGCAACAAACGTTCATTACAACTGACGCTTGCAATGCAATTGAACGTGATGACCGTCACACGCACGCAGCATTGTTTCCGTGCAGCGCACGCTAAAAAAGTGGGATTTTGCTGCACCGCACGGGCCGCAAACACCAAGTTTCGGAGCATCTGCGTTGATCGCGGCGCTGGAATACAACCAGTCCACCCCTTAACCGGCGCGCGGCATTCCCGTGTCCAGCCAAGCAGCGGCACCATACCATCCCGTACTATCCCGTTCGTGCTATCCCCTTCGCATTGGCTAAAGCCCTGTCCCCAAAGGCAAACTCCCCATGTTATTCGATGCTCTCCAGCAACCTCCCCGCGTTGCTGTCGTTCAGCGCGGCGTTTTCCTAAGTATTCCGTTCTTTCCGGGCTATTCCATTGCTCTCCTAATGCTGGAAAACGCGGGGTTTTCCGACAGGGTAAGCAAGAAATTTTTTAGCAATACTGAACGGTCTGCCATGTGACACTTTCGCAATGGATCTAAACTTCTCTTTCACACTATAAAAATCTGCAGGGACTACAAAATGATCTGTCACATGGCAGATAATAATGATAATTACGGAATGCTGAATGTAGTGGCTGAAGGACAGTCTGTGGGCCAACAGAAGTTTGTGTAGTGCCTACAGGGTGTTGCACAAAAACTGTAGTACAACAGAAATGTCTCATGCGACAGAAATTTTGTTGTTCTATTACAAAGGTTTTTGTAGTGGGGACTGCAGAATGTAGGTCGCATGATAGATATGTCTGTTGTACTACATAAATTTCTGTCGTACGACAGACATTCTGTCATCATTCTGCAGAGATTCCTGTCTCACAACAGACCATCCTGCATTCCCAACAGAAATTCCTGTTGTGCGACAGAAATGCCTGTCGTACGGCAGATTTTCTGTAGTTGTACTACAGAAATTTCTGTCGCACGACAGGCCACCCTGTAGTCCCAACAGAAATTCCTGTCGTGCGACAGAAATGCCTGTCGTACGACAAATTTTATGTAGTTGTACTACAGAACTTCCTGTCGCACGACAGACCATCCTGTAGTCCCAACAGAAATCCCTGTCGTGCGACAGAAATTTCTGTCGTGCGACAGAAATTTCTGTTGTGCGACAGAAATTCCTGTTGTGTTTTTCGACTGGGGTATATATAGAAAAAAATTAGCGCCGACACCCTGTGAATGTGGTTGGAAAGCAAAGCTGTAAACGGCACCCACAACGATTACCATGCGACGTCACTTAATCTCACTCACGTCGCTCTACAAATAGTGAAACCAGAGAGAAATGACCTGCACTTAACGGTTAACCACACCATCTATTACTTCAAAGAGATGTTCTCAATAAGGTTAAATGAATGCATGATGCATGAACGGTGGTTGGTTGAGTTGTATTCGTGTAGCACATCAGTGGAAACCCTTTTTTATAAAAATAAAGCTCAAAACCGGTGTTAGACAATCTCCCTTCTCCGTCTCTGCCGTCGCGGACGGAGGCGACGAGACCGGCGGCATAGACGTAGGTGGAGCACGAGGAGAAGGAGAAGGGGAAGGAGAAAATACTTGTATTCAGACTTCTGAACGACCCAGAGAGCGGCCTGGGGGAGGGTTCCTTCTTCACTGTAGCCCATATTCAGTCCACGCCGCCTGTGCTCTGTCCTCCAGCTGAAGCTGGGTAGGCAGAGAGGGGCTGGACAGCAGCTTCTCCCATTGCTCTTGTTGGGTAGTTGAGGGAAAGAAAGGAGGGTGCTCAGGGCTGAAGTCACACACCCCGATTATGTGACAGAGTGTTCCTATTTGCGAGCAAAATTTACATTCAGCGTCGTAGCGATTCGGGGGCATTAAGTGAAGACGCGTCGAATGTGGGAAGCAGCCGGGTTGTATGAGCCGTACGGTAGTTTGTTGTTCTCTGGAAAGGTCAGGGTAAGGCGAGGGTAGTGTCTGTCTCTGAAGGCGATAATGCTGGGTTATGTCGCTAAACGAGACAAGCGGGTAACTGTCTTCGTGCAGCTCCATAGCACGAGAGGTAAAAGTGCAGGCTTGGCTGGCGTATTCGTTGCCCTCCATGGAAGCGTGAGCGGGTGTGGAGTGGTTTTTCAGCACACGCAGTGCAGGTCAGGACGACAAACCCGACTGGTAATTCCGGTAGGCTTGTTGGGAATCGGTGACTACCTTACGAACCCCTGGTTGAGTAAGAGCCAAGGCGATGGCTGCCTCTTCTGCTGCCGTCATGTCTTCTGTCTTGAGTGAGGCACAGACAAGGAGGTTGGTTCTGTAGGTAGCCACAATGATTGCGTACTGCTGCCCTCGATGTTTGGAGGCGTCTGTGTAGATAACTGCATGATCCCCACCGACGGTGGTGTTGAGCGCTTGAGCCCGTGCTTTTCGGTGAACCTCGTCATGTGAGGGGTTCATATTTCTGAGCAAAGGAAGCATCTTTAATTCTTGTCGGCAAACGTCCAGGAGCACATCAAGCAGAGTGACATTCTGTGGTGTCCAGCCGATCTGGTGAGGGATGCGGCAACACGCCGCAGTTCTGCTCATTCGGAGCTTCTGGATAGAAAGATGGCCTTCTAGCAGCTCTTCCGCCGTGTTGTAGAGCCCCGTGCTAAGCAGCCTCTCTGTGGACGCACTCATGGGAAGACCAATGACTTGCTCAACCGCCTTTCTAATCATTATATTTATGTTCTCCTTGCCGAGAAGACAGGGGGTTGACGTAAGTTATTCTCAAAAGGACAAAAGGTTGAACTAGTGGAAAGGTACCGGATTCCTTAGGGCCTCGCTTTTTGATGGCAACTCGCCTGATCATGTGTATGATCTTATTGATGCTGTGTTTCAGGCGCTGCAAGGATACGTCACTCTTGGTGTTGGCCTCAAGATGTAGGCCCAGGATTTTGATGCTGGTGTATAGGAGTGATGGCCTGGCCATCAAGGAGCATTTGAATGTGTTCCTCAAGCTGTCGTTTGGCGTGAGGGCGGACGAGAAGGAGATATTTTTTACGTGAACACTCGAAGCCACAGGCTTTAGCATATTGGCGTACTAGAAGGGAGATGCCATGGGTTGGTCTGAGCGTGGCATTCAGCGCGAATACAGGGGTTAAACCCGTAGATGTGCTTGGTGAGTGCACCACTTGTCTTCCCCGTCTCCGCGTGGGCTCGTAGCTACATCGGTAAGCCAACAGGCTCTGGCTTTGTTACTCTGTTAGTTCCTAGTTAGATTCCTGGCTGTGCCAGTAAATTCATTTATTTGTTCGCTAGAGTTTTCTGTTGACACCAACGGTCGCGAAAAAACCCTTGTGGGGTAGAGGTAAAACGCTTTGCTTTAAAACAGCACGCAAGAAAGGCGCAATTTAGCGCGTGGTGAGCACCGCCGCGGAGAACAGATAACCCAGTTCTTTCTCTGAAAGTCTGAGAGACGGCATGCTGACGCATGCGTCCCCAAGACGTGCCATTTCGGCAGCTTTTATAATCTTTCTTGTTAATTGCAAACTACCATACACTCATTTTAAACGGGGGCCCAATACTTACGAAGGGGACGCAACCCTTGCAATGAGCGCTCAGGTGTCCGGTGTGGGCACTCAGTACATTCATAAGGTGTTCGCGCAGGCGGACAGTGAGGCACCTTGAAGTCTGTGAACACCTTTCTGCGGTCTGCTGAAGATAATTTTTGTCTACGTGTGGACAAGATGTTTTCTACTAAGTTTTATTGCGCATATCTGTATTTCTTCCCACCAGCAATGTTGCCATGTACAACTTCAAATGCCCTTTCTTGTATGTACTCGTCTTTTTCTCTTTACTGACATTTAACGTGTTATTTCGTTTTCCGCTTTTTGTTCATTCGAAGTTTAATGTTACCTTACAATTCTGTCCCGACGCTCACCCTTTGTTACCCACCTTACACAACGCCCTGCAATAAAGGCCTGTAAGGTATTTTTAAATAAATAAATAAATCCGGCGGGGCACGCGGCCCGCGGGGCAGTCCGGCGGGGCTGCCGGAGCAGTCCAGCGGGGCACGCGGCCGAAGCTAGCTTCCTTTTGTCGCTGGTCTAGGTTTTGCTCCCGTCACCGACCTGGCAGTGGCCGACGCTGTCTTCAGTCCTTCGGTTACAGTATCTTCTACCGGAGTGCATCGACGGGACACCGGAAAAGGCACGGGCACGAGCACGATAACCATGCCTCTGCGTCACCTGGACCAAGCCAATTGGAAGTAGCCCCCGAGATTCCCTGTGTATAAAAGCCTGCGATTCCTGTCGACTGGTGCAGTCCGGCGGGGCACGCGGCCGAAGCTAACTTCCTTTTGTCGCTGGTCTAGGTAAGACCAATTTCGTATTACAGTCTTTTAAATGCGGAGCATTGCTTAGGCTCGCGATGTCACTCGTCGATGTTGTCGGCGCCGTCCACACGCTCACTGCGCATGCGCGTCGCGTCGAGGCGCAGGTGCGCGTCTCTCCCCCGCACCCTCCTCGCTCTCAACAACAGGTGCGGCGGTGCGAGAGGAGCGCGTGTACCCCGTGCGCTCCGTCGCTCTCAACAACAGCTGCGGCGGTGCGGGGGGAGCGCGTCTGTGCGCGCATGCGTCGTAGCTACCCGTGCGCTGCGTCGCGCTCAACAGTAACGGCGGCAGGGCGTGTACACGAGATAACGGCGTGGTGGGTGCGTGGAAAGTTCGCGCGCTGTGTACGGAAGTGTGCGCATGCGCGTCTCTCCCCCGTACTCCTCTCCCTCGAACGCGGGCGGTGTGTATATAAGCGGCGGAGCGCGCGTTCGGAATTCAGTCAAGGGCGTCTTTGCTTGGCTTTCGCTTGACGCCGGACCCCCGGATCTTGACCACCCCCCGACCCTGACCCGGACCTGGACCCGCTGCCGCCACCGTTCTTGGACCGGACCTGCTGCCTACCTCCGGGCCCGGGGAACACGCCTCGGGCCTGGAAAGTGGACCGCCAGCTGAAGCCCGAACCAGCGGGGAGCCGACCCCCGCGCGCGCGGTTGCCTTCCTGGCCCTCCTGTAGGGCCTCCCCGGCGCTTCCATGAAGTTCCGGGCCCCGCCTCCGAAGGAGCACTGTTTCGAGTTCAGTGCTCCGAAGGAGGCCACCGTCGACGACATCATCGACGGAATCTACATGACCGTCGGCCCTGAGGGCCTGAGGGCGCTCCAGCATCAGGGCGCATTTCGATTCTGCGCGGCCGTGGTCTCGGCCGCCGCCGCGGAGAAAGTCAACGTGGCCGGGGACTTCAAAATCCTCGGCAAAACGTGCCCGGTGACCTGCGTGGGGCCGCAGATCGTCTTTATGACGGCTCTGCGCCTCAAGCTTTTCATCAGCAACGACGACCTGGCCGCTGCGCTCACCCCCTACGGACGAGTCATCAGCGTGCACGACCAGACCTTCAAGGGCCACCCAAAGGTGGACAATGGCATCCGAGGCATCAAGATGGAAATGCGGAAGCCGGTGCCCAATTTCATCTTCATGCGAGGGTGCAAGGTCCAGATGGAGTACCGGGGGGTGAAGCGGGTATGCTCGCGGTGCGGTCAGCCAGGCCACAACCGGGGCGACTGCCAAGCCCTCTGGTGCGACCGCTGCCAAGCCTTCGGGCACGAAGCGGAGCACTGCATCGCCGAGTGCCGCAAGTGCGGGGGCCACCACCCGACCGCAGACTGCCTGAAGCCCCGCTCCTACGCCGCAGCCCTGGACGAGTTCCCGGCCCTCCCAGGTGGGAGCGGAAAAGCCAGGAGTTAGCGACGACCCAGACAACGAGGTGGAGGGCTTCCAGGCAGGGCGCGAAAACCCAGGCGATGACGACGACGACAACGAAGACGACGACGACAACTTCTCCTTCTCTCTGGACGACGTGTCTTCGCCGCTCTCTCCCTTCGGGGAAAGTGACAGTGTCACTGAGAGCAGCGCGGAGAACACTGCGGAACCACCTGCAGTCCGAGAGCCCCAACCAACCAGCCAAGGACTTCAAACAACGGCCACGACAACTCCCCTTCCACCGAGGGGACGCGGGGTACCCAGCCGCATAAGCGCTAAGGCCGCCAAGCTGGCGTCGCCTGGCGCGAGTGGCTCCGGACTCCCTGCGACCCCGCCCTCAACGGCCAATTCAGCCTCCCGCCCTTCAGAGACGCTCGCGACTGAGCCCCCGGACTCTGGTGCGCTGGCTCACGCCAGCGTGGTAGCCCCCACTGCCGACGTGCAAGACATGGACCTGAGCAAGGACCCTGCCAAACGCGGCCCGCCTTCGTCCGGCGAGTCGGACAGCGCAAAGGACTGTAGTAAGAAGCCCCGACCAACCTGATTTCTATTTTGTTTACAAGAAACAAATGTCAACGCAAGTAGCGTCATACCTTATAATAATGCTTGTGCATTTTATGTCTTTGAATGCCCAAGGCTTCCGCAGCCTGGACAAACAAAGGGAAATTATGCACTTCGCTCGAGCGCAAAACGTTGACATTTTGTTTCTTCAGGAGTGCAATTTTCATTCACCGCTCGATGCTTCCTTGTTTCGCACTCGGTTTTCCGTAGACGCTTTTTTCTCGCTTTCCAACTCAGTTGCCTGCGGTGTAGGTGTCGTTTTTTTGCGTTCAGCCTTCGCCAGAAAGCGCATGTTATCTTCGGTTTAGACGGTCGTACGATCGCCGCCGAGTTTTATCTTGGTTCACGGCGTGTGCACGCCGTAAATGTGTATGCGCCTGCGCAGCACAACCTTTCGTCTGATTTCTTTCGCTCGCTTGATGTTGATTTGCTTGATTCTTATCCTGCGCTTTTGGTTGGGGGCTTTAATTGTGTCCTGGACCCGCAGCGAGACGTGAGAGGTCCAGGGCAGCGTAGGCCTTACTGGGGTGCGCGCGAGCTGCGCGAGCTCGTGTCCAACTTCCGCCTCACGGACGCGTGGGTTCACTTGCACGGCAGCCAATTTGCAGCCACGTGGGCGAGGGGGGCAGCGGGGAGTCGGCTTGATAAGTTTTTCTTTCCCTCTGAACTCATGCGCAGCGTGGTGGGCTGTGCGGTGCTCGCGTTTCCGCCGGGGACGCCGCGCGTGTCTGACAACCACCCGCTATCGTGCATGTTGCAGCAGTGCGAAGCCAGGGTGCCTCGCCATGACGTGTGGCGCATGGACCTGGCCTTGGTGTCTGACCCCCTTAGCGCAGCAGGAATCAGCGCCTCGTTGGCGGCTGAGAACGCGAACTGGGTAAGGGGCGAAGGGTGGGACGCCCTGAAGGCAAGGTGGCGCGAGTCGCTGGTGAACGCGGGGCGGGAACGTAAGGCTCGAATCACGGAGGAGCTCAACAACACGCTGAGGAGGCTGCGTATCGCCAAGGGCGGGGGCGACCTCACCTTCGCCATGCGCGATTATGTCAGCCTCCTTCAGGCCAGGTATGAGCGACTCCTGCGGCAGTCCTCACAGGCGGCTAGCCAGGCATACGTGCAGGGGCGACCTGTGTCGGACCCAGCGGTCCTACGGCACGTTAAGGCGGCCGCCACAGACAGGCAGGGTCACGCGTGGGTTCCACATGTCGAGCTCGAAAACGGGGAGCTCAGTGAGCATAGCGCGGACATTTCAAGGGTGTTTATGGGGTATTTTAAAAGCCTGTTCACGTCCGAGGTGTCCGCGCTTGACGAAGAGAGCTTTGAAAGAAGGATACGAAGCTTTTGTGGCAACCTACCGCGCGTGCCGAATGACTCTCTCGCGCAGCTGGTAGCGCCGGTTTCGGAGGACGAGTTGTGGGAGGCAGTAAATGGGGCGAATGCGGCTTCGGCTCCAGGTCCTGACGGCATCCCGGCGGCCTTCTATAAGGCGTTTTTTGCCGTAGTCCGCGACCCCCTGTTATACATGGTGAATCGGATTATCGCGGGAGGCGCGAAACCCACCAGTTTCTGCGAGGGCAAGGTCATCCTGCTCGCGAAAGAGGGAGGGGAGCCATCAAACCCCAAAGGATACCGGCCGATTAGCCTGCTAAATGCAGACTACAAGCTGGTAGCCGCAATCATAGCGAAGCGGGTCAGTTGCGTGCTGCCTGAAGTTGTCAGCGTTGCCCAAACGTGCTGCGTTCCGGGTCGAACGGTTTTCTCGTCTCTATCCCTGACAAGGGACCTTTTCACCTTTGCCTCACGATGTGGCATTGCCGGTTGCTTCGTCTCGGTCGATCAGGCGAAAGCCTTCGACCGGGTGGAGCACCGGTACTTGCTCGCCGTGCTGCGCTGTTTTGGGTTTCCGCAGGAGACAGTAACCCTAATTGGTGACCTTTACTCGGACCTGACAACTCGGTTGCTCGTGAACGGGCAGCTAAGCCCTCCCTTTGGCGTCACGCGCGGTATTCGGCAGGGCTGCCCTTTATCTCCCCTCCTGTTCGTCCTTTGCCTCGACCCGCTCCTTAGACGCGTCGCGGACAGCGCCGACATCCGCGGCTTCCCCCTACCCGGCCAGGGCCAGGTCAAGGTTTCGGCCTACGCGGACGACGTGTCCCTGTTTCTGCGGGACGAAGACAGCTTCGCAGCGTTTTTACGGCTTTTTGCGGAGTATAGCGAGCTGTCGGGTGCCCTGCTGAACAGGGGAAAAAGCAAAGCGCTACGCTTTGGCACGTTCGCGTCTGACCTGCCTGGCGGCGTCGACTGGGTAGCGGGCGTGAAAGTCCTGGGGGTCGTGTTCCACGCGTCGGGAGAGGTGGCGAGGAGGTCATGGAGGGAGATGTTAGCGGTCGCCGAAAAGAAACTCGCGGTGGCATCGGAGTTTCCCCTGTCTCTGACAGAACGGGCGTTTATTATTAAGTCGTCCGCGGCGTCGGCCTTTTTCTATGTTGCTCGCGTGGCGCGACCACCCGCGCGGGTAGCACGGAAACTTGCCACGCTTTTCGGTTCTTTCTTTTGGGCGGGAAAAAGTGAACGCGTTAAGCGTGCTTTCCTTCGCCTACCCCGCGACATGGGAGGCTTCGGCATTCCCTGCTTGCCGACCATGTTTAGAGTTTTGGCTCTCAGGGGCTTCTCGGACCTAGCAGCCGATGTCGACTACCGCGGAAGGGCTCTACTGCAGTATTTCCTGGGGACGGCGCGTCGCGAATTTTTTAACGAGAGAGTGGTAGGTCCCACCGCGGAGGAACCACCAGCCTTTTACAGGCACGTCACGAGCGCCCTCCGGATGCTGCGAGAGAGCGCACCGGAGTTAGATTGGAAGTCAATGCGACCAACGAAGGTATGCGAGGCACTGGCTATCAAGTCGATTGCAGAGGAGGAGGCCGAAAAGGCTCGGCGTATTCACTGGAGGCAACTCACCTCCCAGGTACTGCCCCCAGACGTAAGGGACTTTGGGTGGAGGAGGGGCTGGGGAGTACTCCCTACGGGAGATACGCTGGCTGCGTGGGGGGTGACGCGTAATGCGAGGTGCCCTCAATGCGGCCAGACAGAGACGATTGGGCACGCGCTCAAAGACTGTCGCGTTGCAAAAACTTTCTGGCGCTTGCTAACCCGTACCTTCGGCGTGGCGGTCGGCGCCGACACTCGTTCACGCGACGCCTTCACGGTGCGTAGGGGCTTACCTAATATGGAAGAGACGGGGCGTGGCGGCGCTGCGCGCGCAGCCGCTGCGCGCTATGTTCCCACTTTTGTGGAAAATCCGATCGAGACTGATTGAGCACCTTGAAACCGAGTTCGCCACGCTGGGGGAACAGGCCTTTCTCCAGCGCTGGTCTACACGGTTCATTAGAATTAGCAATAAGCAACTGCAAGTAGGTATCGTGCCCTACTAACACACTGAGTGCGTAGAAGTGTAGGCCGAGAGGCCAGAAGGATGATCACCCCGCGAACATGCACTGAAGGAGCTGATTTAAAAAAAAAAGTGTGATGACTAGCGTGGACCTGTGGGTGCCATGTGTTAACACAAATCACTCACAGGTCGAGCGTGGTTTTGTTTGATACTCGAACGTAACTTTGATTACGTAAACGTGACAATGCGCGCCTCTGCCCGTCCTAGCGACGTCGCCAGAGCACCGATTCGGATTGTTTCCAGTCACTAGATACAAGGTGTGCGAAAGTATTTGACAGACACGACTTGGTTGCAATGCGTGTGAAGCGCGTGCACTTTTACTGGTTTTTGTAGTTGTCGGCTCGATTTAAAGACCTAACTCCGGTCTAAGCTCTGACGCGTAAAGCTAACGATGTGATTATGTTGGGCACATGGATCCATGTGTTCTCTGAGACTGCCGGAAAGTGTTAAGAAAAATTATTTCTTTGTGACAAGTGCTTGGAATGCATGTATATCTGTAACTTGGATTAATAAACTTCTCTTTAAGACTTGACGCTTTGCTGGACGGCACCAAGCAATACAGACAGACTTTAACTTTACACTCCTTGCCTTCGCTTCTCCTTCATTCAATAAATAGGAATAATATAGACGAAATAACAATTAAGCATTCCCAAACCATACCCAATTACGCAATATTCACGCGATACCCCCACCACTCTGCGACGCATTTACCCGAGTTCCGCCCGTGGGAAGATGCGGGCGGGTTTTTTTTTTTTTTTTTTTTGCTTCACGCTGCCTCGTCGGACTGCACAAGTTGGCGGCAATTTTTGACGCATTGAAAAATGACGAAAGCTGTTGATTTCCTTCAGTGCATGCGAGAGATCGCGTCTGATAGCCAGCGCTTAGAATGTTCCAACTGTGGCAATTGTTACCATACAGGAAGGTGTTGCGGGGTAACAGAAAACAGTTTGAAAATCATGTCGCCTGAGAACGAGATTCATGGTCTTGCGCAACTTGCACTGCCGGTCAGGCGAGGCTAACACCGGCGCAAGCAGCAGATAAGGCAGAAGATTCACAGGCTCGAACGGTCGAGCTATCGCTTGATAACGTTCTGAAGAAACTGGACGACGTCATTCGCCGGCTTGACTTGCTAGAAAAAAAGCAGGATTCGCAGCGGGCTTTGCAGGACGAGACGAACCAGAAAATAGAGCTTCAGACTAATACAATCCAGGGTATGGAAACCTCCCTTGATGCGCTTTCTTCCAAACATGATGATATCCTAAAGTCCTCGGAAACACCAGGACAACAGCTAGAGAAACTGGAAAAGAAAGTGTCTGATCTGGAGGTGCCGCTTCTGACCAAGGATGCTCGAATTTCTCAGCTTGAACTAGAAGTCGAAAATATAGAACAATACTCCAGAAAAAATAACATTGAAATTCATGGAGTTCCTGCTAGAGAAAACGAGGACCTGATGCAGGTAGTTGCATCTATTGCCCAAAAACTCAGTCTTCCCGTTCCCACCAGTGAACAAATTGAAGCGGTTCACAGGATTAAGGCCAAGCCTAACCGTGTCTCTCCAATACTGGTGCGTTTTTTCAGGCGTGATGTACGAGATAGTTGGCTAGACAAAAGAACTGAACTAAGAATCGAAAAATATTCATCAACGAAAACCTTACGGCACGAGTGAAAAAACTGCTATGGCTGTCTAAGTGCTGCGCTAAGGAAAAAGAATACAAGTTCATGTGGGCACGCAACGGACGACTGTATGCTCGGAAATTAGAAGGCGCTCCGCTAATTAGGATCGACAATGAAGCTGGGTTAAACAAGCTGACATAAAACGACCATTAGCACAGACACCTTTCTTGAGTGGGACCGGCTGCAGAAAGATTGGGCGCAGGAGAGACCTGGTATTGCTCTTCAGCTAATTCACGTTAACATTCGAAGTCTGAAAAAGCACTGGAATTTATCATGCCGTCTGTCGAGATACTCATTTTAAAAGAGATAAATGTTACCGAGCAAGAGTGCCCGCAATTCTTTCTTCGAGGTTTCCAATCATTTTCGCTGTGTAGAAAAGATAGAAAAGGAGGGGGCGTCTTGGTATTTATCAGGGAGTCATGGATTGCGGAAAGAATTTCCGTTTCGTTCAGGGAGGCTGAGATGATATCAGTTTCAATCGTTAAGGATTCAGCAGAATTTCTCGTTATAGCGCTTTACAGGCCACCTAACAACAATGTACCACTTTTTCTTGACGAGCTTTCCTGTTTTCTGAAGAAACACCCTAATAAGCAGATTATATTCTAGCAGGAGACGTTAACATAGATATGTCAATTCCGATGAAACCGTTAATTACGGAATACCTAACTTTAATAGCAAGCTTCGGTCTTGAAAACCATATCCGTGATTACACACGGGAAGAAATACTTGGAAACAAATTAACCCAATCCTGTATAGACCATAT
Source organism: Haemaphysalis longicornis (assembly GCF_048455015.1). Classification (NCBI taxonomy): domain Eukaryota; kingdom Metazoa; phylum Arthropoda; class Arachnida; order Ixodida; family Ixodidae; genus Haemaphysalis; species Haemaphysalis longicornis. The sequence goes on from NW_027526203.1 coordinate 23,540,163, forward strand.
CAGCTCAAGATTATTTAAACGCGAGTCTTTGGCCTCTGCCATAAAGGAAAAAGTTGCTGATCATTATTTTGTCAGTTTATTAGTTTCCAAAGAAAGTCAGTCTTCAGGTGAAGGTACACACGAGGCAAGACTACTCCTTAATAACTATGCAATAGATAAGCAAATACAGAGGTTTCAGTGGGATTCTTTAATTAATGTTGACCATCTTACAACGTACCAACTAGCTGTACAGAAGTTTTAGGATATATACAGCAAGTTAAAAAAGAAAGTAATTATTAAACGTAGACATATTATTATTCCATGGATTGAGAATGAAATCATGGAGCTTTGTTACGTAAAAACTAGGATTTTTAAGAAATGTCGGGATAATCCGAGTGACATCCTGTTGAAGGAGGAGTTTAGGCAACTACAAAATAAAATAACAGCAAAAATAAGGTTAGCTAAGAATCGCTACACCGTAAAACAATGTACATCGTGTCGCCGTAACGTACGGAAAACATGGAACCTTTTTAATGCAGTTACAGGCAGACCTGTCAAATCGAACGTCGACAGAATCCGGAAAATGGCATTCCCAGTAGTGTCTCCGACGGTAACGGCGAACGGGTTTAATGAACATTTTATAAACTCAATCTCAAACTTACACAACCAAAGTAAACCACCTATACTCCAGTGTTACACGTATAACGATCACTCTGCTTGTATGCCGACAGTCACAGAGGGGGAGTTATGGCAAATAATGAGGACGTTTTCGATAACCAAATCGGCTGGTTATGATGGCGCTAGGATGAGAGACCTTTTACATAACTTCAATAAACTAAAAGTAGTCCTGCTCCACATCTTAAATCCAACGCTCCAGACTGGCCTAATTCATAACCACATGAAGATTAGTATTCTGAGACCACTCCACAAACAGAAGTCTAAAAAAGATTACAATAATTATAGGCCAATCGCAATTCTTTCGTCTATAGCTTGCATTATAGAAAAAATCATTCATAAAAGTATGACCTCCTTTGTGAAAAATATGACTTGGTAAACGGAGCCCAGTTGGGTTTCCACAATGGTCTAAGTACTAGCAGTTTGCTTGAAAATTTTAATGATTTGATTTGTAAACAGATTGACCAAAACAATGTAGTACTTACCCTCTTCATCGATTTACAAAAGGCTTTTGATACAATTGATCATCAAGTGTTACTATATAAACTTTATAGATTTGGTTTTAGGGGTCCGTATGAATTATTTTTCCGGAATATTTTACTAGTCGGGCACATTGCGTACGGGTTGAGGATTCTTTAAGCGAAGTGTTATATACTAACTCGGGAGTACCCCAAGGTTCTGTCTTGGGACCACTTTTATTTAATATCTACATAAATGATCTAGCTAATCTGCCTCTCCGTTCCCAGATTTACTTATACGCGGATGACACTGCCCTAGCTCTCCCTTGCAACTTATATTCAAGCTGCCATTTATCCGCAGAATGATGTGTGCTCTTGACTGGATTGGTTAGGTCAAAATCGCATTTTTATAAATACAGAAAAAAACCACTTTATTATGTTTCCACAGCTCTTACAAAAGTATAACTTCCACCCAGCCCCTTTATTTACACTGCAATACTTGCAGCAACTGCTCCTCTTCACCTGTTAAAGGTAGAGAACAATTTTAAAGGAACACTGACACGAAAATTTTATGTTACACTTTTATTGCTTTTATCGACGCTTAATGGTCCGGCGAACCTAAAACAGCACTTCAAATACTTCAGCGTGCGATAGTTAATTACATTTAACGGCCTGAAAATCGTTTGTTTCAAATTCCCGCGCTTTCATCCCGAACAGCGCATATGACAGCCTCCCGGTTTGACCTCACCGCTTTGTGCGGACGTCACCGGCCAACACCACCTAGACTTGAGACGGTGTTGCGGCAGCTCGCCGCTCGTGGGGCCGCGCGCGTGAAGTGACGTCACGAGTTTTTGACGACCACTTGCGCGTCACTTCTTTTTCCTCTCATGGAGTGATGTCACGCTGATGTCCATTTGCTGAGTGCCGCTCCGCGCGCTGCTCCGTCGGCGCGATAAATGCGATCCAATTGAACTATGTTCTTCGCGTCGCAAGCCGCTCATATTTCAGCCAGGGTATTCTGTTGAGTGAATGAAGTGAACTGTGCAATAATATTAACGCCGAAAATTGGTGTCAGTGCTCCCTTAAAGGAGCCATGAAGAGAAAATGCAAGTTGGTTTTATTCGAAAGATTTCGTGTTTTATAGTGCCCCCAGCGCTTGTCCAGATACAAACGGTGCTTTATTTACTGAGAAATTAAACAATTTAGGTTAAAAATTTAATTTTCCCGCTCAATAGTGCGTTTTCGTGGTCCCAAATGACATCACAGTAACCGACCGCTCTGCAGCCTAGAGTACCTTCATCATGGAGGAAAAAAAAGCTTAGGAGAGGCCCCCAGCTATCCCCGCGCATTGGCAAAAGTGTGGAGGAAGTCACGTGTTTTCGGCGGCCATTGGAAGTCGCGTTAGCAACGGCGTCCTAGCAACAGCCCGCCCGCCGTTCGCCAGTCATGGAGGAAAGGCAGCGCCTGCCTTGTCGTCCGATTGCGAAGATTGCTGCTTCGCTTTGCTGTGCTGTGGTCTTGCGGAACTCGAAAAGGATGCTGCGAGTTGTGACAGCTGCGCCGATGTGAATATGTCATTTAATTTCTACTTGCGAGTGCACCGCGTCAAACTATTGCTCCGGTCGCGATCACGACGCGCCTATTGAAGTGCAGATATCGTGAACGCGCCGTCCCGTCGTACGCGCGGACACCCGTCAGGTAGATTTTCGGGAAGTGATACACGGTGTGCAGTACGTAGGCGACTTGCAACCGAACGATTCGCAACTCAATTTTTTGGTTATCGCCGCTGCAATATATAGTTTGCTTGGCCGGCAATGCGCGGCAGTGCTTTTGCAACTGTTACAAGGTAGATTCCCAGTTGATATAATTCCATCGTCCTATTACCTTAGTAGGTGTCCGTCTGTTGACTGGAAGAGTGCTGGATCTGGAATCTGGATCTTTTTGTGGTCTCGCTCTGGATTTCGCTTTTCAACGCTTCATACTGCGAGGTTAGTGTATGAACGTTTTCAACTGATATCACCTTGAATTTATTGACACTGAGACAAGTTGAAACTTGGCGAAAAAAAGTTTATTTACGCCACCCACCCTCTCATTTTTTTTTGCTCAATAAAACGTTTTGCCTCCTCCTCCTCCTCCTCCTCCGCAAAAAATTCTATCGAAGGCACGCGAACAATGGTAAAAACATTCCACAATTTTTGAGCGTGAAATCTGCATGAAGTACTGCTTACCTATATATATAGAACGGCCGTTTAATTGACTAGTCATCTCTGGGATTGCCAGTGAAACTGCAACGCAAACTTGGGCACTTTCCAGTCCGGTAGCCGCACGGCGTTCGCCCACTGTTTGCGGCGTTCTCCATCGCTTGGGAACCTATAAACGGCGGCGATTGCAAACAAAGGATGAATGCACACCAATGTACAGCAATACTTGTCAGCGGAATGATGCACTAACCGGTGGAAAGTGACGCCCAATTCCTTGGGTACCGATCGCGACTTGCAGCCTGGCACCGAGCATTGCGGCATTGTTAGAGCGAGCCGCTTCGCAAACCTGCTGCGGCCACACTGAAGACGTGTAACAGTGTAACCGCGTGTTTAGGTTCACGGTCACGCGCTGCAAAACGGCCTTCTACCTGCCTATCAGCTGATTTCCGCCGGCTCGGCGCTGGCAGATGCAGACGACAAGAGAGGCGATACAGGACGGAGGAGGCGGAGAAGGTGCACCGAGAGAGAGAGGCAAGAAGAGTCCGCCAATGGCATGGAGGGCCAATGGTCCGCCATTCGACTTACAGAAATGGCGTTTCCGGCTGCGCTGGGTGTGACGTCAGGGCCTCTCCTAAGCTTTTCTTTCCTCCATGACCTTCATTCACGCATCCGCCGTACAGGGTAGAGACCCTTATACGCTGGCGCCGCCATTTTCGGTTGCTCGCTCGCCGCCGAAGCAAGTCATTGTGTCAAAACCGCGCTAAAATTATCGCCGCAACGCGGTTTACTGAAGAAGTTTGAATCATATTGTCTGTTTCGCGTTGCTAGGTCTCGTGGGAAACGAAAAGAATAACGCGTTGAGCCCGTTGGCCCAATAGACCCTATGCGAAATTGCTTGGTGATCTAGCAACACTGATGTAAACGAGACCGTCGGCCATATTGGTACGGGCGCCGATCGGGAAGTGTGGTATTGTTTACTGTGGAAGAGCAGGTGACGGTAACGCGGTATGGCTCAAACTGGACGGCGTTTTCCGGCTCCCGACCGCGGAATGTGGACGAAGGACTTGTATGCGCTGCCGACTGTGTCCGAAGACTCATACCACTCGGTGTGCCGCGCCAAAGACCCATCATTGCGGCAGCGGAGCAGGGCATGCCGCCTAGCCACCGAGGCGCATTGCTCGCCTTCATCGGTGCGGACAAACACGTGCGACTCGCAGTAAGTAAATCCTTCTTTGTTTTTTACTTGACGCGAGTTAACCGGTATGAGCGTTTGTATGGCACTTTGTTCACCGTTGTTTACCATGCAAATGCGCAGCGGCGACCCTGTTGCAGTAACTCTGAAAGAGGAAAGCGACAATCGCCAGACCATACCGCTAGTGGGTGGATTAGGTATTTTCAAATGCTGTACATCGAATTTACGGGATGATTTTTGGCGAAGATGTTTACGGAAAGGTTGCGGCCGTTTTCCGTGACGGTCGTCCGCCCGCGCGTTTGCCGCAAAGCAATCATGCTTTGCGGCAAAGTCAACTACAAAAGCGCACATACGCCTTTAATTTTCTTTTTTTGTGTGTGTTTTCATTATTTATTGCGCATGTTCTGCGCAAAAATCTGTTTGTGTGTCTTTCTTCTCCTTTTTTGGCGGTGGGGTGGCTGTGTTTGTTTCTAAAGCGCATGTTTTTTGGTGTGCACTAATAGATATTACAGTAAAACCTCGTTAGCTCGAACTCACTGAACTAGAAGATTTTTTTTTATTTCAATGGGTCATCGGTATAGCCCGAATGTTTACCTGTTTATCTCGAAAGATTCTGGAAGTGAGTTCCAGATAATCATATTATTGCTTGCTTAAGTTATGACGAACACGATTATGCGGGTACTGGTATCATTACCCACGCTGAGGTTTTTAAATGTTAAACTTCCTTCTCTTTAAAAATGCATTAACAAAGCATGCAGAGATACTTGCACGCTCGAACTTGACAAACAATTTTGACATCATTGCTGTTTGAGGTGTAAATTATTGCCCTTGCAACAGTGTTAAGGAAGACACAAAATCTGGTCATTTTGAGTCTGTTCCTTGCGGCCACTTCTTTCTGCGCTGTCCCTTTACCATAAACTGTAGCGGACTAGTCCTGTTCTTCACTGAGTGTTATTTACTGATACTCTCTCTGTTCTTGCAGGTTGGGCCTCATCCATGTGCTCAGCAGCTGCTTTCGCTCCCAGAAGAAAAGTGGCCGGCCCTAAGTTGTGTGCCTCACCTTTGAGACGGACAGTGGGCCGATTGGGGAGGCATCGTGCGAGTGCCCGGCGGGTTGCAGTGGAGCATGGAGTCACATCATGGCTGCTGTGCACCTACACGCCCTCTTGCAAGCCGAAGGTTTTAAGAGGCGCCACCAAAGCTTGCGTGCACTGAGCTGCCACAACAGTGGGGACGTCCGAGACAGCAGGGCATCAAGCCAGCGAGTGTCGAAAACATTGACTGGAGAAGCCCGTGATAAAATGGCCCCTCCCTTCCCTCGCCAATGCGTCTTTTAGATGCACGTCGAGTACAGGAGCAATGCGAGCAGCAACAAAGTGCCGTGCAGGCGCTTGGGAATGAGTTTTTTGCCCCAGTTGTGCTGGCCTCCCGCTCCTCCTCCTCCTCCCCCCCCCCCCCCCCCCCCGCTAGTGACAAAAACAAGGACTGGCATGGCACCTGAAGGGTCACCTACGAGCTACCAGCAAGCATTCAGGAGCACGCAGAGGCTGGGCACCGTCGTGTTTACTATACCGCGACATGCAGGGGTGCGCGAATGCTTCTTTTTGTTCCATATATATCCACAGTTTGCTATACTGCACGCGCTATAAATCAGCGAAGTAGTTTAATTTACTGGGATTTTCACTGTGGATACAAAAAACGCAAAAGCTCTCAAGCTGATGCGCGGCAGCCTGATGCAACTGTGGCTGTTTTCTTTTTGAATAAAACTTGAAAATTGTCTCAACTAGAGGAGTGAGTGTGTATTTTAGTCGCAAAATATTCGACAGTAAATACATCGTTGCTGGAATGACAAAGGGCACCAAGTTAACTTGACGTAACAACGAACCTGTCAGCCCGGAAAATCGGGAACAAAGTGCAAAAGCTCGAATTTTCCACTGTTAGATCATCATAAAACAGCGTTCGCCACTTCTGCAACGACACGCGGCTAAATGCAACGTAAAGAAACGAACAACACACTCCCATACCGTGCGCGCCCGCCACAGAGGAAATTTTCGACGGCGTAGTGCGGCAAGAAAAGTTTGTTTACAGTCCTAGGTAAGATAAAGGCTCGTGTAGGGGCTAAGCGGTACCATTTAACAATGAAATGAAGCGGGCGCAGAGCCACAGGGACGAGTAAAGAAACAGCCTAATTTTGGCAACGTGTGGTACTGTTTTCCCGGTCACCCGCCGCGGTGGCTAAGGCGTTGTGCTGCTGAGCACGAGGTCGCGGGTTCGATCCCCGGCCGCGGCGGCCGCTTTTCTGATGGAGGCGAAAAGCACAAACGCCCGTGTGTACGAGATTTCGGCGCACGTTAAAGATCCCCAGGTGGCCAAAATTAATCCGGAGCCCTCCACTACGGTGCGCCTCATCGCCTGCGTTGCGTCGGCGAGTTAAACCCTACAATCAATCAATGTTTTCCCGGTCGAGCGCCGCTGTCAGTCGCGTGAATAGGCGGCGCATGCTCAGGCTTCATTTAGAATACAAAGGCTGGACAAGAGAACTCCAACGCAGCTGTATTTTTCATACGGACAGCGACTACGGAACCCCGCGCTTAGCGAACCAACGACAAATATTCGCTCCAAGCGCACCGCGCCCAGCGTGTCACAAAGGTTGCTCGCGCCGGCACAGTTCGCGTCACAAAGTTCGTTCAAAAGCGTGGAACTTCACGTACCTTTTCTTCATTTGAACCGGTAATTCTGCATTGCGTGCTCTGCGGCACGAAGCAATGCTCCGGCATTGTAGTCCATCACCAAGAGCGGCCCGCCTTCTATGTTTTGCTAATTGGTTTCGGTTTCAAACGACCATACCAAAATGGCGGACCTAGTTACCGGAGTCGACGTGAGATGGCGGGGCGCATTTTGCATAGGGTCAATTGCAGCGGCACGGGACCGTTCAAAGGTTGTCTCCACCCTGTACAGCGGTGTTGGTTTGTTCCCGCATTTCTTTACGTTCCGTAACCTAGATGGCGCCACCATACCGTGACAAGCGTTTGGTTTGTTTTTGCCCGCATTTAAACCTGGCTTGTTTTTGTTCTGGGAGAAAATATTCGTTCCCTGAAACAGTGCTCGCTCGACAAATGGGGTCACGTAAGACACCATTGCTTGCGTCAATCGGCCAGTGTCGTCTGAGACAACCCCAAGCCCCGTAGTGCTGTGCAGCTAAACCAAGCATGCTGTGCGCAGTACGAACAGCAGAACGCATCAGTACTTCTATGTTTACATGTGTTTTCGTAACTTCCACTGTTTGTCCCATCATTCTTATTGCTTTGTAAAGAATGTGCCCTGAATTTAAGCGCAAATCGCTCGTTCGTCTAGTTTGTAGGCTCTACCTAATTTGCGTCTGCTTCTGCCAGCCTCCGCCAATAGCAGAGCTTAGCTCATGTGACATCATAGGTTCTGTTGCGGGAAATGAGCTGGTGGGTCGCATGACCATTCCTGTTTTTCCTAATTATGTAGCTTATTTGAGCGAAGTTTACGTTAAAAGTGGTGTCAGTATGATTCTAACGAGACAATCTTTTGAATGAACCAAACTTGTGTTTTCTCTTCATGGCTCCTTTAAATACCTAGGGATGCATTTAGACGACACTTTATCCTGGAGCGTACACATAGAGCACGTAGCTAAACGTTTAAGACTTGTGTGTGCTTATATGTACAACTTGAGATCTGTCTGTGACTTCCGAGTGAAAAACATGGTCTTTCAGAGCCTCGGGGAATCAATTTTAAGGTATGGGCTTACAATTTACGGTCTCGCCTCGCCTTACAAACTTGACGTCTTAAAAAATTGGCCGCGTATCTGCTCCTTTCGTTGCAAATGTCGTCAAAAGACGATAGTCTTTGTAGACATTTGCCAATGAAATGCCTACCTTCGCTTTCCCGCTCATATTTCATGCTGTTCCTGTTCCGTCGCGCTCATCCCAAGGTAAACACACTAAAGGTTTGCTCAAGGCGATTTGAATTTACCGCGCTCCACTGCTACAGGCGGGGTTCCTCGATGCCAGCGCTGCAGTACGGCGGAGACGCGCGTGATTCGAGGCGGCCGACTTCAAGGTTTGTAGAACCGCGTTGCCGTGCTCCACGTGCGTTCCAATCTGAACGTGAAACCTAGCTAGTTGAACCTTTCTTTGCTGTTGCCGCGTGATTTGTCATATGCCGCCAGGAGGTGGTGCAGGCAACAGCAGGCGGTACGCGTTGTTCTGCAGTAGATGTAGAATATCATTTGCTATCGAGAAACCAAGCATTCAGGAATTTGTTAATAAAGGAACACTGTAAATATCCCTTGTGCACTAATTTCCTGTCTTATATTTGCGTAATGTCTTGTTCTTGTTGAACAAAGTTGACAAGTGTGAATATATAAACCGGGCTTAGACGTTTACATTTGGCTGTGAGTATATAAGACTATTGAGCAGTAAGCAGTTTACTTTGGCCGGGTGGCTGATTCGAGTTACAGACAGACAGACGGACAGACATACAGACAAACCAAAATTTCTGGTTTTAAGTAGCCCAAGAAAGACTGTCGTCTTTAATACCATATTAAAAAGCATTGCCCAGTGTATAATTTATGGCACTCATTTTGATGGCGAAGACCCCTCGGTTAGCATGGACTTGGTAGATATGCTACCAGTGCAAAAGCAGTTCATTTTTTACATTTTCCGCAATAATTACTTTTCCTCTGAATTCAAACCTATCAACAAAAAACCGCGGCCTCTCCATTCCATAGAAAAATTTGTTGTGCCGAGGATGTACACAAATTACGGCAAAAAGGCAAGAAATTTTTATGTCCCATTTTATTTTAATAAGCTTTCTCTTAATTCCTCTGCCACGTCCTACAAACAGGCTTCAGAATTTATTCGGTCATGGGTAAAAAATGTAGAATAAGAAATTATTCGCCATTCTCTGTACATCGCTTTATGCCATTTGAATTATGTTGAATATGTGCTTCACGTGTGACATTGATGCCTTACTTGATGGTCATTTTACTACTAACAATGAAGAGTCATGCATTATGTCAATTTTATTACGATTTGTATTTGCCAGGAATTGTGATCAGATTTTTCTTTATTATTTCCTAGTGTGTGTGTGATGCTATTTGTCGAGAAGATTCAATTGACCCTGTTTCTGTTAACCTTGTGTTTCCGCACATTGATATTTTCAATGTACAATTCGTTGCTTGTCTGTTTGCTTGATTTCGGTTTCCTTTCTTTTTCTTTAACGGTGCTAGGGAATCTGTTTCGCCTGTGTCCAGTGCTGAGGCTGCCCAGCAACGCACACAAGCCTGTGGGCTTATGCGAGCTGGATATTTTGCTGTATTTGTACTAGACAATAAAACATTATTATTATTATTATTATTATTATTATTATTATTATTATTATTATTATTATTATTATTATTATTGTTGTTGTTGTTATTATTATTATTATTATTATTATTATTATTATTATTATTATTATTATTATTATTATTATTATTATTATTATTATTAATAAATACCTTAGGGACACTTAAGGAAGCGCCGTGCCTATTCCTAAGCACCGTGAACCCCTTATGAATGCACGGAGTGCCGACACCGGACACCTGAGCGTCCATTGCAAGGGTTGCGCCCTTCGTAAGGATTGGGCCCCCGTTTACAATGAGTGTGTGGTAGTTTTCAGGAGCACCCGCCGCGGTGGCCCAGTGGCTAAGGCGTTGCGCTGCTGAGCCCGAGGTCACGGGTTCGATTCCCGGCTGCGGCGGCCACTTTTCTGATCGAGGCGAAAAGCAAAAACGCCCGTGTGTACGAGATTTCGGCGCACGTTAAAGATCCCCAGGTGGTCAAAATTAATCCGGAGCCCTCCACTACGGCGCGCCTCATCGCCTGCGTTGCGTCGGCGCGTTAAACCCTACAATCAATCAGTTTTCAGGAGCAACATGCAATTAACAAGAGAGATTGTAAAAAAAATCGCGCCAATCCACCCCGTCAATGTGGTTGGAAAGCAAAGCTGTAAACGACAATCATATCGATTACCCTTGCGACGTCGCTTAAATTCACTCACATCGCTCTACAAATAGTAAAACCAGAGAGAAGTGAAATGCACTTAAAGGGGCCCTGAAAGGCGTTTTGAGCACACTAAATTGACTAGCGCAATCATTAGATTGGGTCGTCAACATCATCTGTGCCAAGTATTACTCTTTTACGCGCAGCGGAAAGCTCACACTTTTGTTGCAAAGTTTGTCGCTTTTTTCTCACCCTTTCCTTCGTGTTTTTGGACGCCGCCATCTTCACATGTCTACATCGTCGATTCCCAGATGTTCGTCATGAGCTAGACATCCTGCTATTGGGCGGCTTTTCACGCACTTCCGGCAAAGAGATGAGTCGTCTGCTCAGCGTCGGCTCGCCGGCTGATGTGCCAGCGGAGTGCCGGAGTGCTTGGACATTTTACGACAAACGAAACAAGTGTAAACAAACGCTTAACCGTTTGTATTGAATGCAACAGGGCCATAACACGACATGAATATTCTCTTACTTGAGTACGTTCCATAAAGAAAGCGTTGAAGCCCCGTGCACTTCTTTCTTGCAATCGCAGAGAACGCCCTGAGCCGAATGCCGGGGTTTGACGCATACATTTTATTCACCTTCCGAACAATCCAGAGATGCGTTTCGAACGAACACAACGTCATAACATGCGTTGCAAGTCCGAACCGCGATTGACAGACGATGGGTTTCCTCCTCCTGCCCCTCGTAAATTCGGCACTCACCTCGCGCGCGGTTTGCGGGGACGAACAGCAAGTCACTTAACTCTGGCGCACAAGCCGAGATGGCTTTTAGCCACGCACACTGCACATACCCCATGCGAGGTTGAGTCGTACGCCGCTTAGAAAGATAATCCAGACCATGGGAAGCACTATCCACCCGCAGAAGCACAACGTCGCATTTCATCGCGAAACAAAGGCGTCCACAACACACACACCATCGCCTCCTGTAATGCCAAACGCATCTCGCACTTCCAAATGGGAGTGAGTAGTATGCCTGCAGTGCCCATATGCCGCGAGGTGGGGCCGCAAGCTGAACCGGGATCACGCAACCGTAACTGACTTCTAGAGCGGTTTGTGCCTTGTTGCCAGGACAACCGATGTTTGATATTGTGAAAGAAATGGTGCTCGCTACAGCGCGAGGAAGCTCAGAGCCGTGGCGGAGCATGTTTTGCCAACGTTGCCGCTCTCCACCACGCGCCGCCCCAAGCTGAACTGGCGTTTTGTGCTCGGGTTCTGTATCGGTTTAAAATGTATTTTTCACATGCCGCCGGCAGGAATTACCACCGCCACAAAATAAGACCCGGCACCAGCGGGGCCACATCTGATACGGCGCTTTTTGGATAAACAGTGCGCTGTGCATCCAAGGGAGCGAGCGCAGGATCCTCCCCGTGCGGCTGCGAGTTCGCCGCCGATAAAAAGTCACGCGCCTCCGATATGAACTTCAGCAACGTACACCGCGAAGGGGCAAGGCCAGGCCGCCGCACACATGGGGCCAGATTTTTCGTTCGCTTTTCCAGCCTTGAGCGGTGTGCGGGATTCATGGTGTCAACAAAGCTTGCCCGTAGCAGACGGCTGTGTGAGCAGCGCAATAGCGGAAGTACGTCACCGCCGAGGAGCGCAGCATCATGGGAGGGAAGGCTCGCTCGCCGTCAACAGCGGAGAGTAAGTTGAAAGGAGGAGGAAATGCGGCGCGACGATTATGCGCGGTTTTTGATTTACGATTTCTCAGCTAATACTCATCGCTTCAACAAAATTCTTGCGGGAGGAGATTGCTAATACATTGCTTTATTTGGTTACATGTACATTCACGCATCGGCGGAAGGTATTTCAGGACCCCTTTAACCACACCATTTATTATTTCAAAGAGATATTCTTGGAACGGTTAAATCAATGCATGATGCATGAACGGTGATTGGTTGAGTTGTATTGGTGTAGCACATGAGTGGAAACTTTTTTGATAAAATTAAAGTAAGCTCCAACCCGGTGTTAGACAATCTGAATTCTCCGTCTCTGCGCCGCGGACGGAGGCGACGAGATTTGCGGCAGAGAAGGAACAGGAGGAGGAAGAAATACTTCTGTTCAGATTTCTGAACGGCCCAGAGTGCAGCCCTGGGGAGTTATTCCTTCTTCTGTGGGGCCCATATGCATTCCCCGCGGCCTGTGTTCTGTCCACCCGCTGAAGCTAGGTAGGTAGACAGGGCCTGGACAGCAGCATCTCCGATTGCTCTTGTTGGGTTGTTGAACGAAAGGGAGGAGGGTGCTCAGGGCTAAAGTCGCACACCCCGATTACTGGGCGGAGTGTTCCTACTTCTGAGCAAAATTTACATTCAGCGTCGTAGCGATACGGATGCATTAAGTGAACACGCGTAGGCTGTGGGGAGGAGCCGGGATTCTATGAGCCGTAGGGCAGTTTGTTGTTCTCTGGAAAGGTTAGGGTATGGCGAAGGTACGGTCTGTCTCAGAAGGCGATAATGCTGGGTTATCTCCCTGAACGTGACAAGCGGGTGACTCTCCTCGTGCACCTCGATAGCACGGGACGTAATAGCGCAGGCTTGTTGGGTGGGCGTCTTCGTTGCCCTCCATTCAAGTGTGAGGGGGTGTCCAGATGAGCTGAATGGAACCGTTTGAGGAGTGGTTTTTTAACACGCGCAGTGCAGGTCAGGACACCCAACCCGCCTGGTAATTCCAGTAGGCTTGCTGGGAATCGGTGACTACCCTCCGAACCCCTGGTTGAGTGAGAGCCAAGGTGATGGCTGCCTCTTCTGCTGCCATCATGTCTTGGGGCTTGAGTGAGGAACACGCATGTTGGCGTATTGCTACCCTCGATGTTTGGAGGCGTCTGTGTAGATAACTGCATGATCCCCGCCGAGGGTGGTGTTTAGCGCTTGAGCCCGTGCTTTCCGGTGACCCTCGTCATGTGCCGGGTTCATATTTCTAAGCAAAGGGATCATCTTTAGTTTTAGTCGCCAAGAGTCTGGGAGTACGTCAAGCGGAGTGACATTCTGGGCTGCCCAGCCAATCTGGTGAAGCATGCGGTTACCCACCGCAGTTCTGAGTCGGGCCTTCTGGTTAGAAAGATGGCCTTCTATCAGCTCTTCCACCGTGTTGTGGAGCCCCGCGCTAACCAGCCTCTGTGTGGACGCACTCATGAGAAGAGCAATGGCCTGCTCGACCGCCTTTCTAATCATTATATAAAGCATCTCTATGTCTTCCTTGTCGAGAAGAAGACAGGGGGTTGACGTAAGTGACTCTCGAGAGGACAAAAGCTTTAATTAATCGAAAGGTACCGGATTCCTTTAGACCTCGCTTCTTGTTATAAACTTACGACTTGACCAGACGGAATTGCTTGGAACCCGGGACTACCTCGCTTCTTGGTGGCAACTCGCCTGATCATGTATATGATTTCATTATAGCTGTTTTTGAGGCGCTGCAAGGAGACGTCACTCTTGGTGTTAGCCTCGAGAGGTAGGCCCAGGATCTTGATGCGGGGGCTTGGAGTGATGGCCTGGCCATCAAGGAGTATTTGAATGTATTCCTTGATTTGGTGTGAGGCCGGACGACAAGGAGCTGTGCTTTTTTACGTGAACACTGGAGGCCACAGGCTTTAGCACATTGGCGTACTAGAAGTGAGATGCCATGCATTGGTGTGAGCTTCCTCTAATTTTTGTAACTCTTGGCACATCAGCAAGGTGCGCACAGGGCCGCTAGACGGGCGTGAGTGGTCGCGTGACGCTTTCACGTGGCATTCAGCGAGAACGCAGGGGGTAAACCCGTAGATGTGCTTGGTGAGTACACCACCTGTCTTCCCCGTCTTCGCGTGGGCTCGTAGCTAAATCGGTAAGACAACGGGCTCTCGATTTGTTAGTCTATTAGTTCCAGGTTCCATTCCCGGCGGTGCCAGTAAATTCTTTTATTTGTTCGCTGGAGTTTTCTAGTGACACCAACGGTCGCGAAAGAACCCTTGGGGGGTAGAGGTAAAAAAGCTTTGCTTTAAAACGCCGAAATGGAACGTCTTGGGGACGCATGCGTCAGCATGCCGTCCCTCAGTCTTTCAGAGAAAGAACTGGGTTATCTGTTCTCCGCGGCCGTGCTTCCCACGCGATAAATTGCGCCTTTCTGGTGTGCTGTTTTTCTATAGATACGTTGGTTATCTTCATTATGGGCAGTGCCTGCTCGTTTCCAGCCTTGTTCGCGTAGCCTGGCTGCTGTGTGAATACTTAAAACTGTGTTTTCCGAAATAAACTATTAGTTGGAATTTGATTGCTATTGATTGTGGGGTTTAACGCGCCGACGCAACGCAGGCGATGAGGCGCGCCGTAGTGGAGGGCACCGGATTAATTTTGACCACCTGGGGATCTTTATCGTGCGCCGAAATCTCGTACACACGGGCGTTTTTGCTTTTCGCCTCCATCAGAAAAGCGGCCGCCGCGGCCGGGAATCGAACCCGCGACCTTGTGCTCAGCAGCGCAATATTATTAGTTGGAATTCAACGCTCGTCCGTGTGGCCACTCTCTTCGTCTTTCGTCTTGTTGTTCACGTTGTAAACATTAATTCAAATCGTACAGTTCGAATTATCCTGAAATTTGAATTATTGAAGTTGGAATTACCGAGTTTTCGCGGTACACCGCTTGGGAAAGAGGCGGTGATGGCCGAGAGGAGTATAAGGTGAGGCCGTAACCATATTCCCTTTGTAGATGGCCATGCTTCACTGTGCAACACTCCTCGGGGGGGAATCCCGCTTAGAAAAACCAAAATTACGCCAATCTTCTGAAAGTCGGCCTCACCTTGAAACACGAATACATTGGTGGGCAAAGATTGTTTTCAGGGGTGATATAAGTGCCATTATAATAAAGCCCTAAGACCAACTTTTTATTTGTTATAATTTTGAACACAAAAGTGTTTTATTCCGGGACACACAAACATTTCAGTGACGTCAAATCCATCACTGAAGTGACACCAGTACGACGAAGCCAGTGGCCTGTAAAAGGTGCACCCCTGCACAAATGGTCGTCTTAGGGGGAAGCAACCTTTAGAACTAAAGAGTACGTATACTTAGGGTTGTTAGTTTTCGGGTTTTATATTTTAATACGAGAATGTTTCATACCGGAATACAACAAGATTTCACTCACGTCATATGCGGCACGGAAATGACGCCAGTACACCTTTGCCAAAGTGACCCGCCAGCAGGACGTCGCTCGCCAAGCACACCCACAAGACAGCCACCGACCCGCAAATCATGCTCATCTGCAGAGTTCACTGCACATTTCACTTTTGTGTTTTACCGATTCCTATGACAGAGGAATCAACCACAATTTTTTTCCATACGCTAAACACATCCTGCTAAGTAAAGCCAGTAAAGCGTCCACACCACCGCGAGAAGCTAGGCGGTTAGACTTATAGCTACGATGTAAAAAAGCCAAACAGCGCAGTGGGGCTGACACTGCAACAACACAGATACTGTACGACATTGGCGGTGATGCTACGACTTCGCGATAAGGATGCTGTTATGATTCGATGTTGGGACGACATTGCTTATTGTGATGTGAAATTGCTGCGGCACTTTGGAATAATGATGAGAATGCGACGGGATGATGTGGTCTCATCGTACCCGGGGCATCGGCCATGTACGAGTTGGAGCTCTACCACGAACACGAAGTCCATATCGCAACTCGTCGTGCGTCAGCTGCTTCGAAGAGCCATTGCAACTAATGTTCTGCAAACACCCAACCACGTTCTTGTGCTGTCCCGTCGGAGACCATTGTTTCGAACCGTTATAAATTCCCCTCTGAGGACGTATATCACCTGAACAGACCAGTAAACACAGAATGAATCAAGCTCAGTACAGAACGTTGTTGGAATAGTTTGCGTTGCATATTTACAAGAAAAGGTGATCGCCAGGATGGGCCGGTGAAAAGCAAGGGATGTTGGGACTGGGCCATCTCACCGCAGCCACCACTGTTGCGACTGGCCATCTGAGCGAAGTCACCTGTGCTGCGACGTTGCCTTGCTCCGTCCGCTATTGACGCGGCACAGAGCAGAGCGATGAAGTTCTCGAGCCGACGAAGAGTTGAAACAGCATTTATATACAGTATGTACAAGGGCAACAAAAGCGTTACGTGGCTCGCACAAAGGCGACAGTACGTCTCCACTCGGTGCCTCCGAAAAGTGCCGCCCTCGCTGTGCTTCCGGGCTGGTTTTATAACCCCGGTGGTCCGTTGCAGCCGCGAGTGGTTTGAATCACTTCAATCAGGACTCTCGCTTGCCGAAGTTTGAATCCGGCGAATGGAGGCGAAGCGGTTGCGTCAGCCGAGCCACCACGACGGAGAAAGGGAAGGCCACTCAACGGCGCCGTCTCCGGACATGTCGCTGCACGTCTGACGCGGGCCATTTGTCCAAGGCATGATTCGGCCCAGCCGTTCAGAAGGGAAAAAGGGAGGCGACTCTGCGGGCCTTCAAGTTGGGGCACGTCTGGCGCGGCCGGTTTGTGCCGGGCGCTTTGCGTCGTCCCGTCTTTGTGACCAGTCCTTGTGAGCAGTCTTGCAAAAAATAAAGAAACGTGTCCCATATCCTAGTTCTTTACATACATTTGACGCTCATTGTTCTTGGCCAGCCCCGCTTAATGACTGTGTGCCGTCATGCGCTGTCGCTGTATATGATGATATTGGTGTAGCAGTGGTTGGCCGAGGTTATCTCGCCTAAAGTGCCCCTAGCTGCCTCGTTGTATGATAACCTTCCGACAGGGGAGCACCAAACAAACCGCAAAGCCAATCCCAATGACTATTAAAGAGATTGAGTTTCAACAGTAGCATGAAGCAAAGGCTTGCATGCGTTAAAAATGTTACCAAATTAATATTGCTGTACTCACTGTCGTATTTCGCGTATATACCACTGCAGCCTCCTGAAATCAAGGGTTCACTTGTCGGCGAGAAGTTACGACCGCCAAAGTCATTTCTCGTGTTTCTCGTTGTTCACTCCGCAATCGTTTGCGTCCTTTCCTGACGACCAGTCTTTCACAAGCCCCGTCCCGTTGTTCAAGGTGGGTGATTCCAGAAAAAATCAAACGAAGGATGGCCGGGCAACTTATTCAATTGCTCGAATTTTTTTATGTCATTCGGTGATGACTGTAATGTGCAGATTCTCCGATTGTTTCACAGAAAAAAAAAAGTCTAACTGTAAATTATCTTGGAAGGCGATAACGAGGACCCCCGACGCTTTCTGCGCGTGCGCCTCTGGCACCTTTTGAAACGTCTATTTACGAAAATGTTCGTGAGCGGCAATTGCTAAATTTTAAGCGTACCTTACGTCAGGTGTAACTTTCTCTAACATAACTTTCTTGCGGACAATAATGTTGGTTTTTTGTACTGAAAATGACGAATTTGGCTAGAGCCCTTATTTTCCTAACTTTGCGGCTCAATAGTACTAAAAATACTCAAGTTACAACCTTCAAATTTTAGTCAAGGCTGTCCCTTCTACATCTCAATAAATGCTTCGAATATCATAATTATTTAAAATATTGTTAAGAAGCAACGGGCACACAAGTTTGAAGAAAAAACCAAAAACTCCAATCTTATATAAAGGAAAAACGCCTCTTTGATTTTTCTGAAATTCTCCCCAGATGTTGGCCTGTACATGCACTTGCACTACCATCAGAAACATGTTGCATCATTTTGTTCCTGAAGCGCGTACAGCGCGAGAAAGGAGCACTATCCGCCAGTCTTTTCACGAGGTACTGTAGTGATAGCGAAAGAAAATTTGACAGTCACCTCTAATGCAGCCGTACGACCACAAAGTCGTTTGTGGCCTTACGGACGAATTTTTCTTCAACTGCGAAGTTTCTGAGAAATCTGTAAAGCTTTCCTTTGTGGCCGTAAGGCTGCATTTCGGTGGTTGTCAAATTTTCCTTAGCAGAAACATGGGATTTTCCCTAAATCTGCTCGATTAGTGATAGCGACTTCTTTGACATTTTTACAGCATTGATGCCTCTCTTGTTTTGTATAAAAAGCAAATGGTCCTTCCACGGTTAAAAGAACTGAGAATTCAATAAAAACTGCTATTTTAAATGTTGCCGTTGGCACTGTAGCAAACAATTTTGCGCCCGTCTCCTATGTTTTTCTGTACTATCGCCATTGGGGACCGAGCAAGTGCATGTTGGAAAAGTAGAGTTTGCTTCTCGTCGTCATGCCGGCACACGGTCGATGGGTTCACGCCACGGGGAGAAGGAGGGAGGGCCAACGAAGTTACACACTCAAGGAATTGCCCAGTTTAACGGCGTGGCTTGGAAAATTTGATCGCAGGAACAGTGTGGTCACTGTGGTGGCGTTCGGCACAAGGGAACGGGCATCCACGGCGGTCACAAAGGCGGCTGTGAGTGCTGTGGCGGGTAAAGCC
The DNA here is from genome assembly GCF_048455015.1 of Haemaphysalis longicornis. NCBI lineage: Eukaryota > Metazoa > Arthropoda > Arachnida > Ixodida > Ixodidae > Haemaphysalis > Haemaphysalis longicornis. The sequence continues at coordinate 23,559,105 of NW_027526203.1, forward strand.
CCTCGATCAAGGCCACCGCCGTATTTTTAAGTAGCACCCTCCTTTGAAGAGTGCCGCCGCCAAGTTCCTGTTCTGCTGGATTCGGACAACCTGTTTCCTTCCATCTCCGCGTGCCTTTTTAGGGGCGAAGCTCCTTAAGGCGTGGGTCTGTCCATACACCGACGTATGTATGTAGCCACCTCTAGTTTAGTTCTTGGATTGTTTACTAGATGGCGTGGCTACCTCTAGTTTAGTTCTTGGATTGTTTACTAGATGGCGGTACTTGTATATGATGAAAAGATGCGCTTGGATTGTTTACTAGATGGCGTGGCTACCTCTAGTTTAGTTCTTGGATTGTTTACTAGATGGCGGGGAGCGTTGTAATAAAATCCGTTCGCTGTTGGCGCGCGCTCGGAGTCGCCCGATGGATAAGGCTGCAGATGTGCGAGCCCGCGAGGCAGAAGCGCTCCGTGAAGCTGCGCGATGCCGCCTCCAAGATCCTGCCGTACGAGAGCGGGAGGCCGAAGCGTGTCGTCTGGCTGCGCGACGACGCCGCCAAGATCCCAGCGTTCGAGAACGAGAGGCCCAAGCGTCACGGCAACGGCGCGAGGACCCTGCCGTACGCGAAGCGGCACGGCTGCGGCACGAAGAGGATCTCCAAAACGTCAGAGAACGGGAAGCGGCGAGAAAGCGCGCGTATCGGCAGGCAGACCCCGATGCAGTGAGAGCTCGTGAGGCGTCTGCAAAACGCATCAGGCGAGCTCAGCCCCAAGGTGCCGACGCGCGGTTTAAGCGAGACTTTCTAGACGTTACGTTCGGACACAGATGTAGTGGGCGAACTTTCACTGAAGAGTCACGGTTTTACCGATGATTTCCCCTCAGGAGCTTCGCCCACTCATCATCATTCACCCCGTGGATATGCTGTGAATTTTTTTTTTTTGTCGCACTTGGTGAGAACACTCGCAGACTGTAAATACCTGCACGCGCTTTCCAAACGCTATTTAGCCGTTGACGCCGGCTTTTTCAACGGTACAATAACAATGCCTATACCGGCACTCCGCGATGGCACAGTTGCGGCTGCGCCATGAAGCATATATCATGGCGGCATGCATTTCCGCTTGTGTGGCCCGAATAAAACGAGGTAAAGGATAAGGCCCTTGAGCATGTTCACTGAACGGAGGACGAAAGCACTATGGGAGGGGCCGTAAACGTAGCTTACGAAACGAAATAAAAACGCCGTCCCATCGTGTACCAGCGGGCAACAAAAGCGCGCCGCGGTCGCGGAGTCGGCGGCGGAAACGCCTGGAACAAAACATGGCGGCAAATCCGCTCCCGTTGCTCAGAGAAAGGTGTGGGGGATGGCAAGTTGGCCTACTTAACTTTGGCGGCGAATGAAAGCACTATGGATGGGTTTTAGTGGTTGGGGCCGTGGCTGGGCGATGGCAGCGATCTCAGGACCCCAGAGTTTTCCTCGTGTAGGGAATCATACGGGGACCCGAACTGCGTCGCCACCACAGACGAGCGGCTCCGTGACGGTTCTTCAGGACAGGGCCTCGACAGCTGCAATTAAACCCTTCTCCACTCGTGTCGGTACTGGCATCATAGTGCTGTAATCATTTAAGTAAATTGAACGAAATATGATGCCGAACTCTTTCAATGCAGCCGCGTTGAATTTTTCTTCTACAGTAATTAGGAGGGTATGAAAGTTCTCCTATTTGTGCACTTGTATCCCCCCCCCTTCCTCACTGCCGCCTCGTTCTCCAGCTCTGTCAGCGTTCTTTGCTGTTTCTATACTTGCCATATTAAGGCACACTTTGCCTGAATTCCCTCTCACCTCCGGCCGGTGATGGGTGCAAACGAATGTGGGCTGCATGTATACAGTGCCTTGACTTATTCTCATTGTTAGCGCCTTTCCTTTGAGTTCTGGTAGAGATTAATGGGTCTTGAAGGCAAAAAGTCCGTTTCTTTAGAAAGACTCCTTTTTCTCGAAAACAATGATACTGCGTTTACTACAAACTTCCACCGAACAACCGACATATAAATAAAACATGTGAACAAGTGGCGACTCCACCATCCCGCGATTTCTCTATGACGTCAGGGAATCTTTGCGCTATGGGAGGCCGCCCACCACCTAAGCCACCGCCAAGAAACATCAGTGGTCGATTGTAGTGGAGCCTATAGCTCCGTTATATCGTAGTACTCCAATGATAACGTGGAGTTAGCTATGATTTTTTTAATATAACTGTTTTTAATGCTGGCCCATATCACGTCACTCCTGCGCATAAAACGTCACTGTAGCACAAAATTTGAAACGTTTTCAGTTTTTCTTGAGTTTATTTTTTGTTTACAAAACGTCTTTCGTTGGTACAACAGGGGTGAGTTACCAAAGGCTGGTTCTTTCAAATTGAACAAAGTGGTATTTTGTCTTCATGGCCCCTGTAAATGTTCATTGCGGTGTTACGGCAATACCATGTCTGGACTCATGCGTCCGGCCAGTGGATGATCAAGTGTGGACATATCGCCGGTGGGCGTGTTTGAATCTTATCTACTTCTGATCCGGAAGCAGGGGGGAGTTGTTTGTCACTCCTCCCGTTCGAGTCGCTTGCCTCGGATAATGCTTCGGCTGGTAGCATGGGCCTTAATTGCGTTAATTAAGCGAGTTTTCACCGTCTTATTTGCAACCGCAACACCACAATCTACGACAGTGGTTGAAGGACTTCGCGAGATGTATACGTACAAACACATTTTTCCCACGAGCGAGGCTTAGGGCACGTTCTGTGGGGGAAAATCTGGGTCAATATTTGATGAAAGTTTCTTGGCGTTCTCAATAAAACCGTCTCAGCAATATCGGTGGAAACAGCGTTTACTGTGGGCACCCTGCCCAATACCTCCTATATTTGGTTCTGATAAATCTTTAGCGTACGCAGAAATCTAATTGTCATGCATCCGACAACCCATGGACTAGTTTTCAGAGTGGTGCTGCTTGGCCAATTCGTAACAACTCGCACAAAAAAGTTCTTGGCATAGATTTTCCTGATTGATTTGATTGTGGGGTTTAACGCGCCGACGCAACGCAGGCGATGAGGCGCGCCGTAGTGGAGGGCTCCGGATTAATTTTGACCACCTGGGGATCTTTATCGTGCGCCGAAATCTCGTACACACGGGCGTTTTTGCTTTTCGCCTCCATCAGAAAAGCGGCCGCCGCGGCCGGGAATTGAACCCGCGACCTCGTGCTCAGCAGCGCAACGCCTTAGCCACTGAGCCACCGCGGCATAGATTTTCCTCTTCCGATGAGGCGGGACAAGGCGCTGTGTGTGACAAATTCTTGTTTATTCTTAATAGGTATACCCTGTGAACGCTGTTGTTGCGGACATGTCGTTTATAGTGTTTTGACGGAGTCAAATTTAGCACAATTTTTTAACAGCGAAGCTGTTTAGCAAACCATAATTTTCCGCGTCCGCAGATAAAAATACCACGAAATTGCCGAGCGCGCCCGCGTGAGCCCGGGCCTCGCGGCGACCGCCCGGTGGTTAACAAAACCAAGTAAATGCCGAGCCCTCTTGTGTGCGTGCCACGCGGCAACCATCCAGCGTCCCCAGCACACGTTTGTCAAGCGAAACATACCCACTTAGAGAGATTGTCCAAGATTGGCCAAGAAAAAAATCTCCAGCGTTCGCCGTAATCGTGGCATCACTTGCTCGAAACGAGAAAGACACGTCATAGCGTACTCCCCTCTGTTGTGCCAGAGCGCCTGGCCCAAAGGCGTTGCACGAGGCGACGCGCCGACAGCGAGGCTGAGTCACTGAGTCACGCCTCTCCCTTTCGTCGCTGCGGCGCGGCCGAATCCTGCATCTCGAAACGCTGCGGCGCGGCCGAATCCCGCATCCCAGAACGCTGCGGCGCGGCCGAATCCCGCATCGGATAACGACCAAACAAGGGCATGTCGCTACGCCCGGAGGCGAGGTCACGGAGACGGCGGGCGCATCGCCCTCCCTTTCCCCATTGGCGGCGCAGCTGACTCACCGCTTCGCTACCATTCGTCGGAATTCAAACTTCAGGCAGCGAGAGCCCTGATTGGAGCTATTCGAACTTCTCGGGGCCCCAACGAACTTCCCGGGGTATAAAAGAAGTCCGGAGGCTCTCATCGTCGGCATTCCTCGGCGGCTTCTCTACGGCACCAGTCTCTTCGTAAGCACCGAGTGAAAAGGGTGCTGTCGCCTTTGTGCGAGTCATGTAACGTTTGCTTACCCTGTACATACTGTATATAAATGTTACTTCAAGTTATCGTCGGCTCGAGAACTTCTTCGCTCTGCTCTGCGCCGCGTCGATAGCGGACGGAGCAAGGCAACGTCGCTACACCGGTGACTGCGCTCGGATGGCCAGTCGCAACAGTGGGAGCAGCGGTGGGATGATCATTCCCAACACCTCCTAGGTGATGTCCAATGACTACCACTTCCAAAAAAAATGAATGAAGCCCACTCTTATAGCAACAATGATGGAGTAAATGTCGTTGCGGCAGTGAAGAAGAAGCAAATCGGCTGCAATCGTGTACTGAAACCTCCGTGATGGTCGTGAAGATTGCGTACAGCTCCGCTACCTTCAAATCTTACATGTTGGTGTGGGATTCCTTCTTTTTTTTTCCAAATGCACAAACGAAATGCAACATCACAAGTTTTTTTATTGAGATTTGCCTCAGGGGCCACCAGAGGCCCGTGAAACGGAGTTGGTCGTGGTATCCTTGGCGGGCGCACCCCTTGCTGTCGGCAGTTCCGCCCCTCTTCGCCGTAGACAAGCTCATCAGAAGAGACGGAGATAGGGAGAGAGAGATAAGTATGAAAATATAATCCAAATGGTGGAAATTAATGAAACACCCATTGGCAGGCATTTCTTTCCGAGCGCAGTGAACGGCCTTCGTGATGTGGCGCCGTGAAAGCTCGGCGAAGAAGTTTGGAAAGCCAGTTGAGCCGAGAGTCCTTTATTCGCTCCTTCCTCCGACGCCTTCACACGTTGCTCATGCAGTAGCCGAGGACATTGCACGTTCCCGCTCTCCCACTGTTCTGCGAAAGAGATGTGAAGACGGATCTCGTGTACGTGTAAGGACTGTCCAACAATGTGTCCGTCTCCGCGCGTTTCTCGCTGCGACACGCCGATGTTTATGTGATAGCCCAAAACCCACTTACAAATGTTAAATTACATATGTTGAATGCTGCCTCAACGCTATTACCAAGGGTACAAATACCACGCATGCAATCGACACGCCATCATCAACAGCTAACAAGCGGGTTACGTTATCCCGGCAGATACTTGTCTTTCTAATGTGCACCCTTCTCAAAATATTTCGCTCCTCCTGTGATTTCGTCGTGCGAATCAGCGAATTTGGGATGTATTTCGCGCTATTTAAAAACAAAACTCGCATGCTCACACTTAGTACTCTACCCATTTCGAGGCTCATGAAGAAACTCGTGGAGACGATCACATAAGGTGATAGCACCTATAGCGATAACTGTCGACGCACAGGTACGCGGTTACAATGATTCTCCGAGGACAACATACATCATGCGGTACGTCCTGAAGTGAAAGCTTTAAACCGCGAGAAAAAAAAGGCCGATCGTAGGAGTGTGTCACGTGTTCGTATGTGGTTAAAACAGGCCACAAAGGACGAAAACCTGTAATTACAAATTTGTTTTCAGCGTGAACCCGTGGCTATGACTCCTGCTTTAAAAACACTAGCGGCGGGGTGCGATACGCCAAACTCAGAAGAGGCAAAAATCATTCTGTTTTTGCTATCTGTCCTGACCAGCGCTCGCGCCTTCACACTGACAATGGACACACTCCGACCGAAATGCGCCAAGAGCAATGAGTACCCCTCCCCCCGACCCATAAAATTGTCATTTATAATAACCTGTTGGCAGCTGCAGCTGCAAAACACGCAAAGATAAAGGATCATCCCGAACGTGTAGTAGTGCGTATACAGGGCGTCATTCCAGGCTAACAGTACCTTGGTGCACGCGGTACCGGGCGGCCGGCAGTAGCGGAACGGCGTGTCCTGATTCCTCACGTAGCACAGGAACTGGCACTCATCGTAGCCCTGCGAAAAGGGGATCCTGTTTACCAGAGAACTCAGTCGCAGTCGCTGTCGTCCGACGGTCGGGACATTGACTATGAGGCCTAACTAAGTTAGCACAGCGAGCACTCGCTTTGTACCCCCTCCCTCAAGTCAAATCTAAGGCTTCTGATTTTCTGACTTGCGCGACAGCTCCTGGCAACCTTCTGTGAAGCTAAGGTCCGCATTCTCCCATGAGGGGTCAGCGCCCCTAGTACGTTCATGGCGTGAGTTTTGAATGCGAACGCAATGAACTCCACTGGGCGCTCTGCTAGGTGCGCCGAGTAGTGAAACTAAACCGACTCAAAACGAGAAGCACTATCCGCTTTTTATAGTATACGTGACTCGGCGCACGCCCGTACACACCTCTCAATTGTGGTTTATTTCTTGGAGCGCCGCAGCCCATGAGAATTTAGGAGTTTGCCATAGACGCCGGCGACGGCTTTTCAGCTCAACTAGATGCTTAATCCGCATTAAAAGAAAAGACGCCTCAGGTGTCCTTTCAGATGTCCGCACAAAATGGGTCCGCCGGATCAACAGAAGAGAGCATTGCGTCAGGGCTGGTCGTAGTTAGGCCGGGCACTTGTAGAGCGTAGGGGAAACTTGGCTCGTCATTTGAAGTGAAAACTGATCACAGCGAAACTAAGCTTACAAGCAAATTTCAAACTCACCAACCCAAGCCTTACGCGGTCACACACACAAATGATGGCGCGGCTTGGCCAACGTGCATTTTTTGGCGTAATGGCAGCTCTTTCTGTAACTCAATTGGTTGGTGCAGGTGTACTGTTGCGCGAGCTCCGGGACGCGTACCGATGCCTGTGATGCTTGGTTGGGGTGCACGGTCTTGCAGAGGTCGGACTCAGTCACCGAGGGCTGCCGCCGGCACTCCGTCCTGATGCAGACCTGCCGAAACGCAGGCGTCGCGAGAGGTTCAGACAGCATGCGAAATTTGAGCTCGCACGAGTGCGCTGATTAATCCGGGCCTGAGAGGTTACGAATAACGATCCCTACAAACACTTGCGCTAATACGTTTTTGCTACACTTTATTCGAATTTCAGCTGCTTTAAACGTTTTTGGGCCACTTGAAGCGCCTGCAGCTGTAGTGAAAAGTTTAGTACCAAATCTCGCCACTTTTCATTTTTTGTGGCATAAATACCAGATTAAAGTGTTTCTCTGGCTTATTAGGCGCTCTTTACGCGCGCTCGACTAAATAAATGCCGAATTCTATATACACTAGGCGACATATGATAGTAAAAAAAAATTACGAAAGTGGGGCCTAAGCATTTGCGACGTATACATATTGCAAAGAAATTGCTGTTCAGGACAGTGCACGCGTAGGTTTGTTAATTTTGTATGCGTTTCAATCCCTCTACTGCAGTAACTCCCTGTGATACGGGAATATACGGCTTAAATGGTTATATATGTTGTACGCGTCATAAAAATAGTGTGATATATGTCCAATAAGCACTCGAAAACTAGGGCTCAGTCCGTGCCTGCTTGTCTCGTTTCCCTGTGGTACCGTTTTTTTTTTCGTCGCGTTGTACCATGTGTGATCATAAACAAATAGCCCAAATCTTTGTCTTCGTTACCTGCGTAATTTTTCGACATTTTAGTAGCTGTTTCTCCATTTTAAATGCAAGGCTATCTTTTTTTCTTACCTCTCGCCACTTCTTCCTGTCCAGTGCAAGCAATTGTTTGCAATGGACAGACAGCAATTACCCACAGCGTATGCTTTTCGTTCTTTTGCTGCCCGCCTCCCACCCGGCCCCTAATTGCCTTGACTTGGGTCACAATCCACAGGCCACTAGCGGTTCAACGTGACCCACCTTCTCGACGCCGCAGGAGAGGCCATCGGTGATATTTACGTGGTACACGTTGCCTTCCTCCAGAGTGCACCGCACGCTGCAGCTGTTCTCAACCTGCGAATGGAAGCGAGCGCACACGGGGATGCTGCGATATTTTTTTTCCAAGAGTGCGAAGCTGGGCGAGTCGGTAGGATCCAAGAATAAAGCAGCCCCAAGGGACAAGACGAGAAAAGCTGACAAGGATTTGTTTCTCGTTTTGCTTGTGCTCTTGCTTTTTTATATATATTTCGCTGCTTCTTTCAATTAAATATAGTCGTCAGTCAGCGGCTGTCCTTATCAGCTTTTTTCGTCCTGTCCCTTGCGCTGTTTTAATCATGGATATTTTTGTCACATTTGAATGCGTTTTGCGCTAAGGGTGCTCAATGCTTTGGGATAATAAAATTGTTCTGTCCATCCATAACCATCCGAAGGAAATCACAGAGTGGCGAACATCTGAGTGAATGCGTCTTTTTAAGCACTGCTTGTAGGCCAAGGAGTAGGCGCCACACGATCAGTCATACAGGGGCTGTGGTTTCACACTAGCTCGGAATCAAGCAGGATCAGGACAATATGCGTTCGTGCTCAACATAGCGTGATTAGGGATGACGGCAGGAAATCAACGAAACGGACGCAAATTTTGTTCGCGTGCTGTTACAGGGGTTCGAGGTTACAGGGGTTAAAGCCAGGAAGCGGGGTGGCTTCCTTTCAACTCAGGCGCAGTGCAAATGACGCTCGTCGAAGGAAACATCAATATCATTTTTTTTACTTTATCACGGCACCATTGCCGTACCGGGAATTACCCATCCTCTTGTACCGGACCTGTCCAAAATTCCATTCCAGTGATGTCGTGGTGGTTAGCCCTCACAAGAATAAATTCAAGTCCTCCGCATGTCACTCTGACAAAAACCTTCCCAAGTTCGGCGCTCACGGACACTGCTCAACAGGACAGTTTCTATTGTCGCTGTGCAACTTTTTAATTGCGAAATTTCGGCTCGCTTCACTGGTCTAAAATTTCACCATTGTATTTTAATTAATTGGCGCGTTACGGAATGGCTGGAATAGTGGGACATCATCCACTCCAGCCGCAATGATTGGTAATTACTTAGTTGCCGGAAAATTTCCCATTTACAATTGGGACCTTCCGTACGAGGTAGGTCAAATACACTGCATGCGGCTGTCTATATATACGGTATTCAAACCATCTTCCACACTTTTAGGCTGGCGTACGACATCTGTCTGCCACCAACAGCGCACCCCGTTTCAAGCTGCACTGTCTCCTCTGTACTGTATTATTTAGGGGAAGTATTGACCCTGCTTTTTCTTTGTGACTTCACCAAAGCTTGCCGATAGCTTTGGAAATACAAATAATATAGCGGAATGGAGAAGCCTACAAGGGAATCCTCTTGTACAAAAAGTAACGTTCTCTGGGGAGGGTCACCGGCCAGATCTTCGCCATGGTGAGGATGGTGATGATGCGATGACGGCGCCTCGGAGCGCATACATACGTACGTACATGGAGAAACGTTTTAAAGGCGATAGTCCTTCTCTGGCTATTTAAACCCGAAAATACCTGTCTGTCCCTCAATTCAGCCTTTCGGCCAAAAGTTGGAAGTATACTCTAACGAGAAAATTATATGCGCAAAACGTTTCCAAACCACTAAATCTGGAATCATACACCTTATATTTGGCGACATTGTTGAGCAAGAAGAAAACATTAGGCATATTTGAGACAAAACATCAATACACAATTGGCCCTCGCAGTGTTCTTTTAATTCAAAGTAGGTGTGTGCTTAATATTTGCTATGGGGAGTTAAAAATGCGCGTTGAAAACTATATTTTGACACAAAAAAAGTGTCTTGCGCGATCCGGGTGGCAGAAAAAGGACCGCAGAGGGCTGCAGAAAAGGGACCTAGTGGCCATGTTCCAAGTTCACCACTAACAAAAGGTTCCAGTAGATGGCGCGAGCAGTATAACTCAGGAAAATTGAATTGACTTTAGCAAACCTCCTCCGTGTTTATCGTGCGAGGATCGAAAGGGAAGGGAAGTGCATGAGAGGTGGGCGCGGGCGGAAGAGAACGATTTGCGTGGCAGAGGCGGCCGAAGACTATCGTCTTTCGAAGACATCTGCAGCGAAGTGAGCAGATACTAGGCTTTTTTTTTTTTTTTTGCTTGAAGCCAGCCGCAGGTTGTACACCCCATGATAAAAACAACGTTCCCTCCTTTGGCGCAGATATAAGAGGGGGGGGGGGGGGGGGTAGAGCACGCAGTACCTGCACGGCCAGGGTGACCAGGCGGGCCAGGTCGTGTCCGAGGCAGAGCGCCACCATGGTGGCCTCGTCCAGCACGTGCTCGCCGGTGCTCTGCTCTTTCCAGGGCGCCGCCTTGCCCGCCATCATCATCACCGTTGGCAGCGGACGGCACCCGCCGCCGTAGGCCCACGCTGCACGCGTTCATTCCTCTCACTGCACGTGGCACTACTGCACAGCAGGGCTGCCGGCACACGGCAACGCCCTCTCACAATATAACAATGGCTTTGCCTTCCCGCCGTGGCGGCCAAGAGAGGTTTTAGCCCTTGAGTGCGAAGCTAAGGCTCGCTGGGATTCCGTCTACACCCATATGTCGCAAACAGTTATTGGCCTCGAGAACGCACCGCGGCGCCACGTACGAGCAACGCCACTCAGGATGTCAGGTTATGTTGTCGTCTGCTAGAACACATTTCCTATGCTTGTGCGTGCGTGCGTGCGTGCGTGCGTACGTGTGCTTTGTGGCTACTGTGTGCCCCCCCCCCCCTACTTTCGCTGTCAGAAGACCCCCCGCAGAAAAATGACTAATATATTGTTTTGGCGTCCGGCACAGTCTCTCTTTTTTGTTATTTTTTATTCTTTCCAGTGGTGTAAGACGCCCTCCGAAATATATTTCTCGCTACGCCGCTGGTGTTTGTGGAGCGTTTTCGCGTGCAGAACACGCTTCATGATTTCCTGCTTCATCCATTTCTTGCAAACTACGCGCGAAATCTAGTAAATTTAGCCCAGCAGTCTAATGTTGACTGTAATCTTGATGGGGAAAACAAGACGCAGCTTTTGCTTATACCTCGCTCGGCCGCACACGTACGGCTACACCACCATGCTCAAGTTGTTTGCGGGCAGCCTACCACAATCGATACGGTCATAAAGTCACCAGGTGCTTAAATGACGCTTCACACAGTGAATTAACTTTAACGCAAAGAATTAACACGAAAATACATTTAGTAAGCGCGTATTGCACGAAACGTCACTCGATGCAAGCCAACTACGCAGCAAGGTAGGAACGGGGATCTCATTAGTGACGTGAAAACGATCGCAGCGCCAGCCTCTCCAGTAGTGGCCCTCGCGACCAATAATTCTATTGCGCAGAACACGACCAACGTGACGACAAGTGCTATTTTATTGATACAATTCATTCATTTATATATGAACACAGGCCGACCAACATATTTTGTTACAGTATTATGAGGGCTACCCCTACAACTCGGTTGAACAACTTGAGACCCTTGAGACTTACAATTATTCCGAGACAAGGTCGTAGCCGACAGCACAAATCCTGCGCAATTACGACCTACTTGCGTTAGCAGCTTACTAATTACCACATTATAAGTGAATATTTCCTGTCGGCTTCCAAAATATAGTAGTGTCGAGGGTGCAAATTTTGGGCTGCGTTATCGACCCGTGCAGGGCTGCCACGAATTCGTACTAAGCGCACGTTTTGATTACCCTGCATGCTTACGCGGTGGTAGTGCTGACAGAAACGGCGGGCTTATGTGCTTTCGTGTCTTGCCACGTTTCTTTTCATTCGATCCGGTCGGTACTACGAGATTCAAAAGAAGGGCGCCGAAACCTCCTGTACAAGGTCCGTTGCCGAGAAGGGGCGCCTGAAAACGACGTGACACGTGCTACCACCCCGATACAACCACAATAGTGATCATCGATCATAATCGCCACATTTTGATAGACTACTCACCGATCTGGGCCAGTGAGCAGTCACAAGAACCTGGCTTAAAGCCTCAGGTGAACACAAAAAAAAAATGACCTAAAGCCAATAGTCAAAATCAGGGTGTCGAACCGGAAACGAACAGAACCAAAAACCAAAACCGAACCGGTATTTTTTTTGCAGGAACTGAACCCGAACCCGAACCGTTATTTTTTGAGCCAGCTGAATCCGGAACTGAACCGAAAAAATAAATAACTGTCACCGGTTCGCGACAAAACGGTTCGACCAACCGTTGTTATTAGGCTTTTTTCTTTCGCGCACCATCAGCTTACAATCTCTCTGGCGCTTCCTTTTTGTCCCCTCAGATGAATCAAAGCGCTATGAACGCTCTCTTCGTGACTATAACATGCTTAAAGGACTGCGCATTAATATTGAAATGGTATGCTGCTGGTGGTCAAGCAAGCAGGATGCAAGGCAGAGCAAAAGAAATGACATTCTTCGCAGCCTAGCTGGAGAAGAAATGAACCACCGTCTTTGCCCTACCCTCGCTCAGACTGTGCAGGCGCAACCAGGACGCGACATTTCTCCACTGCGCACCGACCAAGGTTCAAACCCTAAATGTTCCTACATGTAGCACCTCAATTGTTTGGAAGTTCTCTCGAGAGAGACTAAATTATTGCACGGAAGGGAAACACAGAGTGATCGGCCTGATCGTACAGTCTCTGACCTGCTACTCTGTGTGGGGGTGGGGGAAGGGGGAAAAGAGGGTGACAGGTATGATGATGGACATAGAGGTGATAGTATAACTATTTATGTACAGTACATGTTCAATAGTTCACCGCAACGAGATTGGGCTACAGTCTAGCTGCTAAACCCTTAAGAAGGCCAGCACTGCCTTGAAGGCCATGTTTGAAGACTGTGGTAGTGTCCAGGGTCCCAGCAGGACGTCCTCAGACAATGCCCGATCGTCTAACCGGGCCAACGATGTGGCTAACTTTCCACGGTAATGCGCGTAGCAGGGACAGTCGCACAGCACATGTTCAACAGCCTCCGGTATGTGATACGATTCACAGTAAGGGTCACTCGAACCACCGATGAAGTGTTGGTCGCGAAGAGTAAAAGCTACGCCGAGCCGCAGTCGATGGAAAAGCGACGAGTGGCTTCGCTGACTCCCTATGGGCATGCGGAACCTGCAATCAGGGTCCAGTCGATGGAGCCTTCTGTGGTGGTGGTCAGGGTGGGCCCACTAATTACTCGTGGCGTTGCGGAGAACAGCGGTGAGAAGAGCGCTCGTGTCTGGTTTTGGGAAGGGAAGGCGCACGGCTACAGCGCCTGCTGAAGCCTTTTTCGCCTCCGCGTCAGCCCATTCATTGCCTGCCAACCCGCAGTGGCCTGGAACCAACTGAATCGCCAAACAAGGCCTTGCTGCATCGCAAAAGGGCATAGCTTCACCACTTCCACAGCAAGTGCATAGTAAGGTCCTTGCCTCATAACACCATTGAGGACATGGAGCGCTGGCTTGGAGTCACAGAACAGGGTCCAGGCTTGAGGTGGTTCACAAGAGACTAACCGATTCGCCTCCCGGATGGCTACCAATGCTGTAGTAGCAGAGGTTGTCTTGCGGTCGAGTTGGTTGGTACATAATCGTAAGAAAGAAAACAGTGCGACTTACAGGACACAGAAAGAAGGAAACGCATACCTACCCTGACTATAAAAACCATATGGTTTTATTGGTCATAGGAATCGGCTTTATACAAGCAAGGCAAACCCTATAGAACAAGAAAGAGGGAAAAAGAAAGAGTGCCGCGAAAACAAGTTTCTAAAACACTCAACAGGGGCATAACAAAGGACATGTGCAATGCAAAATTGCGCGTGTCAGTTCGAAATTGGAGAAGATTGTATTCTTTCGACTTCAAAGGCGTGCCCAGCGTGGGTCACCAGACGCTCAAGTTCACTATTGCCACTGGAGTCTTTCGTACTATAGCCTACTGTGCAGGAAAGCTGCTCTTCACAGCGGGATAGAACGCCCTGCTGTGCGTGCGTGCGTGCGTGCGTGCGTGTGCCTTACATGCAAGCTTTTTGTACACTGTTTTCACATAGCAATGCAGGCAGCATTCCCTTTTGTTCGACGCGATAAGAAGCCCAAAGCCGAAGGTGCCACAGCCTTTTGCCGGCGCTGTTTCTCTGCTGCACCGATTTACACGCTTGGCTGAGGACACTAAATTATTGACCATTAAAACAAGGTCCAACCACGCCTTATCTGAATGAAGTCATCTTTGATAACTTTCTCAAATCTGTTATGGCCTCAGGGACGTTGTTTTCACGAAAAAGATAAGAATCATCGAAAAGTGCTCAAATTTCCTGCTGCAAAACGTCAGCAGTGATGTAATAAAAAAATCATTAAGACAGAGTTAACAGTGCGAATTAACTCCTTGTTAACATTCAGGTGGTAAAATAAAACAAAACAAGAAGCACGAATAAACGTTACCGTCATGTCTCTTAGCGGTGGCTTTATGTAGCACCTAAGGCGACTATGAGCTGGTTGAAGAAGTGATTGGTACGTTTCAGGGGAGCCCCTTAGGGGCTCGGGCTGACGGCGTCTCCCGTCGTCTTGTGCAGTCACTGTACTAAAACACCGGGACACTTGTTTTCCAATGCCTTGCGCTACTTCTTAGCATATTCTTAGCGTGCTGCGGCGTTTGACATGAAGACAACTTACCGCCAGTCTGACTCTCGTTTAATTGCTGAAATCCGGTTCTACGCCACAGACGGCGCCACCGCCTCAGCAAGCGCGCGATTGCTCCTCCCATCGGCGCTTTTTCGGCGCGTAATGAGCGCGCGCCGTGTTGCAACAGAGAGACTTACAATCTTTGAATACGCTTACATATTGCATGCTTCGCCCCTCCGCAAGTTTCGCGTTAGTGGATATGGCCCGGAATTTTTTATTAATACATTGCCTAAATGTTTAAAGTTAACTTATTGCACCACGTTTAACAGAAAAACGCAGTATTGTGAGCGTAAAAAATTTCTACATGAGGTTAAACGTGAGTTTAAACTACAAAACATTTTTTCGCACTTTATTATTAATTAAACTCTGAACCGGTTCGGTGCATGATTTAATCGAACCGGAACTGAACCGGAACGAAATGAATTTGTCCGAATCCGAGCCGTAACCGAACCGGTATTTTTTCCGGTTCGACACACTGGTTAAAATGTAGCTGACATATTCCCTCACTGACCTTGAAAAGATTATAAGTTGCACCAATGTTAAACAACGTAGCTTCTTAGCTTCTGTCATAAGTTATATTTTTCTTGTGCAGACATCGGTGACGAGTGAAGGGGAACAGGCTGTTAAGGGTAAGGGGAAGAGAATAGACAGTGTTAGGTAAAGAAAAGTGACTTGATTTACCACTTTTCAGTTTCTTTTTTTATTTTATTATGAGCAACTTGTTCGCGGAAGCTATCAGTCTTACCATTTTTTTACGTGCTGAATCAGAAGCATCTCATTAGCCGATAGTATGTGCTGGCATACCGCTGTGTTAATTAAACTCGGCGAAATTTGAGGCAACCCAACTGCCGCCATAATGAGACAAGAACGTTTAAAAATGCCCACTACCCACGTTTATCAAGATTACGTTGGTCGACAATTTCGCTGATAAAGCAATGGCTGATTTGGCCTTCCTGAAGAAGCTGCTTTGTCAGGTCTTTGCTGACTCGGATCTGTAATAGCGACATGCGGATTTCAAAAAATTGAGCGCTCATACGCACCGTTTTTCTACAATGGCAGGTACGGTTGTTATTGTCATTGTTTTTTTTTTTTTTGTCGTTCTACAGCTAGGCGTCGGCACATAACACCCTTGTTCGAGGCGGCACGATGGCCATTTCGGTAAGAATTGAGCGTTAAATGTTCATACGTTCAGCGGACGCTGTCATCTGTATGCACTAAAAAGCCCTCGCCCCGACAGTTCTTGCGTGAGTGGCGGCTTAAGAAAGTCAGCAGTGAAATCAGTGTATTTCTTACTTCACTGTGTTTTGCTTTTTTTTTTTTTTTTGCTTTGGCATTCGCCGCTGAGTCGTCCATTCCACTCGTGCGCTCCCCTGGCGCACTTTTCGGCAACGATTCGGCATGAACTAAGCTGCACTTGATTCTGAACTTTTAAGGGTCATCTTAGAACCAAGTGCTTAGGCAGCGTGTGATACACAAGTTTTTTGTAGCTTCCATACAGGGGGACTGCCGGACCTGCCCCGCTTGCGGTGATCGCCTAGCGCAATGGTTCTCAAATAGGTGTCCAGGGGAAGCGAGGACGTTTAAGGGGTCCAAGCCCCCCTTGAAAATATTTTCCTATCCCCACTGAATTGTAGTTTTCTTTTGTTTTTGTTTTCTAAACCTTGCTGGAAATTCAAAAAGGTGGCTTGGCTATATGACTTGTACCCCTATTTTCTCCCCGCAGCCATGTTTTAACGTTGGCTTTTTGCGCAACACGCCAGCTATGCTGAAAAGCCAGACACACAAAAGGCAGCTTAGAGGTGTTTTGGGTGACTTTGAGCTGCAAGAGCAAATTGTTTGACAATACGACACGCATCAGCATAGCTCATCGTGCGATCTTCCATCACTTATTCAAGCCCGAAAGCGGTCCCCGGCACACTCACGATTCAGAACCATTGGCTTAGCCAGATGGTGAGTTGTAGAGGAGCTGATATTTGAGCGGCCGGCAAGAAGCGGGCCGCTGCTTGGTCAGCCGCAACCTAATGTCGCGGGCTGTGCCTCCCATACCACCCACTTGGGTGGAATCGTTAGTTGACACCAGCAGCGCGCACAGGATTTCATATCGGGGGTGGGAACGGACCCACTAGACAAAAAAAGGTTGGGGAAGAACAGAACATCAAGTTCAAGCACGCAACACAAAAAAACAAGAAAAATAAGTTTAAATTTAAAAACAGTTAGAAACTTCGGAATGCAGTCGGCGTGTCCCACATAACATTGCTACCATTTTTTCTAGCATTTTTGCTTTTTTTGGGCCACCCTAAAACGGCTCTTCGTCGTGGTGACAGCAGACATCCAAGCGATCGTAAGCTTGACGCGTCGTTTGGTGCTTGATAAGGGCTATCGGAAGTCGTTATTCGATACCACACACACTCAGCTGCCTTGTCTATTGCCTCCTGCCTCACCTCCCGAAACAAAAAAAAAATTCCGGAGGAACCGCGGCCCCCTCCGTGAACCCCCCTCCCTGCGTACGCCAGTGGCTATAACATCGCTTTTATAACACCGCTTTCTACCGGGAATGAGGACTCTGCTTCGCTTTCCGCTTGGGGAGGCTGCAGAATCCTGATGTACGCGATATATAAAAACACCCGTGGCTATCATCACTCAAAAAATCTCGATAGTCAGAATCCATCCGAGGCGGCATATGTGTGAGTACTTCAGTGCGTGTTTTCCGAAATAATTACAAGTTGGAAGTAGCGCTTGACCGTGTTATGGTGGCTAGAAGGAGAGGTGTCAGCATCGGCGCGCCGGAGAGGTAACGAGAATTCATCCCGATGCGGCGGCGCTGCTGTCAGCTCCGAGATGCCCGCGCGAGTCCCCGCGCGTAGCAGACGCCTTTCGCCGCAGCTGTTTCACGGTAATGCGGTCGTAGCGGGTCCTATAATAAGGGCTCGTTGGCACACTTTCCTGACTGCTTGCTGCAAAACGTGTATTGGCCCTGAAAACTAACGTCTTAAACTTTTTCCTTGTATGATAGCTGCCTGAGACGCTCGCATTGTGAAGCGCTGGTGGATAGCGAATCAAGTGACTTGCCTTGAGCTTGTCACCAAAAACAACATCCTCGCCGTTTTGCTTCGGTGCCAAAGTGTTCAAGCAATGTCTTAATTTAGATTACCCCGCAGCACGAACCATACCAGAAACCGTTCGTTTGAAGGAATTGTAGGTCCAAAAGTAAGTTCTCTTTCGTACAAGCTTTTATGTATATTTTACACAGACTCCGAAGACTGAATTGGCTAAAAACACACTCAGGAGTAAAATCAGGTAGAAAATATGCATCAACATTGCAAAGTAGGCTATATCAAGTAAAGACAGAGTGAGTATTTAATTAGCAAACACATATCAAGTCATTCAGTGTTCGGAAACTATACCTATTTCAAACATCACCAGATAGGGATATCAAATATGCCAATGAGACCGTTATAATATAATGTTAATAAGGGACCAGGACATAAGCCACAGATTAGGGAACATGTAGTCAGTAAAACGTTTTGGCTAATTCGATATTTCAACTGAAACTAGGTACATCTGAGAACTGCCGAGACATTCTCTTTACAAACAGATCGGAGACAAGAGGGGTGGGCTTAGACTTCGGAACATCGCAGTAGTTCTCTTCAAATCCCGCTCGGGCGAGGCAGGATAAGGCTGAAAGTACGAAAGCTGTGTTATAGGAAAGCGTTTTACCGACTCTGAGCCATTATTTTCCTCTGTGAAGGTGGACGCGTGACCAGCGAAGCTGTATGCAATGTACATCCCAAACATGGTTAGAGAATATGTACATATCTACAGGCGCTCCCGAAGTGTGTGTGTGTGTGTGGGGGGGGGGTCGCAAGGGCTTGAGCCTACGCCCACCCTTTTTTTTTAAATGAAGGGGCTTAGTTTCCCCCTCCTGGTCCTCGAACGATTAGAAAAATCATGACTCTAAAACAAGGCAAAACAAAAAACTGGATGAAGTGGTACAAAGTGCTAGGCTCTGTTGAGTCCGGCCGCCATTCGAGTCATTTATCCGACCCGCCTGCAAAGGCTAATCGTTACGCAATTCCCAATTCGCCTTGTTTGAGTTATTTTTGGAACTTGTCTCTGACGCATTCCTATCAGAATATTGTAGTTTAGTAACGACGAGCGAATTCCTTCCTTACAATAATTTGATTAATATTCCCTATGTAAATTTCGACTGTATCACGCGTGATGGCATACAGTGCAGTTCAAGTTACATGCAGAGGGTACGATTTATAGCTTCCGTAACCAAACACATAATAAATTTATTTATTACAATAAGATGTTCGAAGTTGATAAAGCGTTCCTACTTAAAATAATTGGTGTTTGGATCAAGAGTGAGTTTGAAAAGCCACAGCATGCCTTAAAAAACGAAAACTGTCTATTTCAGACGCCGAAAAATAAAACGCGCTCTAGTGTCTAGAACCACAAAATCTCCATCATTGGTTGATTGATTGATTGATTGATTGATTGATTGATTGACTTGAGTACCCCCCTCGTGTGAAAAAAATTAGACCATCTTCCTGTAGGGGAACCCTGAGTAGTATGCAAAGCAGCCATGGGGTCGATTCAAGTGCCCATTAGTTTTCAGTTCGTCGTTTCCGTTAGGTTGAGGTACGTAGCTACCGTTATATTTACAGTTTGGTTTCCATGGTAACTACCACACTTTTCACTTACCGGGACTACGAAATGGGAAATTGCGTTGAGCCCATGGTTGTTTCCCATACTACTCAGGGTTCTCAAGCTGGCCCGTTCTTTTCGCGTTTGTTTTAAAGACGATAGCCTTTTTTTTGAGCAACCTAAACGCGAAAATCTGTGTCTGTCTGTCTGTCTGTCTGTCTGGCCAAAAGACCAGGGAAAGAACGGCTGAACACAAATATATATTTAGAAGACCGTTCCAGACTACTCCACTGCTGCCATGGCTCGTGCACTTGCACATATTCATTTCATTTTCATTTTCATTTCATTTATTTCGCCCTCAAGCGCAGTCGTATTACAGAGGGGAGTGGGAAACATTGATTGATTGATTGATTGATTGATTGATTGTGGGGTTTAACGCGCCGACGCAACGCAGGCGATGAGGCGCGCCGTAGTGGAGGGCTCCGGATTAATTTTGACCACCTGGGGATCTTTATCGTGCGCCGAAATCTCGTACACACGGGCGTTTTTGCTTTTCGCCTCCATCAGAAAAGCGGCCGCCGCGGCCGGGAATAGAACCCGCGACCTCGTGCTCAGAAGCGCAACGCCTTAGCCACTGAGCCACCGGTGGGTCAAAACAAAAAAAATGCAAATATAAGGCACGATACAATCAATACAATCACATGAACAGATACGTTAACACTGCTTTGACATGCCATAACGCGAAACAAGAGCTGCCAGCGCAGTAAATACAGTGAATGGTTAAAAAAAAGCAAATACAGCGGCGTAAGGGTTCTAATACACGCAACCGAGAAAAATAAATAAACATTTCGTGTAACATTTTTTCCTGTAACATGCATACGCACATCAAGGTATCTTTTGGTCATCTTATTCCCGATATCGTACCCTCTCACCCACTCTATCATGCTCCCTCTCTCATCCCCACTACTCTGACCCCGTTCCGCTCCTCCACTTCTCCTTTCCTGCCTCCTCCCATCCCCTCTTCCCCTGTCCCTCTTATAATTCGCCCGACAATTGCGCACTATCTCTCCCCTGCCTTTTCATATCACATTTCAAAGACGATAGTCTTTCTTGGGCTACTTAAACGCAGACATTTTGGTCTGTCTGTATGTCTGTCTCTCTGTGACTCGATTCAGCCAGCTTCGCAGTAGTCTTATATACCCACAGCCAAATCCAAACGTCGAAGTCCGGTGTCAATGCTCATACTTGTCAGCATTGTTGAACAAGAACAGGATATTACGGAAATATCAGGCAGAAAATCAATACATAAGTGATATTTGCACTGTTCCTTTGTTAAAATTTTTGGATGCTTGGTTTTTGCGATTGCAAATGAAATACTACATCAAGTGCAGAAAACCGTCGCCTGCTGTTGCCCGCGCCACTATAGTTTCTGGCGGCATTTTAAGAAATCAAACGGCAAAAGCAACGAGAGGTTCCACTAAATAGGTTCCACGTTCTGCTTGGAATGGCCGTGGAGTATAGGGCAACGTGGTTCTATAAACGTTGTAGTAGGGTGCCTCGATTCGCGCGCGTCTCCGCCGTACGGCAGCGCTGGCAACGACGCACCCTACTTGGAGCAGTGGAACGCGGTAAGTGAGCAAACCTCTAGCGTGTTATCTTGAGAGGAACGAGAAGGGAGATGAACAGCATTAGAGGTGAGAGTAAAGACAAGGGAGGCATTAACTTGGCAGGGGCACCAGTCGGCTACCGTCTTTCGTCGACATTTTCAACGAAAGGAGCAGATACGCGGTCATTTTTTTCCTTTACCCATTTCCACTTCTTCCCACCCACTTCCCCACACTCCTGCTCCACTTTTCCACACCCCCTCCTCCCTTCTCTCTTCCTGTCTTTATCTACCCCTCTCCCTCATTTACTCTCTATTCCCACTACACTCATCTTTCTCTTCCTCCCTACTCGTGTTTTTCCTCACGGTCGCCCCCTCTCATCCCTCTCCGTCCTGTCCTCCCATCCCACTTTTCTCTCCACCCCATTCCCACCCCTCCCCCTACCCATTACCATTTCCTTTGCACTTGTCCCCACCCGTTTCCCTCCCGCTGCACTCTGTTTCCTAGTCCGCGTTTATCTCTATTCAACTCTCTCTCTCTCTCTCTCTCTCTCTCTCTCTCTCTCTCTCTCTCTCTCTCTCTCTCTCTCTCTATCCAACTATCCACTTCCTTCTCCTGCTTCTCATCGTCTTTTTTTCTTCTCGTCTCCCCCTCTTGTCTCTCCCCACCTGTACCACCCTCACTCTCCCCTCTCCTTCTCTCGACAGCTCCCTCCAATTCACCAGGTCACTTGATGTACCTGCGGTTCACTAGTAATGTACGCGTCGCGGTTTAGTCGTCTTTTCTTGACTACCTTGGCCGGATAGACCTTGCGGCACTAAACAACGCATCATCATCATCATCAGAGACTTCCCGTCAGTGGCACACGGAGGTTTCACTGATTGTTCACCGAATCACTGAGCAACCGATTCCCAGTGAGTCAGCAATTTACTAAAGACTGCAGGCTCACCAGCAACATTACTGGCTGATTCGCCGGCCCGCCAGACAGACCGACAGATCAAAGTTTTAGGTAGCCTAAGAAAGACTATCATTTTTAAAAGAGCGCTAATCACCCGCACTCCGCCTCCCCATCGTCCGCGATTGCCCGCAAGCTCGCGATTCCGAAAGTTAATCCGTACGCGTCAGCACCGTTCTCGCAATGGTGTCCCGTCAGACGTGGCATCGCAGCTGATAGACCGCTGATTCGGGCACACGACCTCTACCTGCGACCGCGTCGGGAGAGCAGGCCTCTTTACCTGTGCGGTGGCCACAGAGGGGGACGAGCAGCAGCAGCAGCACCGCCAGGCCGGAGTGCGTCCTCGCTTTCATCGTAGCCGCATGTCTTCGGTCCGGAAGAAAACCCTGCAACACCCGTAGCCCAAATCAAGAAAGAAGACACGTCTTGTTGCGTTTTAAGGGTCCCTTTTTTTTCAGCTTTCCGCAAGGAATGAAATGCTTTTAGTACGCAGTTAACAGGCGCGTCCAGTCAGGTGGCAGCGATGTACCCGAACCAAATATTAATCCTCTTCAGATAACTTGGAGACACTCTAGAAATATTTTTCTCTCTTTCCCGGTTGGGGCACTGTTTGCAGTCTTGAGCGACGTCCCTCCGGCATCATCGGGCTGTACATGGACCGGCTTCCTTTCAGTTGCCGCACTAAACGCATTTGATAGCCACCTTACAGAAAGCTGCCACGAAAGCAAAGAAGATGCTGGAAGGGGCGTCAACTGCGACGATACAATCGCGCAGCTCCGCTTTTTTTCTGTCTACTGCTATCGCTCTTAAAGTGCTCCCACGCACGAAGTAAGTAGTGAAAGCACTCATTTGCACGACGAGCAAAGTGCAACGCCAATAATGTATACTTACGCATTGCCCGGGCCCGCAGATTTCCCTTTATTTATACTAACCAGCGTTGATCCTCACCCATACTAAGCCTCTACCTGACGCGTTTATTACCTTGTGTGGGCACCAAGCGAGCCCGCCTAGCCCACTGAGGTGCGCTGAAATGAGCATATCCAAACGTCTGCCCTGAACCTGGAATGCGTTTGCTGGAGAGAGAGAGAAAAAAAAACTATAATCTGACGAGGTGAGCCAGACTATACGCCCGTCTTGCTACGCTATATGGGGGTGAATGTGATGTAAAAAGTTAGCCCTCACACGCGCATAAATATATAAGTACTCAAACGCGCACGGGGGACGCCTACGAACCATCAGGCGAAGCGCTGCATTCACATCGTCCCTAAGAGATGTTAACAGCGCCTTTGACCTGCAGCGTATGCTCAGCAGCGACGCTGTGCTGCTGAGCCCAAGGACGACGCTTTGATCCTTGCCGCTTGTTGGGACTGGCCTTCCCAGCGCGCTGCCACCACTCTTGGGACTGGGCCCGCTCACCGCAGCCACCACTGTTGCGACTGGCCATCCGAGCGCAGTCACCGGTGTAGCGACGTTGCCTTGCTCCGTCCGCTATCGACGCGGCGCAGAGCAGAGCGATGAAGTTCTCGAGCGGACGAAGAGTTGAAGCAACATTTATATAGAGTATGCACAAGGGCAACAAAGGCGCTACATGGCTCGCACAAACGCGACGGCACGTCTCCACTCCGTGCCTCCGAAAAGTGCCGCCGATAAGTACCGCGCTCGCTGCGCTTCCGAGCGGGTTTTATACTCCCGGGAGTCCGTTGAATAGCTCCAATCAGGACTCTCGCTGGCTGAAATTTGAAAATCGACGAATGGATGCGAAGCGGTTGCGTCAGCCGAGCCGCCCCAGCGGGGAAAGGGAAGGCGACGCCGTCGCCGTCTCCGCGGAACCGTCTCCAAGCATGTAGCGGCATGTCTGCCGCTGGTCGTTCACTCGAGGCATGATTCCCCCGAGCCACCACGACAGAAAAAGGAGAGGCGACTCTGCGGCGATACAAGTTTGGGCCTGCCGGCCGCGGGCGGTTTGATCTGTTTTGGTCGAGGCGTGAATCGGCTCCGTTGTCGGCGCGTCGCCCCGTGCAACGAATTTGGGCCGGGTGCTCTGGCACACCACGTTGTGGCTTCTTTTCAGACGGAGGTGAAAATCGAAAACATCCGTAGGTCGAGATTTCGGCGCATGTTAAAGATCTCCAGGGGGTCCAAATTAATCTGCAGTCTTGCGGCGTGTCTCACGGCCCGGGTGCCTGGCTTCGGAGCAATAAACTCTCCCTCGTCCCCCATAAGAAAAAAAGAAAAGAAAAGAAAAGAAAAGAAAAGAAAAGAGAACAACTGTTGGTGGATGGTTAGGAATGCGAGATAATCTCGCTCCTTCCGTTGTTCACTCGTTTGAACCTATCTTCGCTTTCGAACACATTCCGTATTTTTTACGTCTTCTCAGCCCTGCAGTGGACGCGAAAAACATGCTGGAGCGTCACCGTTGCCGCCTGGACAAGGTCCCCAGCGACCAAGCGAGCGCTCCCACCCCCCGCAGCACGCAGGGAAGCTAGCGAGGGGGGAAGGTAGGTGAAAAAGAGATATAGATCCTTCGGAACTAAAGCTATGCTCCGCTTCCTGCGGGACTCAACTGGAAAAACCTCTTTAGGTCGTAAACAGTGCAAGTGCCTCCGGCGAAACACTGCATTGTCGAGCACATTGTCCCTAAGAGAAAGAACACCGCGTTTACAAGCTATATCGACTTTACTTTTTTTCCCGCCCGCTCTGCTGACGGAGCAACACGAAAATTTACGCCATTTCACATCTATTGCTCACGCAATAAATAATAATTTAACAGCGCCTCGGTTGCGCGACACGCCGTTCCCGGAGTTACCTACCACACACCAAGTTTCGGACAAAAATGTGGGCGGACAGGGGCGTGTACCCAGACAAGTGCTAGTAGTGTTTAGTTCGAGCTCGTCACGAGGACACGCGCGGACTGTGTATTCGAAGTGCACAGGTTTGGCATAGGGAGAGGACGTGTGCCGAAGCTTACAAACGAAAGCTTTCGTGCAGGCCACATGGAGTCGCATCCGATGCACGCCGGTTTCATTCCGTTTACACGGGCTGCTTGGAACCCGAATCTGCAGTCCGTGCCGGCCGCATGCAGCGGCATGTAAGTTTTGCTGCCAGGGTCAGCCCAGGGCGAACGCGGAAAACTAATGCCTCACCCGCAAAACACTACCTCCTGCCCAACGCCAAACTTACGATAGAGGAAGCATAGATGTGGCGCACTCTCCAAGCCTACTCCTTCCCACAAAGCACGCACCTACAGCACTCCCACCCACACCTCGTCCCCTCCGCAGCTCGCTTGGGCCATCCGGGCTAAGGCCACCCCCCTCCCTAGCCTGAACCCGGTGTCTCCAGAATGAAGTGTTTTAAAGCAAAGCTTTTTACCTCTACCCCCCCCCCCCCCCCAAGGGTTCTGTCGCGGGGGTTGGTGTCAACAGAAAACTCCCTAGAACAAATAAAAAAAAGTTACTGAGGAATCGAACCTGGAACGAATAGAGAAACAAGAGCGAGAGCCCGATGTCTTACCTATTGAGCTTAGAGCCTACGCGTAGACGGAGGAGACAGATGGTGGACTCACCGAGCACATCTCCGGGTCCACCCCCTGCGTTCTCGCTGAATGCCACGTGATAGCGTTACGCGACCTCTCATGCCGCCTTGCGCTCCGCCCCCGGCCCGTGTAGCGGCCATGTGCGCGCCTTGCGCATGCGCCAGGAGTTGGTAAAAATTAAGGAAGCTCACCTATGCATGGCATTTCACTTCTCATCCGTCTCTGCCGCCGGTTTGTGCCTCCGTCGGCGGCGGCAGAGACGGAGGAGAACTGAGATTGCCAAACATCGGGTTTGAGCTTTTTTTCATTTCATAAAAAAAGAGTTTCCACTCACGTGCTTCAACCAACCACCGTTTATGAATCATGCATTGATTTAACCTTAGCAAAAAATATCTTTGAAGTAATATAAGCTGTGGTTAAGCGGATTTGTTTGTCTCTGGTTTCACTCTTTGTAGAGCCACGTGCGTGAGTGAATTCAAGTGACGTCGCATGGGTAATCGTTGTGGGCGCCATTTACAGCTTCGCTTTCCAACCACCTTCAGAGGGTGGATTGGCGCGCTTCTCTCTCTCTCTCTCTCTCTCTCTCTCTCTCTCTCTCTCTCTCTCTCTCTCTCTCTCTCTCTCTCTCTCTCTCTCTCTCTCTCTGATCTCTTCTCACCTTCCGATGAGCGGAAGCGGCAGCTCGGTAGTCTTCGTCGTTGCCGGCTACACCACACTGAGCTGGAAGCCACTGCAGGGCAATAACATGATGATTATCTAATGCCTGCTCGTATAGGGCATGTACAGGTCGGCGCAGAAGTAAACGGAGCACGGGAGCGGTGGCCGAACTGCATCGCTGCGCCGCGTGTGGGCGCCGACGGGAACCAAGGAGCGCCGGTCAAAGAGTGTGTTCGCACTGCCCCCGCTGCCCTATGTGATATGTTTAATTGCCGCTCTGCTGGCCGGTCACGCTTGGCGAGACGGTCTTCAAAAGTCCGCGCTGGGCTATAGAGGAGCGCTGGTTGCATTGCCGCTCGCAGGCATCAGCGGCGACCGAATCCGTGAGCTGGACGAAGCTACGCGCGCCGGGAAGCGTGCCTTGTTGCGCGCTGTAAAGGGCGGCATAAAATTGTAGGCCGCTGCGGTTTTGCATAGCATGTCATTGCGATATTTATTTATTTATTTATTTATTTATTTATTTATTTATTTATTTATTTATTTATTTATTTATTCAGGATACCTTACAGGCCCATGGAAGGGCATAGCGTAAGGGGGAGCACATAATTTGTAAAGGGGAACTACCGACAGAGAAACAAAAAAATGCCACAAGGCAAGAAAATAAACACAAGTAAGAAGTCAAAACACAGCAAATACAATGTTTGAAGAAGGAAAAACACAAGTCAAGAATGTGAACTGAAGTTAACAAAAATGGTATTATAGCCACTGCACGTAGGTATGTATACAATCAAAGGTACAGGAATTCATGAAAGACACAGCCAACATGCGCATTTCGGAGATAATGAATATCGCTAAAAGCCAGAAACATATGAAATAAAAGGTATACAAAAATTGTAAAGTGAAAACATTACGGTGCGTAATGATCAGATAAATGGCGTCGAAATATTTCGTGGCATGAAACAGATGCGATAACGTCGGGGAGATCATTCCAAAGGCGTATTGCACGTGGGAGGGCAGATGAATTAAAGGCATGCGTGGAACCATAAATGCGTGAGAAGCTGAACTGGTTGTGCAGTCTACGTGACATGGTAAATGGGTGGTGAAGATTAAACTCAGATGATCTCGAGAAATAAATATATTTATGAAATAGGCATAAAAGTGCTAGGGAGCGACGTGTGTGTAACGGTTGAAGGGAGCATTCATGTTTAATCTGGGTGATGCTAGCGTATCGGTCGTAATTAGATGATATGAAACGAGCAGCTCGATTCTGAATAGACTCAATCATGTCAATTAGATAGTTTTGATGAGGAGACCAAATAGAAGAAGCAAATTCTAGCTGTGGAAGGACGAATGTTAGAAAAGCAAGTTTGCGAACACTAGACGGGGAATTGCGTAAGTTGCGTCGTAGGTAAAAAAGTGATCGAGAAGCTTTTGCGCATATGCTAGAGATGTGGACCGACCAAGACAAATTGGGAGTGAGAATGATGCCAAGATATTTGTACGACGACGTCCGTGTTAGCAAGTTACTGTTTATGGTATACGGAAAATCAGAGTTAATACGTTTACGGCTAAAAATCATTACATTACATTTATTTAAATTTAGTGACATCAGCCAGGTGTCACACCAGCTTGAAATCAGATTAAGGTCATTTTGAAGGGCTAGATGATCATCAGAATTATTTATTTTACGGTATATAATGCAATCATCAGCAAAGAGCCGAATGCATGATGTTAAATTTGTACCCAAGTCGTTGATATAAATTAAAAAGAGTAAAGGGCCTAAAACGCTGCCCTGCGGTACACCAGAAGTTACGTACACCAGAAGTTACCAGAAAATATAATTAATTGTATGCCGGACAAAACTGCCATGTACAATATAGAAAGCACATCCACAGACATTTTCATTGTTCGGCAAAAAAATCTCGCTTACGAGATTTCTTGCTTAATTTTGGGTTTGTCCTAAATTATTGCTGCTGGTCAGTTGAGGTCTGCTCTGAAGAAAGGGAAATACAAAAAGTCCATGCGGCGGAAATTCTGTATAAGAGAACACCGTAAAGAATAGGTACAATCGTTTCCTGCTATTACAGCGGGCCTCATAGGGTGCATATTTTGTTTTTTTCATTAACCCTTTCGTGCCCGTTGAGCAGGATAGCTGCCATGAGATTTTGTACCAAATTAACCGATTAAGAGTATGGTCACCATCGGTTATGACGACTATACTTGCCATTGGTCATTTTGGGGCCTTGACGGCGCTTTTCTGCAAGACTTTTGAGTCATGCGGTGAAGCCACCTTTCAATTAAATACGGAGTTTAATTTAAATCTGCGGGCTCAGTGGCTAAGGCGTTGCGCTGCTGAGCACGAGGTCGCGGGTTCGATTCCCGGCCGCGGCGGCCGCTTTTCTGATGGAGGCGAAAAGCAAAAACGCCTGTGTGTACGAGATTTCGGCGCACGTTAAAGATCCCCAGGTGGTCAAAATTAATCCGGAGCCCTCCACTATGGCGCGCCTCATCGCCTGCGTTGCGTCGGCGCGTTAAACCCTACAATCAATCAATCAATTTAAATCTGCGACACTTTCTTAACTAATAGGAGGTGCTCGTTAAAAATAACAACGTCGGTTTTAATGCGACAACAAAATATGCGCCCTATGAGGCCCGCTGTAATAGCAGGAAACGATTGTACCTATTCTTTACGGTGTTCTATACAAAATTTCCACCGCAAGGACATTGGTTATTTCCCCTTCTTCAGAGCAGACCTGGACTGACCAGCAGCAATAACTTGGGACAAACCCAAAATAAAAGAAGAAATCTCGTAATTGAGATTTTTCCCGAATAACGAAAATGTCTGTGAATGTGCTTTCTATATTGTACATGGCAATTTTGTTGCCGGCTCACAATTAATTATATCGGAAATTCGCAATGACATGCTATGCAAAATCGCAGCGGCCTACAATCTTATGCCGCCCTTTACAGCGCGCAACAAGGCACGTTTCCCGGCGCGCGCAGCTTCGCGGATTCGGTCGCCGCTGATGCCTGCGAGCGGCAATGCAACCAGCGCCCCTCTGTTCGCTCTGAGCGCGAACACAGTCGGCCCCTGGCGGCGGCGGGACGAACCGCTCCTAGTGTGGATGGCGCTCTCGCGTCGTCTGCTTTTTCACGTTGCGTACGGCGCAAGACGCGTGCTGCACACGACAAACAAACCAATATGTGTGCTCGTTTGGCAGTAAGCAATGACATAGTTACCTCTGCTTGCGCATTTCCTCTAGAAACGCAATAATCAGTGGCCGTTGCGGGTTAATGCGCTGGTTTAATTCCACGAAACATCTTCGCCCTGGTCACCGCTTGAGTGTGAAACGTGTTATAAACATTGCTTCCACACATTGCACTTTTCGTATTGTTGAGTGCAGTCGTCTGCCGTTTCGGGAACGTCGAAGGGTGCTTTTTGAAGGTGGCGGGGTGATTATTTAAAGGATAAAAGTTTAGTACGCGAAACGGGTAAGAAGCGACAAGACCTGTGCATACACGTGCAAATTCCACACCCTTGTAAAATTGCGCTGTGTCCTTATAGAAAGAAGAAACAAACAAAAACATTTACACTGCACACGACCCGTGCGCTATCGCCCATACATTACCGGACACGTATTTTACACCCGCAAGCGCCTGTGTGATCGTGTCCTTTCCGTACCTTTTCTAAAATAAATACCATTTTTGGACAGTCGTTGTTTATATTGATGAGGAGGAATAAACATTTATTCAACTGTATCTAATTGCTAATTTTACGTATTATTTAAAATACGTTTCTATGGATGCGCAAGAGTATTTAGGGGGGATATTTCGGTAAAATTAAGCAGTTGTGTGTTTTCGTCTGTCATGTGGCATTTTGTGCGTAATTTTCATGAACTTGGTTTGCACACTGTAAACCTGCTTGTCACTTTGCGAAAACCTAGCTAAACATGCTGCGTGCGTTGACATTTCAATTCGCAAGTTCACTTGCGACGAAAGCCGTAAATAAGTGATCCGAAACCGATATTCATCAAACCTTCCTTCAGAGTCGTTAAAATTTCATTTAAAAGACCCGTTAGAGCGGTCACATTTATATCTCTGCACTGATCAAAATTCAGTAATTTTATGTTGCCTTTTGAACACACAAAAAATATTGTAAGCTCTTAGAAAGCATTTCGGGGCAGTTAAGTAGTGTTACCATTTCAGGGCATCCCAGAAATGCAAGAATGCGTCATGCTACCAGTGAAAGCGATTGAGATTACCGTTGTAAACTGAATTTTAGAGATCGAGGCTTCCTGATTTATTTCTATTTATACTTTTATTGAAGACTCAAAGCCATAGTCTGGAAAGATCGAGTTTGCTACGAGCCACAGCGTACAAGTTCATTGTCACAATTACGGCCATTCTGAGATTCCCGATGAGTCATCGCTTTTTTTTTTTTTTTTTGCGTAGTAATAAAAACTGACTGCCGCTTCCATGCTATACATTGAACGTTGAGGAACCGAACTACAGCATACCATTCTTGTTTGAACCTTTCGTGCGCACAGACGGCGCGAAAAAGGCACGAAGCGCGCCCACAGTGTGCATTCTTACGGGCCGCTCAGCGGAGCATCCACACTAGCAGCGCGACGCTGTCGCCACCTACATGTCGAGCTCGCGGCGATGCCTTTTGAAGACCGTCTCGTCGAGCATGACACGCCAGCAGAGCGGCGATTAAACATATCAGATAGGGCGGCGGGGGCAGTGCGAACACACTCTTTGACCGGCGCACGGCCTCCGCGATCGGCTGCCGGCGGCGCGCCGGCAGCCGATTTTGCCAGTTATTTGATTTTGCCAGTTATTTGATTTGATTTGATTTTGCCAGTTATTTTTAGAAGTTGAGCATTTGTATATTTTTGCTTGATACCTCGTCCAAGGAACACCTGTTATGCAGCCAGTTGATTATATTCTTACACACATGCCTTTTTTTAATTTACAAGATTTCAGTTTATCTTCGCTTTTTGCGGCGTGCAACTCAGCTAGCAATTAGCCGCTGTTTACGATGGTGTTATTCCTTCTTTATGCAGTTTTCTCTAAACGAAAGACACACTGTCACTATCTAAAGAAAGCAGCATTACAAGCATTCGGTTGCCCCCCAAAACGCAGAAAATCTTACGAGGAGTTTTATGCAGGTTGTGCGCTGTC
Organism: Haemaphysalis longicornis; assembly: GCF_048455015.1. Taxonomy (NCBI): domain Eukaryota; kingdom Metazoa; phylum Arthropoda; class Arachnida; order Ixodida; family Ixodidae; genus Haemaphysalis; species Haemaphysalis longicornis. The sequence goes on from NW_027526203.1 coordinate 23,590,307, forward strand.
ACACTAAAATGATTTTGCAAACACGGTTGTCGCCACATTTTTTTTTTTTTTTCTTACGGACAAGTCTCGCATATTTTCGTGTGGAAGAACGGGCCTCTGAAAACAGCTGCAGTGTGTACATGACCAAAGCAAACATGAAACCTGTCATCATTGTTTTACACATGGATGGGCTTCGAAATCAGTAATTGAAAATTTGAATGTCTTTAGTCTTGGGTCCCAAATAGGGAAAATTGGGCTTGCCTGTGGTCACCGAAATACGTTTAAGAATACAATGATATCGAGGTGCATCTGACTTCAAGTTGTTTTATTTGTTGCGACTGAAATTGAAAGTGTAACTTGCTTAACTCACATGTGTGGAACAGATTGCCATATCTTTGAGGCTATCGCTCAACGTGATACTCTTTAAACGTGTTAATCCTCAAAATATGACGGGTGCTTCCACCCAACAGGCATTAATTCGAAGGCCAGATAAGAGCGCAGCCGTCCGTCGTGCGTATGACGCGATCGCGCCCCGCGCTCTACTGGACTGCATTGACCATGCAGATTATATAAAGTACGTAAGCCTGGATAAAAAATACCTGAAAAATAATCACCTTTTAGCGAACCGAACGTTATTTAAGCAGCAGAAATTTTCCATTGGTAGTAGGGAATATTGTCCGTGTGTTGAAGGCGTCATGCGGCCCATGTTAAAGAAGTCGCATAGGTGCAATCGTAGGTAAAATAAATTCATTATTATCAGGTTCTATGAGTCGCTTTGCATCCATAACATCAGCTATACTTTCTTTTTATTGCGATACGAAGCGCGAAAGTTGACGAAACGCCATTTCGAGAAGCGTTGCAGCATACCCGGCTTTCGTTTCAACCATCGGCTCCGCGCGCCGCGGTGCGGCGGAAAACGGTGAAACGGCCTCTTCGGAATTACGCTCTCTCCGGGCGATTGGGACGGCCGGAGCAACGGCGCGCCGCCGGCTGCCGATCGCGGAGGCCGTGACCGGCGCTCCATGGTTCCCGTCGGCGCCCATACGCGGCGCAGCGATGCAGTTCGGCCACCGCTCCCGTGCTCCGTTTACTTCTGCGCGGACCTGTACATGTAATCTGCTCAAGGAATACGTGCGTGAGAGAGGTAGAAACAAAATATTCGCCCGTGCACTTCGTGCATGTGGTTAACCAGCGAAGCTGTAACATGCGGCCAGTGTTTTACGTGTGACGCGTGGCCTACCCGTTTCGAAGCAATACTGGGCCCATGTTTGCATTGCCATGTCGACGCTGCACCGCCAGCCATTGCCGCTTGAGCTGTGCTTCTCCCAGTAGCTCGCTGCGCGCGCGCTCGGCTGAGAGAGATTCCTTTTTACTCCCTCCGATACGTCTTTCTCACTTAACAGTGTCGTCAGACGTGAGAGTGTAGCTACATTATCTAAAAACCCAGAACCTCTCTTCCCTTACTTCTAACTCGTTCCCAACATATTTTTCTCGAGTATATGCGCATGGGTTGCGCCGTAGAAGTTCTCTGCGTACACGGGACCGCCGTATTTTCCCTTCGCCTAGCCATATAAAGATTCGCTTTAATATGAGTCTTTTGGTCTTGTGCTGTAAGCTTATATCTACCTTGTTTCCGCCCCTTAAGCGAGCCACAAAACGAACAGGCACATTATGTTTCAATACAATTTATGCAACACTTGAAGTATCGGTCTTTTTTTTTTTTTAGTTTCCCGTGGCTGCTAGCCATTCGCTCTCAGCCGTCCCCATCAAGCGTCCCCGGAAATAAGCCATCGCTGTCACCCGGAAGCTACGACTGAGCGAGCCTGATTGGAGGGCTCGCCTGAATCTTGAATATGGCGCAACGGCAATTGAACTGAGACACGGAGGGCAATGATACTACGACGAAGACGAAAAAAAGGATCCGCATTTTCAGCAGATGCCGCGCCTGCCCAGTGAAGTTCATTCTACGCCCAGTCGGTGGTAGCATACTCGACATTCACGACCGCCAGCCGTGCCCGCAACTGAGGCCATCACACCGAATTGCTTCTCCAGCAGACAGACGTTAAAAAATTTTAAATTTGCGGTAATCAACGCGTCAAAGCCCCACCTGGGTTAAGAAGCGCGCGCGCCGTAGTCGAAGGCTCCGGATTAATTTGGACCAACTGAGGCTCTGCAACGTGCACCAAAATCTCGGCAAACCAGCGTTTCTGCTTTCTGCATCCATCAGGAAAACGGCCGCCACGGCCGGAAATCGAACCCGCGTCACGGGACTCAGCCGTGAACGCCATACCCACTGTGCCACAGCGAGGCGTTTCCCACCGGAACTGTTGCCGGCACCGCAGCATAGGTCACCAACTAAAACCGGGGGCAAAGGATTCATGACAGATTTCTCAAAAATCAAGGGATGCATATATTATGAGCCAAAACAACAACAAAAAAACGCAGTATATATCGCCTAATTGTACGAATTTTCAAACTATTTTTCGATATTTCCGCAGTTTTCTCTCCGCCGCAAGCTCTGTTCCGCTATCGACGGATGGCGCCACGCGGCCAAGTGAAAAATAACCCTTAAAAAAGGTACGGATAACCTCCCAAAGAACAGTCACGTAAGGATGCTCGGCATCGCTCCGGAGCCAAGTGGCGGAGCTAATCTCACAATCGCCAAAATAGGGAAAGTCTCTAACGAATTGCCCAGATTATAAAACGCCTAGATAAGAGAAGAGCAGGAATGAGAGATGAATACACAATAAGGCTCATGCAGTCGCTGATCATGAGCCGGAAATCGCAGAGCCTACACCACAGACTAACCTGCACCAAAGAAAACCAAATAAACACCATCATGAGGGCAGCAAATAAGGTATCCCTCAATAACCTCCCAATTTTTACCGTGAGACCAGCTGACAATCGATGGGCCACCAGGGTAACAAAACAGATACCAAGAGACAGGGTCTAGAACAAGGGAAGGGCCATTAAGACGATGGAGGGATGAACTTAAAAAATCGGAGGCAAAAAATGGACTCGGGCCGCACAGGGCAGGGGCTGGTGAATGTCAATGGGAGGGGCCTTCGTCCTGCAGTGGACCTAAATAGGTTGCTGATGTCGACGATAACGGTTATGATGAAGAGCTCGTCAAATAGGGTATTTCTAACTCCTTTTAAAGAAATCAGAGAAACCACTCTCCTAGCACCAAGGGCGCGGCTGGGAAAACAACATCGGGACGAGCCATCCTATCGAAGACAGGCATTCCCGGAAAGGAAACAACTGGACGCCATGATGGACACGTCACCGATCCACCAAGTCTGCATATAAGTTCTCCCCCAGCAAAAACATGCATCCAAGCCTGGAGAGGCGATATGGCGGGTCAAGTTTATCCGTAGTTCCAAAATCCTGAGAACACGGTATACACCGATTCCCGGATGTGCGAAAGTACGAGGCAGAAATTGCCGTAGTTGACTACTCTTGAAAACTTTGTGACTAAACGACCCTCCTACATGCAGGAGGAGCGGAAATTGGAGTGATCCTCTTGGGAATCCGATTAGCGGAAGTATAGAATAGAAGCTTAACCATCATCACAGACTCTGAAATGGTATTAGACTCTGAGCTGCAGGTAGAACACCTAAGCGCTTCGGTAAGATAGTCCCATCCACAATGAAGAAAGTTAACAACGTCACCTGGACACCCGGTCACAAGGGTCTGGAAGGGAACGAGGCACCGCCCAAGAGGCACGCCAACCCACATACCGTGCTCCTTGCGACAACGGCAACCGGATTCCCCTCCCCGAAAAACGTTAAGAACGTCTCCTAATCCTACGCCCAGGAACATGATTCTTCCTGGTGACAAAAGGGGTCTTAGGGCCGAAGAATCGCGAACTCTGTGGAGAATAACCAACGCAAGTGTCTACAAATCTCTGAGGGCGAAGATGTGCGGTTGGAGGATGAGACATTAACTTAAAACTGGCTTAAATTTGAGAGACATATCCACCCTCTTCCACGCAACGTAGCCGTGTCCAAGGGTATGCCCAGGGGAGCACAATTCAACCATTACGTATACCACTTCTATCGAGACATGGGAGGAAGCTTTGACCAGCTCGTTACATCAATATCAGCGTGAGCTGATTTAGAACTTTTTTTTTTCAATTTCCCCGTGACTCCTAGCCGTCCGCTCTCAGCCGTGCTCATCAAGTGTCCTCCAAAATACGTCACCGCTTCCACCCGGAAGCTACGACTGAAGCAGCGAGATGCAAGGGCTCGCCTGAATATGGATTATGGCGCAGCGGCAACTAGAGTGTGGAAAGGAGGACAATCAGAGATGGAAGAAAAAACACGCATTTTCGGACAGTGCCGTGCCTGCACAGTGAAGTTCGTTCTACGCCCAGTCGGGGGTAGCATGATCGGCAGACACGCCAGCCGTGCCCGCAACTGACGCCATCACATCAAAGTGCCTCTCCACCGGAAGATAAAATAAATTTCCATTCATTCACCTGCCGAAGCCACACCTGGGCTACGAGGCGCGCTGTAGTGGAAGGCTCAGGAATAATTCCGACCACCTGGAGATCTTTCACGTGCCCCGAATTCCCGACACACCGGTGTTTCAGTTGCTTCCATCAGGAAAACCGCAGCCGCGGCCTTGAGCTCAGCAGCGCAACGCCCTACGTACTGAGCCACCCCGGCGTATTTTTCCCCCGGAACTGATGCCTGCACCAACATGGGTCACCTAGCAGGGTGCAAAGGATTAACGCCAGTCGCTCAGAAATCGAGGAAGGCGTTGATTATCAGAAGACATGAACTGAAACAAAACCCCCCATATTGGGTCTAATAACATGAATTTTTAAACTACTTTTCAATATTCGCGTGATTATGTCCCTGCCTATAAAGCTCCGTTTGGCAAACGACGGATGGCGCCACGCGGCCAAGTTAAAATCACCCTAAAATATGTACGGATGCCCCCCCAGGAAACAGACAAGTAAGAATGCTCGGCGTGGCTGTAGAGTCAAGCTGGAAAGCCGAACTCACAGCTGCCAAATAAAAGAAAATATGTAACCAATTACCCAGTTTATAAAACACCTGCCCAAGAGAAGAGCAGGAAAGAAAGAAGAAGGAACGGTAAGACTCATTCAGTCACTGATTACGAGCGGATATTCCAGAGCCTACCGTACCAAAATTTAACCGCGTAAAAGAAATTCAAAGAAACACCATCCGCAGGACAGCATATAAGGCAGTCCCCAACCTCGCAATTTTGACCGTGAGACGAACTGACAACCGACGGACCACCAGGGTAGCAGAATGGACAGCCAAAGACGGGTCTAGAATAAGGGGAAGGTCATTGCTTCGCTAGAAGGATGAAATAAGAACATTCGGAAGCAAAGAATCGACCCGGGCAGCGTAGGACGAGGGTGATGGAGGTCAATGGGAGAGGCCTTCGTCCTGCAGCCGACCTAAATGGGATGTTGAGCATGATGACGATGAATAGGCCCTGAAATTGTGTCTTCATAATGATTTTGAAGAAATCAGAAAAACTACTCTCATAGCACCAAGGGAGGGGCTGGGACAACAAAATCGGGACTGGCCATCGTATGGAAGACAGGCCACCCCTCTGAAAAGAAACGACTTCACGTCATGAGAGACATGCCACTGATCCAGCGACCCCGCATAAAATCTCTCCTCTACCAAAAACATGGATCCAAACTTTCAGAAGGACAGGCGATATGATAGGATTAAGTAAATTCAAGGAAAGTTAAATATCATGAGACCACAGCATGCACTGACTCAGGGATGTACGAACGTACGAGGTAGCAAGTGTCATAGTGAAGTACTCTGACTATCTTTGTGACTGCATGACCCTTATACGTACAGGAACAAAGAAACGGAGGCTGGAGACATCCTCTTGGCAATCCGACTAGCGGGAGTACCGAATTGAAGCGTAAACATGATCACAGACAAAGGGCATAAGGGCCATGGAAAATTTGCCCGACGATACCCGAAATTAGCAAAAAGTCTGCCATGCCTGTGCCCGCGCTCAAGTTCTTCACACTCGAGTATATCCCCAGCACTTACAAAGGCTACACACATGTTTATGCGGATGGCTCGGTTCGCCCGGACTCATCCGCCATCGGCGTGTGGATCCCATCAGCCCGGTGCACTATCGAAAGAAAACTTAGCCACGAAACATCCTCGACTGCTACCGAACTGGCAGCTGTAAGGGCTGCACCTCATTACATAAGCGGACATCATGCCCAGCAATCGGTAATATTCCTCGACTCACGCAGCGTCTTACAAGCGCTCCGAAAGCTTCACAACAACCGCAGTCAGCTTGTATGTGAAATTGCCGAAATTCACACAATGGCAGTGCGCGAAGGTCATGGCATCATTCTTCAGTGGCTGCCTGGTCACTTGGATATACAAGGCAATATTAGATCCGACGCAGCCACCTTCGCAGGCCACTTTATGAGCACTACGACCCAGCTTCCTTTCTCCCGAGAGGACAGCAACGCCCTTATCCTCGCAAGTGGATGGGCTGCACAAAAGTCGGAGTGGCAGGACCCTCACCGCAGGTATCTACCACTGCACGCTATTGACCCGCACTATGACTTCCGCTTTCCACGCGGCCTCAACAAGCGGTGTGAAGGAGTTTTGCACCGACTGCGCCTGAATGTGGCGTTTACTCGGAGTTTAAAGTTTAAGATAGTTTGGGAAGATTCCCCCCTGTGTCGGACTTGCGCTGTGCGTGAGCCTGTAAATCACTTGCTGTGCGTCTGCCCTCGATTCGCCGCTGCGCGAAAAACTGAAGCGAGCTCCCTCTCTCGTGTACGTCATGGGGGCAGTCTCAAACTTTATCATTTTCTTGGGCCCTGGAACAAGTGCTGACAGTACCTTAGGTACAAAAGTTCTGCTCCAGTTCCTACGAGATACTGAACTGGACAAGTCTCTCTAGATCACAGACAGAGCAAGTGTCACGATATCTACTCTTTCGCACTGTGGCGTTCATGTATTTATTTTGGGGGGTTGGTGTTGTTACTCATTTTTTCCCGTCGTTTACTTTTCATTTTGCTTCAGCGTTTCCATCAACGATTTCCTTTTCAATTGTATTTTTATGTCCGCACTCTGCTGGCAGCATTCTCTTGTTTTTCTTGGCCTTTTTTAACGTTTTCTGTTTGTCTGCTTCCTGCTGTAACCGTAATGTCTGATATTCACCACTCATTAACGTAGTAACCCCCCATCTGGTGTAGCAAGCCTTGTTCCTAGCAGGGCTGACCTCACCAGTTCCCATTAAAGAGCATTCTCTCTCTTTCTCTCTCTCTTTCTCTCTATCTCTCTCTCTCTCTCTCTTTCTCTCTGCCACCAGAATACTTAAACGCTTCAGTAAGATACTCCCTACCACAATTCAGAAAGTTAATAACGGCACCTTGACACTAGTACACAAGGGTCTGGAAGAGAAGGAGACACCAACCAAGGGTACGCAAACTCGCATATCGTGCTCCTTGCGACCAAGCCTACCGCACTCAGGCCCTCGAAGAAAAACGCTAACAACGTCTTCTTATCCTACGCCTAAGAACACGATTTTGCCCCTTGCTGCAAGGGGGGAAATCCGAAGCCGAAGAATAGCAAACTCTATGGAGGATAAACCAACACAAGTATCTGAAAATCTATGTGGGCGAAGATACTCGGTTGGAACATCACACATTAACTTAAAACTCTGGTAAACTCGGGGAAGCATCCACCTTCTTCCACGCAAGCTAGCCATGTCCAAGGTTATGCTCAGGGGAGAACAACTCAAACATTACATATTCCACTTTTATCAAGAGATGAGCGGCAGCCCTTACCAGCTCGTTACCTCATTTTTTTAGCGACCCGCTATCGCTAAAAATGCCGTCGACCCGCTGTTTCATAGAGCCGTGATTAACGGTAGGTTGAGCAGTGAGATGTCTACCGATAAGGAAGTGACTGGAGGCAAAATTTCTGGTTCAGTGTAATTGCCAACAAAAGTGTGTGAGTTGGGGTGGGAGTTAATCACAGCTTCAATTTCGCACAGAAATGTGTTAAACTATCCCACACTCTTTGAAGCTCGGCCAAGAACCGTTTGAGGTGCTAACTTCATGCTGCTAACGAGCCTTTCTCCAAAAAGCCTCCCCGCAAGCCATGTAAACAATTAAGAATTACCACCATAACATACTGAATCGCGGATCGACGCATACATCCGAGGCCCACTGAGGCGACAGCGCAAGAAAAAGACGGAATAGGCCTAACGGTCGCCCGCCCGTCACCCAAGGTGCACAGCCCGCACACAATCGCACCTCTCGGCCCAGCCGGCTTCCAAACGACGACTTCGAGTTCCTGCTGCGATCAACACAACGTGGCACGAAACCAACATCAAAAGTGCGCATAGATGTAACACAGAGCATCACGGCCGTCAGTACGCCGTCCAGTGAAACCCACAAAGTCCTAAACCGAGTCACCCTAACTAGAACCAAGAACAGGACGCATGCGCTCCTACCGGTAAACTAGCACTAGACTACTTGGTCAAGGGAGTGATCCGAGAAGTACCAACATGATTAGTATAAAGCGGAGATGTTAGGCAAAACACAGTTTGAGTCTATGGCTGCCGACGAACGGGCCGACAATTTCACAACCATTCTTCTCACATTTGCGTGAACCGAATTCCCGCAATTGGTCAAGCTGTTCTTCGCAGTACTTCCCTGCCTCCTGTACAAAAATCATACGTGTCTGTACATATTGCCATGATGCCGGATACATGCCGCAGCTGGGCCTACCATCAACCAAATGCTAACATTAGCCACAAGTGTGGCACATAGGACCCCAGAACCCGACACACTGGCGAGGCCAAGGGCAATCTCTGTGGCAGCCCCCACCTCCGGGGATCAAGGTATGCCCAAAGGGCTTCGGAGAGTACGGAGGAGAGAGCTCGGAAGGCGACAGGCAGAAAAGAAGGCGGCAAAGAGGTATCAGAGCCTGCAACTAGGGCAACCGCGAGGGCGATCCGCCGTCCCAACATAGAGGGTACGCCGAGGCAGCAAGGCAGCAGATCGAGCTTCAAGTCTCAATCCATATCGAGGATCAGTCCACCCAGCTAGACCAAGCAACAAACAGGTGAGCTGGGCGCGCATGGCGTCTCCTACTGTTTTCTATAACCACGTCCCCCTACTCCGACAAAATGTAAAAGAATTTGCCCAGAGTTACAATTGCAAATCCCACAAAACGTACGCACAGCTGCTCTTCACGCCCACCTATACGTGCTCGAACAAACCCAACCAGGCAAGACAGCGGACAAACACGCAAAAAGAAAACAAGCAGGCCACACTGAAAACGCCTTGCACCATTGGACGTATCTCTCACGCCATCTTCATCAAAAGATCAACATTAACAACCACATCCATCGGAGCTGCAGTAATGCTTGCAAAAGACACTGTTTCAGAGATCCGAGAGACCATACATATGTTCAGAGCGCTTAGCCATGCACAATGTCCTCCTGAAATCCAAAAAATCAAACAGGTTAATCAAATCACGAGGCAAGATATAAGGCAGGAAATGCAAATCTATGCAAGCTCAGTCGAGGGGCTAGAAGTGTGACTAGTTCGAAAGGGGTGGGCGGGCAACGTCAACGCACACACAAGCAGACGCCCAACCGCATACAAAAGAGGCAGCTCAAACGCCAGGAACTCGCCACCACACAAGAGCGACCAAGAAACAATAAACCTAATGCCACAGTGATCTTAACAAGACAAGTTATCTTCAACAAGACGTATCGTCATTAGATTCGCTACCAGAAGTCATTTCCCCGCAAGAAACAAACAGAAGCACCCGATCCCCCGAATATGTTACCTACACGGAACCGACAAGCAGCATCGCGATGACCCCAAATCTTGCACCACAGAAGGGCTGCAAGCGCACGCTCATAGAAATACTCTTCGCGGCTCAACTGATGAAACGAAAAATCTGTTCATCTCAACTGCCTATTGCCATTCCTTGCGCAACCAACCCCAAAAAAAACTTGAAACTGCCTAAGATGTCTTAGTACTAGCAGGAAGCCAACCCACACTTTTACTGGGCGATTTCAACGCCCTCGATTCCACCAAAGAAATACGAGCAATACTCAGCATCATCGACCAAAACCAACCTTTTCTACTCAATGAGCCCCAAACCCAAACTAGGGCCGCCACTAGCACACCTTATGATACAAGCCTTGGCCTCTCGCTAATCGCCGTGTCTCTGGGTATGTCGTGAATAGGCACCCAGATTAGCCTCAGCTATGACCATAGTGTTACGCACAGCCTCTTCGAAGACAATAACCACAAGTACTATGTCGGCTAGTCAACAGCATGAACTGGTACAAATTGCCCATAAAACAAGGATGTCCAGATAAAACGGACAGGGCTTGCCTGTGACAACTGAGTAAGGAATATCATCACAAAATACGTACACCCAGCACGTCATCACCACGTAAAAGAGCCCCTATTGTGTTGGGATTTGGGTGACTTGGGTATAAAACGAATGTGAACCGCCTTATTTTTCTCCTAGACCAGGAGCTGTTGAAGTGTCCTACGAGATTTCTGAAAGTTCGTTCGTCCAGGTGGGCAATTCTTCTGCTAACTGCGATGGCAGCCTTGAGCTCTTGCAGTTGTATTGGTTTGTCAAGTTCTGTGTTCAGTTGTCCGGTGTAGGATGGTGGGTTAAAGCTCCAATGGGTTCCTTCTTTTTCAAAAACGGCAGCCCGTCACCTCCAGCACGGATGCATGGAACCGCCTTCGTGCGCCAACTGCTTCCACCCGGAGACGCTGGGGCTCCTGTTGTGTTCCTGCCCCCCACTATGTAGCCCCGAGGACGGATTTCCACGCTACGCTTCAGCACCTTCGATTCGACAGCTCAAGCCTGAAAAGCCTCCTCCTCCACAACGGCCCTGACATTAGTCGACTGGAAGCCTTCCGCCACCTCCTCCACCAACTGGGGACCACGAAACATACCAAGCTATCCTATTGTCTTGGCAAGGTTAACCTGTTAACGGCAAGGTCAACCTGTTTATTTTGGCTTCCTCTACGTTTCAAAATTTATTGCTTGCGAAGACAATGTAAACTTCATTTGCTCTCCCACAAAAACAGCGCGTGGGTAACGCCAAAGCCACGGTCACTCTGATTCGTTGCAAAGCCATTAACTCAATTTGAATTAAAATTAACTCAGTTAAGGAGTGGATTAGGAGATATTTGCCACAGCAGTGCGCGCGGTGTGATGTCAGTTCTTTAAGTGCTTGTACTCCATTTGCAATTAAATGTCTTTCTGAAAACGTTTAATGATACACAGATCTGATCTATCCTAAATGTTTAGGTCCACGACGTTTTACTTCGCCGGAAGCCATTGTTGGTCACCATGATTCATAACGTATTGCCCAAAATTCGAGGGGCCAATGCATGCCTTCCGTTACAAAGAACGCTGCATTCGTCCGCTTCTGGCTTGAGTAGGTCGAACGAAGTCACCAGTGTTACGTTTCTTGACCGGCAGAGAGAAGGGTGGATAAGGAAGTCAATAGCAGGTTACGAAAAATCTTTTATAGCACACAACAGAAGAAACCACCAAAGAAGAAAGTCTTAACAAGGAATTAGCAAGCAAAGCCTAAACAAACAAAATATCGTTTCCAACAAACAAAATCCCAACCATCGTACGCCTACGTGTCCTCGGCCACGAGGCCTACCGCAGCAGTCACTGGCGTCGACTTGGTGGCCGTACGTAGTCGTCTGTCGTGGTGGTAGGGGTGGTGCTGGCGTCATTGTACCCGGCCGTAGTGGGCCCCTACCCAAGTGGTATCCCACGCGTCAGGAGGCAGCCCCTGGTTTCGGGAGCGTCGTCGTGTCAGCAGGAGGCCCCAGGTGTATCCGTAAGCGTCGCCTGCCACCAAAGCGCTGGTTGACGGGGCGTAGACGCTGGACGCAAACGCCCGGCCGTCGCTAATGGGGTCTACCACTGCACCTGTTGGCGGTGCGTCATTGAAGCCGCAACAGATGCCAAGTCGGCCCGCTGATGCCAAGGCTTGCATAGGGTAGTCGATGGCCCGGCTGCGCCTACCTGGCTTGCTCCCCCGAGACATCTCTGGGACCGCCCGCCAGTCTCACTGCATCATCTCGTCTCTCTCCCCTTGCAGAGTGCTCCTCCCAGGATTAAATCCTTTCTCCCGGTTGTCGCGGCATTGTCTGATTGGCTGTTCTCTCCTCGGCCCCACGCGTCATTGCCTTATTCGCCGATGCTCCCCATTTGTTCTTCGGGACGTTCGGCGGTTGGTCCGTTTCATGGGGGACAATTTAAGTTATCCGTCTTCTTATTCGTCACGCACACTTCGTCTTCATAATCTCGTTCGGTCATTGTTTCCTGAATAACCAACAATCAGTGTGATTTTCTCCTATCGTACCAGGCTGGCCGGGTCCATACCACCCGCTGGTGATGTGAAGAATACATCCAAAAGAAAAACCTACGAGACATCTTTCCCGAAACCAGCCCCCTTTCCAAAAGGCTTACCAAGGGGTGCTCAGGTTCTGACACACAAGGCCCGAAAGACACTAGGAAAGACGCGACGGCTCTGCCGCTCACGCTGACCCCCCGTACCTCTGCCCGTACTGCAAGGACTCCGCAGTTAAGCAGAACATTCGACAGCTCCTGCGGGACTGCGAAGACCTCCGCCAACAGCGGACCCAATACACCCTACAAATGTCATACTACGAAGAATGGAGAACGCCCACAAATCCCAGGCGCGTAGGGGACAGGTTGCTCTCCGTGTGCTTTGTGGGAGTTTGTGAAGGGCTCGAGCGTCGTCCAAAGGGCTCCCAAACAACCCCTTAGGCCACTGGCCACCCATTTCGTAACAAAAAAAAATTATGCCAATCAGGGGGCTGACGCAGCCAGACGAGCTTCGCTTCGGCTCCCGCTTTATGCCTCCCAAACAGCGAATCTGCACTAGCGCTGACTAAACGACCACTAACATCGAGCGACTTTGAGACGTCTCATCTGACACCAAGGTGAGACAAATCGGACTTCGAAAGCCCAGATTGTCGGCCACGGGAAACAGCCAGCGCGCAGCGCCCGCTAGGCCTACTTTGTAGGCCTAGCTCTTTGGAACAACAACCGAGCCGCCGCCGGGTGACCATGTGCGACGCGCTATCACAGCCCGCACCCCAGATCGCCGACATGGAATTCGATCAGCTCAGTGGACGCACCATTCACCCTCACAACCCGTGGATCCAGCACATCAAAAAAACGCAAGCCAACCAACGTCCCGGCCGCGCAAACAAGCCCGATCGCCCATGTGCGCCGACCACCTGCCACACCGCCCTCCAAGACGGCGGCCCGTGATCCGCCACCAAGACTCCCAACAAGCAACTACACGATCATCTACCGACCACGCGCGGGGCTCAACCTCGCTAGGCTGACCACCACACCACTCACCGAAGCTTTTGCAGCCAAATGTGAGCTCGACCTGCCGTCCTTCTATAAGAAAGTTACCCTCCTTGTGCAACCGACTCAGAATGTGATCGTCGCAAGTACTCCCGACCCTGACCTTGCCATCACACTCAGCAACATACAAACGCTTCAGATATCAACAGGACTTTGCGAATTTGCCGCCTATATGAAGCCTCCACCCGGCACCTGCCGGGGTGTCATCCACGGTATGGAAGCCACAATTACCGACTCAAACCTCCACGACTATCTTCTAGGAAACGAGCCGGCCCTCATCCACGCACGATTCATGGGTCAGACTCGATCGGTGCTTCTGACTTTCCAAGGTAACCACGTGCCCTTCTACGTGAAGGTGGGCAGCGTCCTCCACCGTTGCCGACCATTTCGCCGGTGTGTGCAAGTTTGCCGCGTGTGTGGTGAACTTGGGCATCGCATGGACGTGTGTCCCCAACCTGAGGACTCCAAGTGTCCAGACTGTGGCCAATCCTCGCCAGCCAAGGACCATGCGTGCCAACCAACGTGCAAATTCTGCTCACTACCGCACACCACAGCAGGCAAGGACTGCCCGCGCCGCTTCCGGCCAACCGTGCCGACCAACAAGACACGTCATCAACAAGACAACCAGGTAAGCTGGTCAGCTGTAGCTGCGCGCTCTCCCACCGCTCATTCCTCCCTCCAACGCGACACGCCCAATTTCCCCCCACTCCCTACCTCGTCTCACTCACTCCCACTCTCACTCCCCGTCCCACAACCATTCCGCGATCTCATCAAACAGCTGCAGGAACAAAACGCTAAGCTTCTCAGCCGAGTGGAAACACTGGAAGCAGAACGCCCTGCACTACCTCATCCACCCCCGCCGGCTACCGAGGCTCCCACTCCCTTCACAAAAGCTCAAGTAGAAGAAATAGTGAACACGCAAATCACAGCTCACATCGTTCCATACGTCGAGCAGTATATAGAAAAATCCACGGCGTCCCTCACTAAAATGATCACGGAGGCGGCCGACGCCACCCTCCGTCTTCTCACGGAACGATTCTCCGCCCTGGAGCAAACTCTCCTCCTCGAACACCCACCCCAAGCCAAAAAACAAAAAGGACAAAATGACCCGTAGGCACACAGTGCAACACCCTCTAACTATATACCAGTGGAACTGTCGATCATTTAAAAGCAAGAAAGCCTCCCTTGAACTCTACACAGCCACCAGCCCCGTGGACGTACTGGCGCTACAAGAAACGGACACCCCATCACCCACGCTGCGCGACTACAACACCTACACCAACCCACCGCACCAACGCACGGCTATATTTGTCAAGCGTACCCTTCCGGCCCAAGTGATACCAACGGCGTCCCCTATCGATCACGTTTTGGTCGAGCTCATCCCTCGCGACAAGCGGGAAAAAAGTCTCTTTATTCTGAACCTGTACAGCCCCCCCACCCAGCCTCTCACGGCCATAGAACAGCTACTTCATACAGTGGCCCGACTCACCGGAAACAATCAGTCCATACTCCTCGGGGACTTTAACGCGCCTCATGTTACGTGGGGATATCTTCACGCATCCAAGAAAGGAAGGGCCCTCCTTCATGCTACGCAAAATTACCATTTTATCCTGCAAAATGACCTCACCGAGGCTACCCGGCTCGGAAACAGCGTAACGAGAGATTCCATCCCCGATCTCACGTTTACACGCCATGTCCAACAAATAGACTGGGAACGGAAGCCGGACACCTTGGGAAGCGACCACTTCATAATTGCACTATGTGTCTCCAATCATGCGTCCCGCCACCGCACCGGAGTGGCACGACTAACCGATTGGGAGGCCCTCCGGAAAGCCCCCCTTCCCTCCATACAACCTACGGAAGACATTGAAGAATGGAGTCAACAAGCTGGCCGACCTACAACAGACTTACACCAAGAACATCATACTCACACAGGATCTACCAGCAGCCGATACCCACCTTGACCACCTGTGGGAAGCCCGCCGTGGCTTACTGAATCGATGGCGTCGCAACAAGCACAACCGCTCACTCAAACGGCGCATCGCAAAACTTACACAAGAGGCGCTCACGTACGCCCAACATCTCCAAAACCAAAACTGGCGGACGTTTTGCGACCAACTGAGCGGATCCCTCACAACAAAGAAAGCATGGAATATATTTCGGCACCTGTTGGGCAATACGCCGTCCAAAACCGCCGCTACTCAAAACATCACCCGCCTCATTCACAATCACTCTCAACCCCCGGACCAGCTGCTTTCCTCTCTTCACAAGAAGCTTTTTGGCTCCTTGCTAACTCCATCGTCTGCTTCCCACCCTAATTACCAAGGGGCTCCCAACTCCAACCTTGACGAGCCATACACACGCGAGGAACTCTTACAAGCACTCGCAAGGTTAACACGCAATTCGGCACCGGGGCACGACCAAATTACATACAAGCTGCTTCGGAACCTGAACGACGAGCACTTGGATTCCCTCCTTGACTGCTACAACCGGCACTGGAAAGAAGGAACACTACCCTCGCAGTGGCGACACGCTGATATTACGTTACTGCCAAAACCAAACAAGTCCTTGGGGTTCGACAACCTACGACCCATTTCCTTAACCTCATGTGTGGGTAAACTATACGAACATTTGGTCGCACGACGCCTTACACAACTCCAAGAAGATACTGGCCGCTTTCCCCACACCATGTTCGGCTTCCGGGCACATCTGTCTGCTCAAGACGTACACCTACAATTAAAACAAACAATCATTGACCACCTCAGCAAAACGAACCCAAGCTGCATCGTAGCCCTCGACATACAAGGGGCTTTCGACAACGTAACCCACACCGCCATCCTACAACAACTCCAAACCACGGGATGTGGAAAGGCAACTTACAACTTTGTCCGCGCCTTCCTCACAAACCGGACGGCTACCTTACACCTCGGACCATACAAGACAGATAAATTCCACATCCCCGCCCGGGGAACGCCCCAAGGATCAGTAATATCCCCTTTGCTATTCAACATCTCCCTATTAGGCCATCCGGAACAACTTGCACAGATACCTGACCTACACCACGCTCTATATGCTGATGATCTCACGCTCTGGACCAACACAGGCTCCGCAGGTTACCAGCAAGACAGTTTACAGCAAGCAGTCGACGTCATCTCGCATTACCTCCGTTCGTGCGGTCTCTCATGTGCCCCATCTAAATCTGCCCTCCTCGTTCTCCGAAACAGGACCCGAGGACGACCACCGAACCCGACACCCGACCCCACAATATACATCGGCAGCCAACTGATCCCCACTGTCAAGACCCTGCGCATTCTGGGGGTTCACTACCACCACGACGGCTCCGGAGCTGCATATCTCCCCAGACTACAAACTACTGTGTCACAACTAACGCACCTGATTCGACGAACCTGTTCGAGAAGACATGGTCTCAGAGAAGCCGACACCTGCCGCATTCTCCAAGCAATGCTTATCAGTCGGATCACATACGGAGCTCCATACCTTCTCCTCAAACCGCGAGAACAGGCCAAAATTGACATTCTAATCCGGAAATCCTACAAGACGGCGCTTGACTTGCCCGTGTACACATCGACCGAACGGCTACTGCAACTCGGTCTGCATAATACCCTCACCGAATTGATGGAGGCCCACATAAACAACCAGTTGCAACGACTGCAGCTCACCCCAACGGGCCGACACCTGCTGCATAAGCTCGGTCGACATGTAGAGCAGACTCCCGATTCCCCCAACGAATACCCACTGCTCAACGCGCGAACATACGGGTGCTTCCCATCCCACGCCATATGCACCCCACGTACAACATTGGACGACGACAGCATCGGACCCGCCTCCTTCTTCGAAAGTACGGCAGTGATTCAACTGCCCTTTACACCGACGCCACTCCCTACCCCCGACAACGAGCACACGTAGCTGCCGTAGTGCGCTCCGACGCCACCACCCTCCTTGCTTCCAGCCTGCAGACAGCATCAACGAGCACGGCAGAAGAAGCCGCTATAGCCCTCGCCATCGCTCACGCTACGACTCCAACTGTCACGGTGCTCACGGACTCTCAAGCTGCCTGCCGCCGCTACGCTCAAGGCAGAGTTTCCACCCTGGCACTCCACATCCTGTCCCAACGCCGCACTCTACCGTTAACCCGCATCGTGTGGACACCGAGCCACACATCCCTCCCTGGGAATGAAGTGGCTCACGCCACGGCCCGCGATCTTCTTACCCAGGCCCTCCCAGACGAGGCCTGCCGCCCCAACCTAGACCATGGTCCCCCTGCTCTGACCCCTCTCCAACCAACCTACACCGACATCTTGTACCACTACAGGGCCTCCCGACGCACTTATCCCCCTCCTCACCCTTCGCTCTCCGTTCCCGACGCCCGCATCTGGCGAAGACTTCAAACTAACACATACCACAACCACGTCGCCCTCCACCGCATCTCCCCCACCTGCTATGCACCCAACTGCTCACGCTGCGACACTCCCAACACGACCCTGCACCTTGTCTGGGTGTGCCCACTGAACCCCCAACCACCCGATCCCCCTTCTGTAGAGCGATGGGAGAGCGCGTTGCGCAGTTGCCAGCTCGAGGACCAGGAAGCCCTGATCTCTCGGGCGAAGGCGGCGGCGACCCTGCGCGGCCTACCGGAATAGGATGGCCACCCACCACTCCTAACTCTTTCTCTCCCCCTCCCCTCTCCATTTTTCTGAATAAACGTTTTCCTCCTCCTCCTCCAATGTTATTGGACGAGGTGTTTTGTGGCCAGTATCACATCACTGAACCACAGCACGACGGCAGTGGCGTCGCTAAGAAGGGGGGGTGGGGGGTGGGGGGTGGGGGGCGGAGGGGCCCTGCGCCCTGGGTACCAGCCCCTCGGTAAAGGGGGGGGGTGCCACTTGTGCCCCTACAATATGTAATGGGGACGTCGAAAACTGGAAGACGACTGTAAGGAGACCACAGCTTTGGCCTGTTCAATTTACGTCCCCACCAGTCTATTCAAATTTGTTTGCTGGTACAATGGAAGAAAGCGAGTAGAATTTTGGCATCCAGGAATGGCGCGGCTTGAGGAGTCAATTGGCTGCAGGGTGAGCGGAGGCGAACAAGGAACGATTCCTGGAGAGGGGGTGCGTCGGTATGACTGCGACGGTCGGAGGGCTGTAGCGAGCGAGCTTGTTTTTCAATGAGACGACAGGGGGCTAACACAGCCCATTCATCACGTCCAGGACCACTGTTGGGGCGGCGGACGAGAGCAGTACGGGAAGGGGGTGAAGGGGGGAGGCACCAGAGCCAACGAGGCTTTGGTCATGTGTCCCCGGCGGTTTTCCACGTGTTTTTTTTTTTTTTTAAGCACATGTGATGTTTTGTACGGGCTAATGGTGAATGTTTTGCATTTTCTGCAGTCTTCGCGGTGACGCGTCGCAGACCGTGTACCCCGGTCCGCTTGTCATAATTTCAGAAGGAAACCAAGGTGAAAATCATTTGAAAAAAAAAAAAAAATGTGGGGAAGATTGAATCTTGAGGAAGAGGGAACTGAGAATTAAAACGAAATGAAAGTCAGCGTGAAACATGCAATGAATGTTGGTGCGGAGGAGCTAACTTTACAAATTAAGCCTGTGTTGGGAGGAGGGGCGCAGGTGGAGGGGGGGGGGGGGGGGGTAGCTCAGGTGTCCAACAATGGGCGAGACAAATGGGTCCTCGCGATTTCCCTTGGTTGCATCAGATTCCTTCAGTGCTTGCACTAACGACCCGCTATACAAGCTATCGCGAAGGATCTGAAATCGGGTGTTGATAGCTCATATGTTTTAAGTCGTTGACTTTCCTTCATCGTGCCCAGTGGCGCAGCCAGCACATGGCGATTGCACGACGAGGGCGATATATGGAAGGGGCGTATCCCATGTGGCCCCGTGTAATTGAAATAAAAGAACAACGGACGAGTAGCTTGTCGAACAAATTATGCGAGAAATAGACCAGTTATGTAGACATTTATTTTTCTTAATCTAACTGTTAATCAAGTGAGTCTACATTTTTATTTCATTTTCCTGGAAGGTAAAAGCAATATAAATGAGTATTTGCGTTGCGCACATAAATACACAAGATAGCCTTGTGTTCATTTTCTTTCTATTTTATCGTGGCTTTCGTGTGGGCGTCCCACGGAGTTCTAAGTCAAGAAATATTTGAAGCTGATAACCTAAATATTTTGCTTTGGTATGTTCATTTTTCAAGGTAGAGGATGAGTAAAAAAAGGACAGGGCAACAAAATAAACTGCATTACAAAAAGATAAATATCTTTTCCGTCACCCCATTTTTATCATTAGGCATTCGATCCGCTGAGTGCTCCCATCCCGGAAGATAGTCGGGGGACCACACGATTATTGAGGTGGCCTGTTTCTGTTTCTGTGCTGTTTCTGTGCTAGTGAAAGCGTTCTGCTGAGTGCTTTGTGAACATTACTAGGGGAAAAAAAAGGTCAAAGACTGCGCGACAAAGGGCAGGACGCCCGGTGTCGTATACAAGATTTTTGAGCTGAGTTCCCCTCCCCATGCATTGGGAAGAGGAAAAATCTACTGGAACGAGTGAGGCAGTGCAACAACGACGTCCGGCTGCAAAACCGCCGCCAAATACTGCGAAGCATCAGACCGCAAAAGAGACCTCGGTGAAACGTTCCGGAAGCGTGACCAACTGGAGAAAAAGATGCAAAGAACATAAATCCTTCCCTCCGAACCCTCCCACTTGTGTACACTCGCGCACCGCGCTCCACAGCGAGGCGCTTTGTGAGTGGCCGGCGCTACAACGTGACCCCAGTCACCCCTGAATACGGATATCGAGCTGGTTCCCAAACGTCTTGTTCTTAGTTATTACTTTTGGTTGGAGAGAGCGATATTAATTCCTCAGCTACTGGGAAAAGGTTGATTCATCTAGGAGTCGTCTTGAGCTAGTCGACTGGACAACGACGTGAATGAAATCGTTGTCACCAACATATCGGGATGGGCGGGACCGAACGGTTGTGAGCCAGCGTGTGGCGCTGATACACTCAGGCCCGTACGAATCTGATATTTTACTCAGAGTTCCTTCTTTATCGCTTCGTAACCTCCTTCGATTCTGATTTCCTCCATTGGCTGGTGGCTGCTTGACTGGTAAGCCCGAAACTCACATTTTATACTGTGTTCATTTTACCAAGACGCCAATGTCAATTAGCTTATTTGAAAATGTGTGATGGAATATTTTTTACAACGTACGAAAGGAAACGACGACATCGTTGCCGACAAACATCCACGCGACCAACCGTGCACTGGCCGCTTAGACGACTCGTGTGCGGCCAGTCGTCTCTTTCCCCGCTAAATGTCCCCTTTCTATCTGCTTCCATTCTCAGTAACCAGATAACCATTGAAATAAAGATACCCCACAATGTATGTATTTCAAACGTACTGGAATGCTCACCTAGAGAGATTTCCAGCCTGCAGTTGTTGCCACAGAGGCTGCCTTTTGTGACAAACCGCGGTAGGCGCAGGCGCTTTTTCCGATCTGGGGTGGTAATTTTCTTCCACATTTTATACCACTTTTCCTGTACAATATTAGGAAATATTGTGCTGGAAACCCGCAGCGGTGGCTCAGTGGCTAAGGCATTGCGCTGCAACAGCACGAGATCGCGGGTTCGATTCCCGGCCGCGGCTGCTTTTCTGATGGAGGCTGATATGTCGGCCAGAAGACGACAACGATTATGTGCACGCGAGAAAGGCACTGGGTTCTGTGGCACGAGCGCGTCGCCCAGGACGTGTCCGATCACGGGCTGCACACCTCTCCGGAACTGGAACACCTCAGGTTTCGGTGGAAAAGAAGCCTCTGCCAAACTCGCTCGTGCGAAGTTTCGCTGACTTCGTTTCGGTGTGGTGTTCCCCCACTTAACAGGTATCTATACCGGGCAGATCTAGCAACCTCACCCTTGTGCCACTTCTGCCATGAAATTGAA
This sequence comes from Haemaphysalis longicornis, assembly GCF_048455015.1. NCBI lineage: Eukaryota > Metazoa > Arthropoda > Arachnida > Ixodida > Ixodidae > Haemaphysalis > Haemaphysalis longicornis. Next base: position 23,611,707 of record NW_027526203.1, read on the forward strand.
TCGGATGAGCATTTCTTCCTTTTTTGCCGCCGATTCTCGCATCACCGGAGAAGGCTGCTGGAGGCTCCCCTGCGGCGTCTTGGAATGCCACTAACCTTGCCAGTGCTTTTGTCGTTTGGAGGCACGCAGCTAGGCCACTGCCATGGGGATGTCTGTCGAGCCATTCATTCCTTCATTTCAGAGACGGCTCGTCTGCCTTGTTGAAATGATTCTGATCAGGCTCTCTCGCTCCTCTTTCTTGTTCTATTTCTGTCTTCAACCTATATTCTAAATTCTTTCTTCGACTGCACCTTTTTGCCAATCTGGTTTTAAGTTAAAAAAAAAACACACACACTCTTCTTGGCCAATCCCCCTGAGTGGGTATGCGCCACTTTATCGGCCACCACCACCACCACGTCGAACGCTGGCCACTGCTCCCTCCGACGCCCGAGCTAATGCCCATATTCCTACGCCTTGAATCTTAATAAATAGTCGGCAGCCAGCCACGGCTGTGCGGACGCAACAGAGGCGAAAAGCAAAAACGCCGTGTGTTCGAGATTTCGCCGGTGGTCAAAATTAATCCGAAGCCCTCCACTACGACGCGCCTCATCGCCTGCGCTGCGTCGGCGCGTTAAACCCCACAATCAATCGATCAATTTGTAAACAGCTATTTTTTAGCCAGTCCGACTTTTCTTTATTTGCTGGGACAACTTCTATTTCTCCCCCAGCCTCCTTTCACCAGGCTCCGCCAGTGGTGCTTCAAGCTTCTCCTAGACACACGAAAATTGATCTGAATGAAGCGACTATTTGTCTTACATGCGTTGCCTTTAAAGGAGCCATGAAGAGAAAACAAAAGTTTGTTTTATTCGAAACATTAGGTGTTTCATAGTACCCCAAGCGCTTTCCCAGAAGCAAATGATGCTTTATTCATTGAGAAATAAGGCAATTTAAGCCAAAATTTTAAATCGCCCGCTAAAATTGCACATTTCGTCACGTGAACAATGGCGTCATACGAGCCGGTCCATGAAACAGATACTTAGTATGTCGACTCCATATAACACCCACACGCGGGAGTCGACCGAGACGGCGGCCATTTTAAAAATACTAGTAAAACCTAGTGCACCCGCAGCCCTAGTCATGGAATCGCCTGATCCGGAGAACAAAACTCTCGCCGAGGATCTCGGGCTTGCATTTAACAACCTCACACCACTTGAACGCTCAATGCTTCTAAGTGCACGAGCGGCAAGAGTTGTGGGATACGCGGTGGACGGGAAAGCGACCATTCCGCGATAGCCACAACAGACGAACGCCAAGCCGTCGGCACCGCTGCCTCGTCAGCCCCGTCGCGACGGACGAATACAGACTGGTACGTATGTGCCGTATTTTAGATGCAGAGCATCTGATTCACTCGCCTTGTCCCTCCGGCGTCGTCGTCGTTGTTGTCGTCGGCGTTGTCCACCCCTCTGCCATTCTCCTCGCCGCGCGAGCTGCGCTCTCCGCCGCTCACCCCCTCTCCTCTCCGATAACGAACACTCTCTCGCGAGGGGCATTGGATTGGATTTGATTTGATTTGATTGGATTGGCTTGGCTTGGATTCGGCTGGATTGGATTTGGATTGGATTGGATTAAAGTGGATTGTGTTGGATTGCGTTGCGTCATAGCCGCGGCACGTTGCGTCATAGCCGCGGCAGACGCGCTGGGGCCGGCGCATGTGCAGTACTCTCTCTTCCGCGGTTTCCTCTACTTCGGGCGCGCTGCGCATATAACCGGTGTGCCGTTCTCCGGCGAAGCAACATCCACGCTTGGCTCAAACACCTAGAGTCCACGCCGCTTTACAAGTACGCCAACGTCGTCATCGACTGGGACCAGCTTACGCAGTCCCCTCAACGTTATGAGCGCTATAAAACGCGTTCCCTTCGCCGCTCCGCCTATGCGTCGCATCTACACAGGGGTTCCCGCGAGGGGAGGTGGGAGTTTTCTTCACAGTTTTTATTACGGTTAATAATAGTTCAATTTCAGTAGCAGTATCGCTTATGCCAGTTGGCCGGTGTCGTGTATGGAAAGCCGTTCGCGCGAGCTCTCTGCTTCGACCAGAAAGATACGAGCGTCAATGCGCGGTGTTTACGGCATTTTTTCCCCCAAGGTCAGAGCGCCTCGAACCCGAAAATTCGTCTGCGCGACGGCGAGATGTCGAGCTCGGCCGGCGGTAGTTTCGTACGCATTGGCGCACACGCTTGCGTGTTCGTTCGGAACTTCAACCATTTACTCCACCGTTCTTTGTCATAAAAAAATTCACAGCATATCCACGGGGTGAATGATGATGAGTGGGCGAAGCTCGTGAGGGGAAATCATCGGTAAAACCGTGACTCTTCAGTGAAAGTTCGCCCACTACATCTGTGTCCGAACGTAACGTCTAGAAAGTCTCGCTTAAACCGCGCGTCGGCACCTTGGGGCTGAGCTCGCCTGATGCGTTTTGCAGACGCCTCACGAGCTCTCACTGCATCGGGGTCTGCCTGCCGATACGCGCGCTTTCTCGCCGCTTCCCGTTCTCTGACGTTTTGGAGATCCTCTTCGCGCCGCAGCCGTGCCGCTTCGCGTACGGCAGGGTCCTCGCGCCGTTGCCGTGACGCTTGGGCCTCTCGTTCTCGAACGCTGGGATCTTGGCGGTGGCGTCGCGCAGCTTCACGGAGCGCTTCTGCCTCGCGGGCTCGCACATCTGCAGCCTTATCCATCGGGCGACTCCGAGCGCGCGCCAACAGCGAACGGATTTTATTACAACGCTCCCCGCCATCTAGTAAACAATCCAAGAACTAAACTAGAGGTAGCCACGCCATCTAGTAAACAATCCAAGCGCATCTTTTCATCATATACAAGTACCGCCATCTAGTAAACAATCCAAGAACTAAACTAGAGGTAGCCACGCCATCTAGTAAACAATCCAAGAACTAAACTAGAGGTGGCTACATACATACGTCGAGGATGGACAGACCCACGCCCTAAGGAGCTTCGCCCCAAAAGAATGTGCAGTATGTTTCACGGGCATTTAGCTCGCTATGCAAACTGTAAGCCCTGCCTAACATGCGTTTGTTTTTGCCGGCCTCCGCCAATCGCAGAGCATTCTCGAGTGACATCATAGGTTCTGTTGCGGAAAATGAGCTGGTGGGTCGCATGGTCATTTCCTTTTTTCCTAATTATGTAGCTTATTTGAGCGAAGTTTGCGTTATAAGTGGTGTCGTTATGGTTCTAACGAGGCAATCTTTCGAATGAACCAAACTTGTGTTTTCTCTTCATGGCTCCTTTAAACAGCCCTATCATTGCTGGCCACCCTCCTCCAGGCCCGCGTGACGTCCGCACGATTTAGTCGACACAGCGGGCTGCAAAGCTTTCCGAACGCCTCTGGCGACCACCTTAGCATCGTTTTCTGACGTGGCCTGAGACTCTCTCCCACCTCCAGTGCTCTTGCAAGCATTCATTCACTTGGTACGGGCTGTAAGATGTGGTATTTTCACGCTGCCGCGTATCAGCCTTCACGTTTCCCCTACCCCACTTTCCTTTGGCGCATTAAACCCTGAGCTGCCGCAAGTAGCGGTTGGCCACTTCTTTCTCGGCTGCTAACGGTGTTTTCGTGCTCACGAGTGACACACCACGATCCACGATACCCCATACTGTTAGGATTTTTATCGATGCCTAATTCACTAAAAAGGTCGGGGTTGTGTATTCGAGATCTGCACCCGAGGCGGCGTCTGGGGTTCTCTAAATCAAGCTCGTGCAGCTATTATTATTTAGTTTGCCTAAATAACACACGGCTTCTAATCTCGCTGCTTACTTTTTCTGATGTATTGCCAGTTCTTTATAAATAACTACACATCAATTATCCTGTGGCTTCATTTCGCATCGCATGTTGCATATTATGCATACTTGCATTGACATTTCGAAGCCCACGCATTCAGTATCCGTGATAAGTTTTTTTTTTACATTGGTATCTAAATGAAAGATACAAAATTTAGCTACGTCTTTCCGCGCCTGTTGTCGATATGAATCAGCACCAACTCGCCCAACTTGCCATCTTGTTATACAAAATTTGTCGAGACCAATCGCTCTTGTCGCGCGACAAGAGCGCGATGCCGAGCGACAAGAGCGACAGAAATCGCTTTTGGTAGCTCCACTCGCAAGTGTTTAATATGGTAACAATATAAAACATTAATATTATTGTTAATAATATTAACGCTAGTTTTATTATTAATATTTTTTTGTATATGTGAGGGGGTGACAAATTTTCTCGGCCCCGGGTGCAAGTTTACCCAGCAACGCTACTGCACGACGGTGGTGCAAATGAAGTTGTAATGAAAATGCAGTTTGCTACAATTAATTAAAACCGAGCGCTGAGTTGTTAGCAAACGAGGCCACTTGCTTTGCTTATAATAAAATAATAACTTCGGATAATCATTTTTCCCACAAGCTACCCTCCAACCCTACGTGGCTTATCGGCATGTGCCCACAACGACCAATTATTTTGCAATGTCCCTGACAAAAATGGACGGAACTATCTGAAAGTCGTGTGAAGTGCAGCCACGGCCGCATATTTTTTATTTGAATTGATGACTTTCTAGGGTTCTCTTTCGCGTATTCTTTTCTAATTTTGCCCCTCCCCCACCGAAATGAAATTCTGCAATGGTAACCTAACCACGGGCAGGAGGGCTGCAGTGATCTTCCAGCAGGGGGAAATAGCACCACCAAGGGGGATAACTAGCGGCACACGTGCACTCATCATTTCGTTCAAACATGTAGCGCAGAAGACGAGAGACACAGACAAGTAGGCACACACGGCGCTAACTTCCAACACCTTTATTGAAAACGATAGCACACATATATATGCAAGAATCCCGTGACGTTACACACATGCGTACCTCAGCGCGAACGCAAGTAGGCAATCTCTTTTTCTGATAATTTGAGAGAAGTCGAACTTACACAGGAGCTTCCTAACCTGGTTATCTTTTCCGCCTCAATGATTCCACGTGTACAACCGGTAAAACGTTTGTCTATAACAGGGTTTTCAACTGAGGCAAAAGCGAAGGGCTAAGACTTCAGAATTCCGCAGTAGTTTTATTAAAATCCCGCTCCGACGGGGCAGGATAGGGCTGAGAGTACGAACGCTGTGTTATAGACAAGCCTTTTACCGGCTGTACACTTGTCCTTACTCTTACCAATAATAAAACATTTATCAAGGAATGGTCTGCAATCTGTACGTGCGTTACAGTGCATAACTAGTAGTCCATCTTGTTCATTTTTGTTGTTTACATTGCGATTGTGCTCACGAAAGCAATCATTTAGACAACGACCGGTTTGACCAACATACTGTTTACCACAAAAGAGGGGAATCTGGTAGACAACACTATCTATACAGGGTGTTGCGACGGTAATTGTAACACTTTAAAAAATTTTCCTGAGCGAACCATTGCTCTGTTCGCGCTCAAACTTGCCACGAAGGTCGTAATTTGTGGTATTGAGAGAGTGAGGTACGAGGTTTCGGAGACGACGTTTATTGTCCTCCTCGGAGCGAACGAACCGGGAAGCGCGAGACCGACGATGATGCTGATGATTATTTACAGGTGGTAATGGCGATGGGGCGTCAGTTCAAGGGATAGGGAAGCGTATCCCTCAGTGCTCACACTGGCCATGATAGTGGCGGTATCGCTTGCACTGCGTATCCCATTAATGTAACGCCGCGAATGCTCACACATTTTCCCCCCTCGGCTGAAGGCGGCCGCCTGGCCGCCGGCGGTTATGGTTGGCGACGGTTAAAACGCTTCAAGCGGGAGACATGCACGATTTCTGTTCCACGGCAGCGACGGTCCGTTGGAATATCCACTGGAGAAACGCGATAATTGACTGGAGAAACTTGTTCGACGACGACGTAGGGACCGAGGTACCTGTGAAGAAACTTTTCACAGAGGCCTGATGTGCGAATCGGAGTCCAAAGTAGCACCTCATCCCCTTTGCAGAACTCAACAGAACGATGTGATGCGTCGTATCTTGCCTTCCGTTCTTGCTGACTCGAATCCGTGTGAAGTCGTGCCATCCGTCGACAGTGAGCGATCCGCGTGGCGAACTGTTCATGAAATGGTGAAGTGGCAGAGACCGGAGCAGAGAAAAAGGCGGTGTCCAGTGCAAAAGAGGGTTGGCGGCCATAAACAAGGAAGAAGGGGAAGTAACCCGTCGTGCGTTGAACCGCTGAATTGTAAGCAAACGTAACAAAGGGTAGGATGATATCCCAGTTTCGGTGGTCGGGGCTTATGTACATAGACAGCATATCGGATAAAGTGCGGTGAAAACGTTCGGTAAGGCCATTTGTTTGGGGATGATAACTAGAGCAAGTTTTGTGAATGGTGTTGGCAGCACGAAGGACTTCGGCAAGGACCTGAGAAAGAAATGTCTTGCCGCGGTCACTCAGCAGGACCCGAGGGGCTCCATGTCGCAAGATGATATTGCGTAAGGTGAAGTCGGCAACTTCGTGAGCACAGGCAGACGGGAGGGTAGCAGTCTCCGCGTATCGAGTCAAGTGGTCCACCGCAGTTACGATCCAGCGGCAGCCATTAGATGTAGGAGGTAAGGGCCCATACAGGTCTATGCCCACGGTTTCAAAAGGAACAGATGGGCAGGGAACCGGGTGCAACAATCCAGCGGGAGGGGACGTAGATCGCTTGCGGTGTTGGCACGGGACGCACGATGCGACATACTTTGCAACACTTGTGGATAAGCCTGGCCAAAAAAACCGACTCCGGACGCGGTCGTATGTCTTTTCAAAGCCAAGATGTCCAGCCGTCGCATCATCATGAAGTGCTTTAAGCACGCCAAGACGAAGCTCACGAGGAATTACTGGCACCCATTTGTGGCCTGTAGCATGGCGATTCATGTGGCAAAGTACTCCATCAATCAGCCGGAAGTTGTTAAGCTGGCGTCGCAGCCGGCTATTCGGTGGTCGGGCAGATCCATTCAGGCGGTCGATGAGAGTCCGACAATACGTATCTGCCCGCTGAGTCGATGGCAGGTCAGTTAACGCATCCACCGAAGTATGGTTGATAGGCGCCAGAGGTAAACGTGGTTGGCGTGGTTCGGTAATGGTAGCAGACGACGAAGTAGATAGTGGGCATCGCGACAGGGCGTCAGCATCTAAATGCTTTTTACAGGACTTGAACACGACCGTAAAGTCGAACTGCTGTAAACGCAAGACCCAACGGCCTAGGCGCCCAGATAAATTTTTCATAGTTGAGAGCCAACAGAGGGCATGATGATCTGTGACGATGGTGAAATGACGGCCGTATAAGTATGGGCGAAACTTCTGAATGGACCACACAACAGCTAGGCATTCTTGTTCAGTGATAGTGTAGTTTTGCTCAGCGGGTGTCAGTCAGCGACTAGCATATGCTACCACCCTTTCTCTGGATCGAGTGTCACGCTGAAGAAGAACGGAGCCAATGCCGCACCCGCTGGCATCAGTATGCAGGATGGTAGGCGCTGTATCGTCAAAATGACACAGGACGGGATCATCTGTAAGGGCGTCCTTAAGGGCTTGAAATGCTTTCTGGCAATCGTCTGACCAGATGAAGGGCACGTTGGCACGTAACAGCTGGTTCAAAGGGGAAGCGAAGGTCGCAAAGTTGCGAATAAAACGGCGAAAGTATGACGCCAGGCCAAGGAAGCTCCGCAGATCTTTGAGTTGGAGGGGCCGAGGAAAGTTTACAACCGCGGCTGTCTTGTCTGGGTCCGGACGTATTCCCTCTTTGGAAACGACATGCCCCAAAACTTTAATGCTCTTGCTTGCAAAACGGCACTTCTTCGTATTCAATTGCAGTCCGGCGTTAGACAGGCAGGTCAGGACTTCGTCAAGGCGCTGCAGATGCTGCGAAAATGTGGTCGAAAATATCACAACATCGTCCAAATAACACAGACACGTCTGCCATTTGAGGCCACGAAGGACCGTGTCCATGAGTCATTCGAAGGTAGCCGGAGCGTTGCACAGGCCAAACGGCATGACGTTAAATTCGTACAAGCCGTCTGGGGTGGCAAATGCCGTCTTCTCCTTGTCGGCTTCGTGCATGGGTATCTGCCAGTACCCGGAGCGAAGGTCGAGGCTTGAGAAGTATTCGGCCCCTTGCAAGCAGTCTAAGGCATCGTCTATGCGGGGCATAGGATAGACGTCCTTTCGAGTGATTTTATTGAGCGCCCGGTAATCTACGCAGAACCGTACAGATCCATCCTTTTTCTCAACCAGAACAACGGGAGAAGACCATGAGCTCGTGGATGGCCGAATAACCTTCCGTTTGAGCATATCGGCAACATTATCTTGAATTATCTTGCGCTCAGACGAGGAGACGCGGTATGGTCTGCGTCGAATCACGGCTGACCCGTCCGTTTCAATTCGGTGCTCTGTTGCAGTAGTCTGTGTGAGACCAGGGGAATGAACATCAAATGAATCGCGGTGCTTGGCCAAAACATCGATTAGTAGCTTGGCCTGAGTAGGTGTAAGGTCGGGACTGAGCGTGGCAGTAAGATCTGACATATCCGCTGGCACAGCCATCAGTGTGCTAATTGAAGGGGACGTGCCACTGGAAACCACTGAAGCAGGACTGCTATCAGCCACCGAAGCTATGGTAGTTCCTTCAGACAACAGAATGGGTTCATTTGTGGTGTTGAAAGCAGCCAGGACTGTAGACCCACTCACAAACCGAAGGAGGCATGGTGCGATGGCAATTCCTTGTGGCAGAAATCGAGTGGACGGTACCGCCAAAACATCACCGTCGGCAAATGCATCCGAAGAAACGGATAGAATGCCTTCACAACCTGCTTCCAAAACGTGATCGGAATTCAACTTCAGGGTGGGGTATGGCACGTCTGGACAACTGAGATATTGTGTGTCAGCAATACGGATGGCCGGGCGACGACAGGAGATAACGGCAGAGGCAGAGGCAAGAAAGTCCCATCCGAGAATGAGGTCATGGGCACACGGGGAAATAACTGCACACTGAATAGAATGGCGAATTCCTCCTATCGAGACACGCACGGTACAATAAGCACTGGGCTGGATGTCATTGTCATTGGCACCACGTAAACAAGGACCGGAATAAGGAGTCTTGACTTTTCTGAGACGCGAACACAGATTAGCACAAATCACGGAAATTGTAGCCCCAGTGTCAACTAATGCTTCTACTTGAATACCTTCGACAACAACAGACAGCATATTAGCCGGTAGTTCAAGAGGAATTGTGGTCGGTCCAAGTGATGCAGTTTTCCCTCCAAAAACTGCAGCACCTAGTTTTCCTGTTGTCGGTTGGGGGCATTGGTAACAGGTCGAAGTGGTGACAAGGCCCGACGGAATGGCGAAGGGGAACGACGTCGAACGGGGCGAGAATCGCGGGAATAGTCCATGGCGTCAGGAGAGGGAGACGAGCGGGCTGGAGGGGGCGAGTACTCGCGCTGACGGGGGGCGTAGCTGAAGCGGTTGTCTCGTTCAAAGGGGGCATAGCCTCGTCGCTCATCTAGCTGGCGTCTGCGGCAAAAACTGGAAATGTGTCCTCTGATGCCGCAGTAGAAGCACACAGGCCGGTCGCCTGGAGCACGCATCGGTCGCCACGTTGACGAGTAAGGTGCCGGCATCGATGGCGCAGAGAGGGCGGTCAAGTGGGCGGACGCAGTCGGGTGCACGATGTGCTCCACGGGAATGGGTGGTCGGGACGCAGCTTCTGAATACGTGGGAATGTGTAGTGGCGCAGTCTGACATGGTTGGGGAATGTTGGTCATACACGCCAGCTCTTCCTTGATCACGTCCCGCAGTCCATGTGCGCAGACAGGAGCATTCTGGGGGCAGGGAGCGTCACGCTGCTGCAGCTCCTCGCGTATGATAGCGCGTATTAAAGCACGGAGCTCCACATTCCCAGAGGGGATGGTAGGCCAGGAATCCTGCTGGAGGCGAATGGCTTGCAGATTGTCAAGGCGCTGGCATATCGCCCGCACTTCTGCAATGGTGGTGGGATTTTGTATCGCCAGGGCATTGAAAGCGAAAGAGGAGATTCCTTTCATGATGTGTCGTACCTTATCCGCCTCTGGCACGTCTTTGTCAACTCGACGACACAGTCCGACGACGTCTTCTATGTACGAAGCGTAGGTTTCCTCCGGGTGCTGTATGCGGGCGTCCAGTTTCTTTTTGGCTCCAGCCCCGCTAGCAGAGGACGTGCCGAAAATCTGACGCAGTTGCTGAGTGAAGTCACTCCAATCAGAGAATCCTCCCGCATTATTGTGGTACCAGGTCTCAGCCACCTTCTTCAAGGAGAAACCAACGTTCTGTAGCTTGAACGTGTCGTCCCAGCGGTTGAAGGAGCTTACCCTGTTGAACTGATCGAGCCATTCGTCCACGTCTTCACCACGGAGGCCATAGAAAAACGGAGGATCGCGCTGGTGAGCGGTGATAGTAATGGCGGGCTGGACAGGAGCTGCTGCGCTGGTAGCACTTGTGGGGATCGCGACTTTCACGCGAACCCCTTTTCTGGCTAGCTTCCCCTCGCGGCCGGTGTTGCACAGTTGCGCGCCTCGCTTACGCGACGGGAACCATACGGGAGGGCGCCAGCGACCGAACGGTTTTGTTGTTGCCCTGGTGGAAGCGTTGACCCTTTTCCCCTCTGCCTTACCCGAGAACCAGTTCTTCCTCGATACTAGCGCCACCGTAAGGCGAAGTCTGGGGGGACGTAGCATGACGAGGGGACGGGCTCTGGTCTTGGGGATCCGGTAGCGCGCGGACGTTTCGGCGCGCTGGTCCTGACCTGGGGAACGCGCCACAAAGGACGCGTCCGGACGAGCTGGGAGACTGCAACCGCGCTCGCACTCCGCAGCGCTCCGCTGCTCCGGTATGCCATCGGTGAGTCGAACCATCTCGATCTCTAGCGTTGTTTAATGCCTCGCTCCCAGTGTTACCGTTATGGCCTACGAGTAGTCTGTATGCAGTGTATTTGATTTGCACTTAGCAATAAATGCTGCCATTGATGTTTTGCCCTCGCCGCCTCCTGCCTTTGTCTGTCTCCGCAAACAACGGACCCGTCCGCAGCCGGCGCTCGCAAGGCATGTTTGCTGAGCGCGGATGGCTGCGGTGTGGGAAATAACTAGTGTGTGAAATGTAGAATCCCACATCTGGCGCCCCAACGTGAGGCCTTGTTTGCGGAGACGAGCAGGAGGCACGGCAGCATCCTTTGTTCTGGCGTCGGACGATCCGAGCACAGACAACAGACTTCAGGCCTAACTGATTGGAGCGAGTTATTAGCGGAGGCGAACTTTCCTGAGAGTGAGGCGAATTATTTATTGCTGCTGCGTTTTTAATTTGTTAAGCGCCGAGTTTGCAGCAATCGTGTATATGGCAGGACATCGCTGCCAATTAACACGTGGTCTCCGAATTTTTGTCGGGACGTTGTTGTTTATGGAAACGAGGGTTTCCGAGTTTGCATCACGCGAGGCCGGGAGCCCGCGCCGTTGTGTCAGCCCGAAGTGAGTGTGTACGGAAGCTGCAATTTGGGTCCGAGTTTTTCTTTTTGTTTTGTCGACTCCGGGAGTCGAGGCTCTGGGAGCCGTGTGGCTGGGCCACGTGTGCCGCAAAAGGCTAGCTGGTATTGCAGCCTGGCATGGGCGCTCCGATACCGCGGAATGCGGTAGGCGCCGCTCGCTCATAAGCTGCTTGTGTTGCAGCGAGCGTGTAGGACCCTAAAAAGCAGATGTCTCCTCACGGCTGCACGTACGGGCACGTTCAGGGTTTCTTTCGTTTGGTCCGTTTTATTTTGTTGTGTTTTTGGATGCGGGTCGTTTGCCGAAGTGAGTGACCCGAAGGCTTTCACAGCCGGTCCTCCCGGAGAAGGCACGACCTTGGGAACAATGCGAGGGCGCATGGAGCGCTCCCCCTCTTTTGTTGATCGCCTCGCGCGAGAGAAAGGAATCTCTCCCGCCTCAGGAAAGACTTGCTTTGACCCCTCGCTGCTTGAAAAACTGCTTTCCGCAGCGTAGTTGTTTTTGTTGTCGCGCCACGCGGGCGACGGGACTGAAGGGGGTCCTCATCCCTCTTCCACTGACGGGGAGAATTACGCGAGGCAAACTTTGCGCCCGCTGATTGTAAAGTCGCAGGAGCCCTCTTGTTCGGCTCGAGAGACCAAGCTCTGTTCACGTAAACTCAGCGCCAGTGTGTTGAAACGTATTTCAGCATTTTTACGCAAGCGGTGTTCATGTGTGTGAACATAGGGCTGTCGTTGGGAGCAAATACTGTTTCCGCGTTCATGTGTATGAATGAAGTGTTACTGATGCGAGCAAATACTGCTTTCGCATTTGTGTGGTTAAGCATCGCGCCGGGCGGTCGATGCGACCGTGTGTGTTCTTGGTGCCCTGTACCGTATAGGGTTAGAACAGGTTCTAGCTCTGTGGACATTTCCAGAGCGGTTGCATTGCTGAGAAACTTAGCAGCTGAACCATCGGATTGTGTCACGTTATCGATGCAATCGAGTTCGTATTTTCCCTACCCTGCACGCTGCGGGGTTAGGACAATTTGGCGTGCTTTGTTGACGCTAACAAGCTGGTAATTATGCCGAAGCCTTGGCAGTTGTGATATTCGACATCGAACCACATGATCGATGGGATCAAAGGGCTACTGCAGCCTGTTTTTTTCCTGCCCTATACATTGTAGGGTTTGGACTATTTATTGGGCTTTGTTGACATTAACAGAGCGATGGCAATGCTGACAACTCGGCAGTTGTCGTTAGGATCGCGCCACAAAGGCGGTGCGATCGGAGAGCTATTTTTTCTGCCGTACACTGAAGGTGCGGGGAGTTTCTTTGTGCAGCGAAGCCACCCCGGCTTGGACCACATGACGGAGCGTGTTTATGCTGCTGTCTACTGTTCCGGGCGAGCTGCCGAGCCTGCTGAAGCGGTGCGGTGCGGCATGCCGCCACCAGCCTGGCTGAGAGAGTCGGCAGTCTCTGGTCGCTCGGCGGCCACGGGCCATCACGGATGTGCCGCCACTTGAGCAACGCTTGCTTGGGTTGGCTGGTGCGATTCTTCCCGGAGCTACCTGCCTGCAGACATCAGCGGGCGACGACCGGGCCTGCTGGTACACTACCAGCGGTGGCATTGGACGAGTGGAAGCCGGCGTAGGCAACACGATGCAGTGACTAACGATTTAATCGACGAACGACCTATCCGTCGCCTCTAGTCCTGTAATCAGCTCTCGCCGGCGTACGCAAGAAATTTAGGAGGGAGGGATGTGGGGATCGCGACTTTCACGCGAACCCCTTTTCTGGCTAGCTTCCCCTCGCGGCCGGTGTTGCACAGTTGCGCGCCTCGCTTACGCGACGGGAACCATACGGGAGGGCGCCAGCGACCGAACGGTTTTGTTGTTGCCCTGGTGGAAGCGTTGACCCTTTTCCCCTCTGCCTTACCCGAGAACCAGTTCTTCCTCGATACTAGCGCCACCGTAAGGCGAAGTCTGGGGGGACGTAGCATGACGAGGGGACGGGCTCTGGTCTTGGGGATCCGGTAGCGCGCGGACGTTTCGGCGCGCTGGTCCTGACCTGGGGAACGCGCCACAAAGGACGCGTCCGGACGAGCTGGGAGACTGCAACCGCGCTCGCACTCCGCAGCGCTCCGCTGCTCCGGTATGCCATCGGTGAGTCGAACCATCTCGATCTCTAGCGTTGTTTAATGCCTCGCTCCCAGTGTTACCGTTATGGCCTACGAGTAGTCTGTATGCAGTGTATTTGATCTGCACTTAGCAATAAATGCTGCCATTGATGTTTTGCCCTCGCCGCCTCCTGCCTTTGTCTGTCTCCGCAAACAACGGACCCGTCCGCAGCCGGCGCTCGCAAGGCATGTTTGCTGAGCGCGGATGGTTGCGGTGTGGGAAATAACTAGTGTGTGAAATGTAGAATCCCACACACTACGGCTGCTCTCGTGCTGCATGGTGCTGGTTGCTAGCGCCAAACGCCGACCCGATCGTAGCTCCAGCGGTGCGACCAAGAGAGGTAGACGTCGGGATCAAGCGCACACTCCACCACTTGAGAGAGTGAGGTACGAGGTCTCGGAGACGACGTTTATTGTTGGTTGGTTGGTTGGATCCGGAACGAGAATGGCGCGTACCCACTCTGGGGGATTGGCCAAGTCTTATTGTGATTTCACTGCTAAAGAAGCTTAGTAATTAGTTTCAAACGAAGGGAAAATAGGGTACAGTGATGCTAACAATTTTGGAACCAAAAGAAATTCAATACTACTGTACCAACAGGTATTTCAATAAACGATTAAAAATGGGTTGAAGCTATTGATTAACAAGGCAAGCGACCTGTTTCGGCAATAAATGAGTGAAGAGCGCGAAAAACATCCCCGTTGCACCGACCAAGCCCGACTGCCCCAAATGACAATAAATTAGGCACCGACAAGGCGAGACCCAGGCGCCGGATCCTCCTCGGAGCGAACGAACCGGGAAGCGCGAGACCGACGATGATGCTGATGATTATTTACAGGTGGTAATGGCGATGGGGCGTCAGTTCAAGGGATAGGGAAGCGTATCCCTCAGTGCTCACACTGGCCATGATAGTGGCGGTATCGCTTGCACTGCGTATCCCATTAATGTAACGCCGCGAATGCTCACAGTATATTTTGTTTGATACCGGGTGCAACGATGGTACTTACCTGTGTATTCTGAAAATAAATAAAAACGATTTTCGCCTATGGGAAAATGGCGGCTGATTTCGACGTGCGAGCCAGCGCAATTTGATGTTAGAACGACGGAACCACCTGCAGAGTGAAACGCATGTTTGGGATTCACGTACGGAGCCAAATGGTGCAGCAGACAATCAGAAAATGTACCTGGAAACGAGCTAACAGACGATCAGAAAACCCGGTTTTCGGGATCGCACGTCCACATCGGCGCCATTTTCCCATAGGCGAAAATCGTTTGTATTTATTTTCAGGATAAACAGGTAAGTACCGTCGTTGTTCCCGGTGTCAAACAAAATAGACCACAAAATGCGACCTTCATGGGAAGTTTGAGCGCGAACAGAGCAGCGATTCGCTCAGGAAAAATTTTGAAAGTGTTCCAATTACCGTCGCAACAAACACATTCAACGAACGGATTTTGGTGTTTCTATTTACAATTGTTGATGCGTTATTTTCACCATGAAATCTAAGGATTGACGAAAACTCGTCTGGTCGGGTGAAAGATACATATTTGAAGAAAGTGGTTGTCGCCGACCAAAGGTTTGGTTAAAAAAGGCTAAAAAGACGTTTCGGCTTCCATACGGAAGCCTTGTTCACTGCGCGGAAAGGCGCGAAGCTTTTAAGAAGTGCGCCGAAGTAATCGCCCCAGACATCTTGCATACGTAGGCGGGATATTGCCTGCATTGTGGTTCAGGGACTCAAGATATCGGCGTGACAGCCATTTCCTTTCTCTGGCGATAACTGACGCTTCGTCCCAGCCTATTTTGTGTGTCGTGGCTTCCACGTGTTCCGCAAGCGCATTCGACGCAATCTTCTTGTTTTTCACGTCATTCTTGTGTTCACGCAATCCTCTTTCGAAGTTGCCGCTCTCGCCAATGTAGCAATAGTCGCAGTCGGCGCAGGGAATTTTGTACACCACCCCAGGGAACTTCTCTTTCTTGATTCCATCCTTGACAGCCACCAGCTCGTGCCTCAGCTTGCGCGCGGGGACGTGAGCGACGTGCACATCGTACGAGCGCAGAACCCTAGCCAAAGACTCGCTCACACCCGGTGCACCCGGCACGTAAGGGATCGCCGCTCGGCTTGTTCAATATGTCCACTCCTGTTCAATATTCCAAGTGACATGCCCAGCGTTTTATTTTAGTGTGTTGATTTTGCGACCACACGTTCGGGTTTATGACCTCCACCACCAAGGACAGCGAACGAAAAATGTTGCATGGCCATTTGCATTTCGGTTTTGCCGCCACCGCGATTGTTGGGCGTCGTGACTTCCCCAAGCACATAAAAGTAAATTTTCACCAGTTTCACCAGTAAACTTTAGCTACAATCAGAGGTGCCCTAAAATAACTTCTAACAAAGCTTACAAATATAGCAGCTCAAGGCAACAAAAATCTGTTTCTAAGCGCGTCGTGTTTTTTGTTTTATTTGCGACGAATTTGGATGTTTGGACTATTTGTCTGTCCCCGGTGGCGCCGCGAAGCGACACCGGCAACACTGCACGCATGGCAGCAGCGCCGCTTTCGCGCCTTCGCGCCCGTCACAACATTACTGACATTACGTCGCCGCTTCCTTCCGAAGCAGAAAGCGGCGCGAGATGAAAACCTGGCCTGAGGAACGCACGAGCACGGTCCGCGAGCACTCGTGCCGCTCGTGCCACGCGGCCACCCTCTGGCCGAACTAGACGTGGCAGAACGACAGTGCTTTTCCCCGAGCACCGTGCAAAGGCGAGAACGCTCACCTTTCGTTTTCTTCTCCGCTCTCGGCCGCGCTGGCAGTTCTTCGGCTGAACTGTTCCGTGCAGGGTTTGTTCCAGTGGGCCGCCTGCGTTCGTGCTCGGGCCATCTGCTGCTGCTGCCGCGGGATCGTAACTCACTGGGCAGCGGTGATTTGTTTGACACGTCGGGCTGGACATGGCTGAGAGCGGAGCGGGGGACGCGGGCTACGGCCGCTCGGCCAAGGCTCGCCCCGTATCGCCTATGGAGGAGCTCGAGGACGATCCCCCTTTCGAAGTAAGCCATTGAGTCAGTCGCCGTTCAAAACCCGCCTGCGCCGGTCAGCGAGCGCTCGAGCCTTTCGACGCCGCCTGCGCACCTCGTAAATGCCGGTGGAACAGGCCCCTCGCGTCTGCACGTCGGGCCTTTCTCCAGCTGATCCGAGCTCACGTAATGTGCAGCGCAGCCGTCTGAGACTGATTCCTTTCGCGCAGCGTGCCCGGCAGTGACTTGGATGTTCGCGAACACGGGGCTCATCACTGGGCAATCTAGTGATTTGTCCCGGGGGAAGTAGTTGCCGCGCAACAGCGGAAAATTATTTTAAGCTGCCTGAAGGCGTTCAAGCAGTTTGGGTAGAAATCAGGAGTGAATGTTCTCTTGCACGATTGCGGCCTTTTTTTGTGCAGTGTCCATCTTCACGTTTGCGGAGAATAGTCATGACGTCACCATTGTCGCAGCACTGAGTGGGTGATTTGCCATGTCAGGCCATCTTGCGTCGCACCTGTTAACCAGAATCCGCTGCCGGGTGCATTCTTTTTGAAAAAGAGATCTTAGTCACTTTGCTAACATGGGCAGGAAATCTTCATCAGACCTGCATGTAATGATTTTTATGGTTCCGTGCCCCAAAACGGGCTCAGCCGTGCATACTGTGAGGCTGTGGGGCAGCTTCTCGCTATGCATTGCCCAGTAAGCCCAGAGGCCGAGAAAATTCTGACTTCATGCAAACAGAACTTTCTGATGTCTCTTTTATTAGCACAGGTATTGAGTAGTGCTCAAACCCAAGCAGTCACTTACTGCGCAGGCTGTGTGCATGCGAAGGTGTACACCCGGCGGAAGAATAAGCCAGGGCACACGAGCGTCACCGCTCCCATCTGATGTTGCATTTCTGGTGTCAACGTGTCGCTGTGCGTGTGTGCTTCCGTATTCACAACCATGCCTATATTTTTCTTGCAGCAGAAAGGCTGACTGCATTCAGTGTTTGGCACCAGTGGTCGATTCCTTTAGTCTCATGTCGCACATGCAGTTCACCAGAGCCTGGCGAGAGTGAAACATGCACTGCTTGTTTTCCCAGAATGGACCTTTTTCCAGTAGCGGTCCTCCTAGCGGCCGCCACGCCGAACTAAAATTGGCAGCAATGCACGCCCACAAAAAGTCGAGCTTTCGTAGAACTCGTCCACAACAAATATCCTGGTACTGTAGCCCCTTCCCCACCAACCGGTCACCCGTGCCTTTCACGTGAATGTCACGGCAGCAGGCGTCGTTCCCGTGACAAATTTGCAGTGGTCGAAGCGCCCCTTTTTCTTTACTTTTTCTCATTTTTGTTACTCCCTCACTGGCTTGCATCTGCTTCCAGCGTGGTCAGCCTCAAATGTCTTTGCCCCTTTCCCTAGAAAGCCCTTTTTGTGTGCACTTACGAACCCACTTCAAGCTGTTGAAAGAGAAAAAATAAAAACGTGCAGCGCTGGACTGCATAGCCTCTCCCCAAACAGAAAGCTGTAGGGCACCCTTTTGTTTATTTTGCCGGAGGCGCCTGCCAAGAATGGCGGACTGGCAGCCCGCGCATGCGCAGATCTCTAATGGAAAAAGGTCCATTAGACAGGGGTAACACATTGCCACGAAACTTTAATGTAATGTTCAATTGCTTATCACTGCTTGCACCTAGCATTGTTGCTTTTATATTTACCATGATGTATGCATGGCAGTTTAAAGTAGAGCTTTCTTGGGTTCATTGTGGCGGTGTTGTAACCAAGGTGCATTGCAGGAGAGCCAACTTTACACGATGGGAGGGTGAATGATGATGGTGAAACAAAAAAAAAAGGCTTACCGTGGTCGGAATCGAACCTGGATCCCTCTTGTTCTGAAGCAGTGTCTGATTGCATTTCTTTTAGGTTTGTTGCATGGGTGTTCGATTTAGACCTTGGCAGTTTGCAATTTGGACCATGACGATGGGTCAGAGGGGGGGTGGGGCGCTCAGCTTACTCGTGAAGGATTCCTTTGCTGTTGTTCTGAGTTTGGACTTTGACTCAGGTGGTTTGAATGTTGATCATTGACACCTTGACTTTGGTTGCAGCGGCTTTGACTTCAGCATTTCACCATTTGATTTTTGCACTCAAGAAAGCTTCGCGCTTCAACCATTGCCGTCGTTAGACAGAAGGCTTCTGATTTTTTTTATGCCCGCTAGGCGTAATCTGGTTGCTCTGGAGGATCGGGGTCATGGCCGGCCACGTCATCGTGCTTTCATAAACGTTTTTTTCTGCAAACAGATTGGATCAGAATAAAAGCAAAAAAAAAAAAAAACAGTGAAGGCTACCAAGAAAACAATTGTGTGATTAAGTAAACAAAGTGACCCCTGGAGCCAAACCCTGCACGTAACCAGTTTGGCTGCAGCAACCAAGGAAGATGCCTTGATTGCAAACATTAAGGGACGCACATGCACTCTTCGATGTCTTGACACCAGATGTGCACCGCAAAGCAGCTTGGCGATATATTTTTCCTACCTCTCGTGTGCCTTGGCTTATTTTTTTGCTGGGTGTACATGTACCAAACCCTGTACTGTGCCTTTTTTGGGGCAGTTTGGAGCATGTACAGCCCTTCAGATTTTTGGCAACATCAAGGAAGCGCTGGCTCTTTCAGGCCGGTCGGCGCCAAAACAAGGAGTGGTATGCTGATAGGGTAGTGTGTGCGCACTGAGACATGTGCACATTCCGCTCTGGCTTAGCGGTTGGAGGGAATGAACAAGCTGTCTCAGTAACTGTGTGCAGTGCTGTAGAAGCTGCGAGGAGTGCAGAAGGGCTGAAAAGGATTTGTGGCAGAAAGTGCATTGTTCACTTCTTTCTGCATGGATGCCACGTAGGAACCAGTGCATCTGCTGCCCTCATTGGCTAATGTCGTGTCTGTGGTGTGCCCTATTGGCTCACGCCTGTGTGTTTCCCAGCACTGTGCAGAGTCTGTACAAAGGAGCCTGGCAGAAGGCTCTTGGAGCCGAATGTGCATTGTCAGCAGGGGCCTACCCAGGTCTCTCAAGCCCCCTGCTTTGTAATAAGGGGCTGATCGGCCTGCTAGCCGATGGTATTGTCTGTAAGATGGCTTCGGGGGGCTTAAGCTTGAGCACCGCAGGAAGAGAAAGACTATTACTGTGAGCTTTTTCATGCTATAGATGGTATCGCATAGAAGTTTAGTGGCCGAATTCTTCTTTTGGCAACACTGAAAACCACCATGACAGTGCCCACCATGTCTGCGCATGCCACAGCATCTTGCAGGAAAAAAAAAAGGCCCCAGCACTCATTGTTTGCGCCGTTCCCACCCAATTCTCCGCTGTGGCGTCAACAGATGTTAATAATCAGTGACATTGTGTGGCACTGCTCTACTTACCCTTAAGAACTCCGCATCAGCACAGAAGAATGGAGCCGCGGTTGCAAAAAAAAAAAAGCGCAGCGCGTGATGCACGAAATGCCTACGCTGCAGCACAGTTGCCTGCGAATGTGGATATAAACACCGGTGCGCCCACGACAGATTCGTTCAGTACAAAAACCAAATACTGCTTCTGAAGGAATTGTGAGGTTCACGCGCACGGCGATTGAGATACGGCAGTAGCGTAGCAGTGAGTGCATTGTTAGCTGGGAGATTAGTGACATATATCAGCACGTGGCCAAAGGGGAAGCGCTCGCCGAGAGGATGAGCCATCTGTGCCAATGACTACACTTGCGTCTTGCTATGGGTAGGCTTTAGCACGCTGCACGAAACAGTAAAAGTCGAGATAGTGCTTTCGAGCTCGCTGGGATGGCCTCACGTGGGCTGCCATGACGGGGCCCGGGCGTCTCGTTGCTGAGGCGACACAGGGATGCCACCATGCGTGCCAAGCCAGTGAATACAACCTGTAGAATGATGCTAGAAAAAACAATCATACAGGTTAGAACTGTTTGCAGATTATCAAGGAAAAGTATCGCTTTGCCTGCAGTGTAGACTCTCGTTAAGCTCGTGTGAGAGCTGGTGGGAGGGGGAGCAGGCAAACCAGAGAGGCAGCTCAACCGAAAAGCAGTGCAGCGACAGTGTCAGATTATTTGAGTGGTCTCCTGGCAAGTCAAGCTACAATTTGACATGGAATCCGCTGCGGTGGCTCAGTGGCTAAGGCGTTGTGCTGCTGACACTGAGGTCACGGGTTCGATTCCCAGCCGCGGCGGCCGCTTTTCTGATGGAGGCGAAAAGCAAAACCACCCGTGTGTACGAGGTTTGGGCGCACGTTAAAGATCCCAGGTGGTCAAAATTAATCGGGAGCACTCCACTACGGCGCGCCTCATCGCCTGCATTGCATCAGCCCGTTAAACCCTACAATGAAAAATCAATTTGACAACATGGATATATATATATATATATATATATACATTTATACTCTATGATAATTAGGAATGGGGGCTTGTTAAATGAACATAGTAAGGGCAGCCAACAGTCAATAATGCCAGTGACGGCATTGGGGAAGTAGTTCATCTTTTTGCCTGGAAAAGGGTTCGGAATGATAGTAAAGAAAGTGGAGAGAAATGTGTGCTCTGGGTAAGGTTCGAATTGAGAGCCTTGAAATGGGGCTGCAGGAAAGAGTGAATTCGCCTCCTCCTGCATTCAGCACTAGTACTTAGCACATCTGGCAACTTCAGGATGAAGGGGGTTTTTACCCCCTCCCCCACTTTACATGCACACACACACGCGCGCAGTGAGCTGCCTTCCCTGTGCCATCAGGTGCATTCCTGACTGTTGGCTTACCTCACTGTTTACGCACACGTTGACAGAACAACTTGTGTAAAAACTTTTACGGGCTTCCGGACTGGTGTCAAGTGCTCAGAATACATGAAAGAAGTTAGGTGTACACGTCATATGAAAAAGCTGCAGCATAATGTTTTGGAAGGGGTTTACTGCATACAGTATCAGCGATGCTATTTATCAGGTGCAAAATGCCTGATAAAGGAAGGAAACACTGAAAGGAAGCTTATCAGTAGAGTTGTTGGCGATAGCTGACAAGGGACAGAGGCTGCAGAGGTAGTTTGTAGTCAGGCCACCACATGTGTTGAGCGTTGATTGAAATGTGCAACAGTGTCTCAAGTGGGGCGCAGGGCATAAGGGGGTAAGTGTTGTCATGTTGAGGTGGTTTTTGGCATGTGTTGCCGGAGTGACTGGAAGAAAAGTGTTTGTAGCTAGAGCAATAGTTCCTAACATACCGAATTAACGTGGTTGTTTAGATGGCACTTTTGGTACATAAAGGGGTCAAACCAGTCGGTTTGAACAGGACCAAGGCAGATGGGTATTCGTCTACCTCACCTGGTGAAAATTGACTTCCAGTAGTTAAATAAGTGTGCAGCACATCTCTTCTCTTATTGGTGTAGGAGCCTGCCTAAGCTGCCGTCCACGTATGCAAGCCTAGTTTGGGCATTTCAACATCCTCATTGCAGTGTTGGAGTTCATTGAAGTGCTGTGTTTTATGGCTACTGTGAGGCAGTCATGCCAAGAGTGTGCTGACATCTGTTGTCCTGAAAAACCTGGGTCTGACTCTTGGGTTCATTGCGGGGGTTCTTCGTTTGGAGCAGATATGAAGCGTGGGTAGAGGAAAACACGCCTTCCGTGTGACATCATTTACACAGATTTCAATTGGTAATCAGCTGCTGCCTTTAGCATCCTCATTAGCCTCACCAAGTTGTAACAGTGGGCCTAGGCCTTGGAGGCCCAGTGTTAGCTCTCAGTGTGTAGTTGTTGACACGCGCTGCACACAGTTGTTGAGGTTGCTGCCAATAAAGCTTACTGCAGTGTCCATAAATAGATTACTTTTGATTAGCATCGTATGTCATCTAAACCCTTACATCAGGAATTCTTTATTGGGGTCTTTGGAAGCTTCAATGCCCTCAGGAGCGCAGTGAAGTACCCTATTTTATGGTTAAAGAAATGTTGCGTCAAAGGACTTCCAATGTTTTTGTAACTGGGTAAGCCCTACTACTGTTTTGTACAGAGCAGTTTCCCCTCCCCACCATGTGCAGCTTGGAGAGGTTAGAAGGAAAGGAAGCTTGCACAACTCCAGGGAGGGGCCCTCTTGGGTAATCCACAGTGCAACAGTGGCTGAAGGTTTTCAATGTGCGTTTGGTGCAGGGGTATTGCAGTAGTAACCATGTTGGACATGGTAGGATATTCATGGCAGCGACCCTTGGAGGTTTAAATTACTGTTCGAAAGACGCGCCACAGCTGTTTCCCTGGAAAGGGATTGTTTGGAGGTGGTTTGCCTGGGCTGGCAGCGAGCCTGTGAGAATGAGATGGCAAAGCGCGTTGGCGAGTGAGTGGGCACTGCTCGTGGTAGCCGCTCGCGGTTGCAGCTTTCTCTCGGACTCCTGCCTCCTTCGGTGGGGCCTCGCAGAACCATCCCAGGGGTCAGGGCTGCTTCACTTCTGCAGGCAGGGGAATAGCGAGGGGAACAAACGCTGCAATCAAAGGCCATTCACTGGGCTAACCTTGTTTTGTCTCCCCGCTGCACAGATCGGTTATGGGTCCCCAACAGAAAATAGGCTGCGGGAGAGGGGACCACCCTTCGAAAGGAAGGTACGTCCTCCTCATGTTAAGTGGCAGGTACGTCCTCTTCATTTTGGGTGCCTTTTTTTGCGTGTGTAATCATTTTTCTCCAACATGCTGCCTTGCTGAGGACGCCCCCTGATAGTAACTGGTCCTTTCGTAGTCTGTGGAAATGCTGAAAAGCTGTTCCTCAAGAACAATTTAAAACTGCTAATTTTCTTTGGAGGAGTTCTTCATGGATGCTTCCTGCAATAGGCATAACCGTTTTTGGTGTTTTTGCGAGCAAGATGCTATAAAAAAGCCCCAGTAGACTCGTGGTATGATGACAGGCGCGTAAGGAAACTGATATCCCGGTTATTCAAAATGTTCATAAATCTTTAAATACAAGCACTACCAGCTTTATTTTTGGTCTGTAGTCTCAGGTTCTTATTACTCTTGTGGGCTAACGTACGGGACAGCATAGTGCCCCGGCTAGCTTTGCTAGAGAAAGTGCTACGCACCGTATGCTAGCCCTATCGGAATCCGAAGGCTCGCGCATTAGTTCGGGTACTCACATGCGGTAGACAGACTCCGGCAATCCAAAGTTAAGCTTTATTGCCTGGCAGATACAGGGCATATACCAGACAACATGACTATCATTTGCGGGAAGACAGTGGCTGCGTTTGCTCGCTCAAGCCGCGGGACTCGGACTTCAATATCTGTCATCACAGCCATGGTAGCGGGGGAAGCATCCCTTGCGAACGGTCAGTACAGAATCTCTCAGCAGAGTCCCGTGAGCCAAGTGGGTTCACAGTCGAGGCATTCGGAGTAGGCACTACCAAGCCAACTGATTCTGACCAAACCGCCCAGTCGACTCCCGGCAGAACACGCACGCGTCTCGCAGGTCGGCTCGGGAGGGGGGGGGGGGGGAGAGGTCTCCCCAGGGTTGGAGAAAGGGGGGTACGAAGGAAGGCGACAAGCGGGTCCTCCTTTCCCCACGCACATGCTCACGGTGAGCCGGTTCGGCGTGCCTTATGGTGTCACGAAGAGGTCACGACTCGCATGACGCGCCTGCTACCCAAAATGGCGGCTCCCAGCTCGCTGAAACGTGCAGGCGAGGTGTAGGGAAACAAGGGACCCCACACTCTTAAAGGGATCCAGAAATACCCTCCGCCGATGAATGGATGTACATATAACCAAATAAAGCAATGTATTGGCAATCATTTCCTGCAAAAATTTTGTTAAAGTGATGAGTATTAACTGAGAAATTGTAAATAAAAATACAACCATTGACGTTGCGTCGCCTTCCCTCCTCTTCTCAGCATTCTTGCTGTTTGCAGCGCACAAGCGTTCCCTCCCATGAGGCTTCGCTCCTCTGAGGTGGCGTCTCCGGCCATTTCCGGCTTTGTGATCAGTGGCACGTCGAAATGACTGTGACGCTTTCAGCCCTGTTTCTCTGTCTTTCTTCTTTCTTTTTTTTATTTTTTTTTTCATGCAAGAAAATGTTTTTTGTGTGTTCTACAAAATATTAGGGCTCTCCCAAAAATAGAGCTGGTAGTGCAAGTAATTATTGATTTATTAATGAGGTAATTAAGACATCTGGCAATTAAGTGTTAAGTCGAGCAGAAAATTTTTTTTTGCATGTTTTCCTAAATTTTATGACTACATGAGCTTGCAAACGAAAAATGAACTTCGTAGTCCCATATTTATTGATTTACAAGCTTGGAAATAAAACTAGGGCCTCTGTTTTTTTTTTTTTTTCCCTCAACAGCGTAATTTTGTATTCACTCGAGCTTTTTTTTTTTTCTTTGTAGTGTCCAGCTCCGCTAAAATGCAACAATGGCGATGTCTAGCTCAATAGTCCTCATTGAAGGACAATTGCTAAAAAAACTAGCAGTTCTGGTTTCGTTCTCTATGCCCCAGAGGGACTTCTATGTGATGGCGTCAGGTGACACCACCAGGGCCGAAAGGGCTAAAGCAGTTGAGAACTTGTGACCACGAATGCACTGTTGAGGAATGCTTTATCAGCTACATGGGGCAGATTGTACATGTCTTGTTCTTTTTTACGCAGCGCGCGCACTGTTTATCCGAAAAGCGCCATCTCTTACGCCGCCCCGCGGATGCAGGGCCTTATTTTGTGGTGTTGCGGTAATTCCTGCCAGCGGCATGTCAAAAGGGCATTTGAAAGCGGCAGAGAACCCGTGCACAAAACGTGCTGGTTTGGACTGCTTTATCAGTCGCACAGGACCGGGGTAATTGGAAATTAATGGGATAGGACTTTGCTCTGCAGTGGGCGTAGATAGGCTGGTGATGATGATGATGATGATCAGTCAGGATGAATGCCTTCGTAGGAAGGTGTAGAGCAAACCGGCGGCGCACTTAAGCAGGGTAGGATGCACACATGTTATGACAAGCTGCGCCCATGTCTTGTAACGAGAAGCGTGGTAATAGAGTAAAAAAAGTAAGTGTAGACGAGCACGACAATGTGTAAGCGTGCTGCAGGAAGCGCTAGTAAACCAAAAAAGCCGCCACAACCCGCCAACGCTGGGCAGACGATGCTTCTCTTTACGGGAAGTGCGAGAAAAAAAAGCCATCCAATAGAGGATCTACACTTTGTGACACACATGGGTGGATTGATGACATACATGTGTTTAAATAGTGGTGTCCAAAAACACAGGAAACGGTGGGAAAGCAGTGACAAACTTTTCAATGAAAGTGTCAGCTTTCCGCTGCATGTAGAAAAATTATACCTGGCACAGATGACGTTGAGCACCCAACCTAACGACTGCGCTTCTTCGTTTAGTGTGTTCTGAGCTGGCTTAACAGCTAGGCTCTGCTCAACATTCCATTGTGAGGCTTGATGTCATGCTGGTGCTTCGGCTAGGTTTTATTGACTTTGCTTTTTGCAAATTGCGTCACTCTCACCGCTCCGTATCCCTGCATGCCTGCCAACAGTAATTGATGACGGGAAGGGTGAGAGGAAAGACTGGGACAGAATTAGCAAAAGAGGAAAAAGAGAAAATTTGTGAAAACATGTTTGCTGGCACAAATTAAAGGCCTACTGCACTGTTAAAATTTCGACCTCTTCAAAACCCTATTTCCGAGTAGTCTGCCTAAAAAGACTGCAAGGTAGAAAATATGACAGCTGAAACATGCACACGCACAGTGCTAGCGAACAGTGAAAATCGGTGATTTTGGAAGCGAAATTGACAGCCGAAGTGACATTGCAGCTGGTGAGCGAGCGGCCGGCTGTCCGCAGCAAACCTGTGGACAACTGGTTTGCACACGAGGCCATCCTAGGAGAAGCATGCCCAGCAGAGCTTGACCAGCTCACCTGGCTGGTCGGAGGACCAAGCACCCGACCGGTCATAATGTCGCTTCCGCTCCATGGCAGTTTGCACAATCCAGCGGAAGGTGCAGCATCGTCTGCTACGGGGCTGTTTTAAGTAAAATGACAAGGCGTTTAACCAGCCATGCCCTAGTTGATTTTGTTTTACGTGCTATATGTTCAAAATGAATTTGGCCGAGGTGAAATTCCAGTGCAGTTGGCCTTTAAGGGCCAGATGAAAAGGCACGAGAATGGCTGCCCTGGTCACCTTGACTGTACCCTCAAACTGCTCGGGAAGGTGAGCCATTCGTCGCTGCTCTCCTGTGCCCCACAGGTGCCAGTGGCGTCTACTGTGATGTATCGCAGCGCCATGGAACGAGACGACACTAGCATGGATGAGGAGCTCAAGGGTGAGTCCGTCTCTGGTGAAGCACCAGAGGTCGCATTTTCTTTGGTGACATCACCTTGGTCAAGGTGCGGCACATTTAGTGGGTGCTTTTGCACTGTGGGCTGGCATTTTTTCCAGGCCTGCAGGGCCAAAATTATTGTTGTGGCTACTTAAACAGCAGTCTGCAGTTTGTGTAAGCTTAATTTTGGGTCTTCCCGAGAGAAGAAAATCCCGCAGTTTGGTGGAGCAGTTAAGACAGTCTGCAGCCCAGTTTTTTTTTTGTTACTGTCGAGACATTGCTTCTCTCAGCACACTGCGAGTGGAGAGAGCTTTACCTGCTACACAGGGGGCACTGAAGAGCCGAAAAACCTTCCTATAGTAGTTCTTGTAGAAGACTGTTGTGAGGCCCATTACCAAGAAACAGGTAAATGCACATTGGCAGCTGCTAATTTTTTGGGTGCAAGTCTTTGCTTCTGTTTTGGTTGTGTAGCACACGGTGAAGTTTGCTGGGATTTGGCATAACCCAGTGGGCTTCCCAGCACGTCCCCTCCTTTTCTGGCGCCGAGGCCTTAGTGCTGCCACGTTCGCTTTCCAATGACGGAATTGGCTGACACTAGGGAACAGAGGGAAGACATAAACAAAAATGTGTCCTTTTAAATTTTGAATTATGGTTGTCTGGCTACAAGCAACTGCCACTATGGACATAGAGCCCAATTTAAAGCTGTATACCTTCCCCAGTTTCATGCATCACTGGATCCAAACATGTAGTTGCAATGTGTTCTATCCTCAAACAGCCAGCCATGCACATGTTGCAGAAAACTTTCCAGTGATGAATGGGCAACTGATTACTGGAGCCAGTCTGTCTACTCTTTGCATGTATCACCACAGTTGTTTCTCATTTACCTGACCCAGGTGGGGCCGTTAAAATTCAGTAGAATTAGGTGGAAAAGCGGAAGTCAAAATAGATGGCTTTTTACTGTAACAGGATTGATAAATTTTCCCAGTTAAAGAGCACTGAAGTGAATTTGTCAAGCTCCCAGTTTTGCTTGCACTGTGCAGACTGGCTCAAATTAACACACTTTTCATCATTTATCCGGTTGATAAGTCGGTAATTATTTTATAAAGCGCGAAAGAAGAAAAACTACCATGCGCGGTCTGCGGCGGCCACACCAGCTAAAGGCTGTGACGATGGGAGGAGAGGCACCTTGATTGGACGATGTCCAAGGTTAGCATTCAAACAAGTTTCGGTTTCGGTCCTGTCAAACAATATGCTTGACATCCGACGGCATCGTTGGATGGGCATTCTCAATATCTCAGTAATCGTCATACCGCGCTTCTGCCATGTTTTCAGCTGTAAAATGCCTAAGATAAGCCTCCCAGGACGGCTTGGAATCGTAGCAATCATTAGCCGAGGCCTACGCAGTGAATGAACGCCCTCCGCGTCACCGCAAACGCTCAAATGCGATGCGCTTTCCCCCCATATTTGGAGCTTGCCTCACTCATGCCTGTATCGTAAAAAGCGTGTTCGCACCAGGCCAAGGGTCTGTTGATTCTGGCCTGTGCCCACTGCCCGCAAGCAGCCGGTGCTTGTGGCAACAGCACGCCAACGAGAACTCGCTAGCGCGTCATTGTCAGCCTGTGCGCGTTCTGTGAACTAGTTTGTGGAACACGGAATGTTAAGGCCCAAAAATGGTGAACTCAGTAGAGAAAACATCGGCCGAAAACGAAAAAGTCTTACAAAAAAAAAAAAAAAAACAGTGTACCCTCGGGGATTCGACCTTGTGACTTGCAAAATAACATGCCTAGCATCCCAGACCATTCGGCCACAGGCCAGCGCTGTCAGAGTTGGAAAAATAAGGTATATAATGTATAACCAGTTTACTTTTTTATTTAGTTTTAGCATTTCAAGCAGCTTAGGGGACTATTTGTTGTATTAGCGCTCGTGCAGTAAGCGTCCCCCAAATGCCCACAATATCTCACGTCTAGCAATTGCATTTCTTAGACGGAAAAGCGTTTGCAGATGTGTGGTCGTGCTGCTGACTGCTGTGCTTGTTCCCCCAGATCAAAAAAGTGTTTCCTGCTCCCTAGTTTTACGCTGTACGGTAAAAGTATCAGTTGATTTTATTTCCTTAGTACCTATATTGACTTGACTCTTCTCCCACCTTCAAGTGGCCTTAGATTTTCCTACTAGCGTACCAGTCAGCGAAGCGTTGCATGTGCGCTTGTGCAGCGCTTGTGTGGAGCGACCTGGACTTGGAGCTAGATACAGTGTACAAACTAAAAAAGTAAAGAAAGGCACGTTCTTCCATTCAGAAACGTATTGTGGCTTCGTTTCAACTGAGCGAACAAATTGCGATGACTCGTCGACAGCCGGTGGACTAAATGCTGGACCGACTGACTCTGCCGGAAGGTCGGCGAGCCGTGCAGTAGCTCAACTCAAGCCAAGTCATCTCCTCCTGACGTCACACGGAAACGCCACAGAAAATGGGCGAGGGTGCAGAGAGGACAGCATTTTCAAAGTGATTTTTCTACTAAATAAATTCGCGTATATGGCCTATGGACTCCAGACTACAAATCGCGCTAGTAATCCCGTAATGTTTACAAATCACTTCAGTGTCCCTTTAAGGGCTAAAATTGAACTTATGGAGGTCAGACAAACTAGAGTTTAATGCGGCGTTGCATGCAAATGAGCCTTTAATGGTTCTTCATAGATGATGGCATGTTCACAAGCTTTGTAAATCAGGATGTGTACCCGGAAGGGGTAGTAGTCAGTTTGCCAAAGGGGCAGAATGAGCCTGCCCTGTCATTGCTAAGGTGGGTGGTGGCTGTTTGTGCGGTAGTATGCTAGAGACCGGTGTGGTGCGTTTCGGGGGCCTTCACATGCAAAACTCTGCATGCTCGTACATGCAGCGACTTTGTTATTTGTGCTGCGTTGTGGAGCTGCCGTTGCCACTCATTTCTCAGGGCAGCATGCTCTGCGCTTTGAACAAAGTAGCAGCAAGCTGTAGCCTGCAGTACAGGCTAGTCCGACTGCCGGGTTCTTCTAAACTAGTGGTTCTCGTATGGGGGTCTGACATTTCAGGGGTCCATGAAGCCTTCCCCTGAAACTCGCCCCCTCCCCCCTCCTCCTCCTCGTTAATTTCTCCTTTTTGCCCAACCTTGCGGCCAACGTAAATATGTCATTGCTGCTATTTTTTCTCCGCCTCGTACGTCTTTTAACGTCGGCTTTTTGCACAGCACGCCAGCTGTGCAAAAAAACCATACACACCAAAGGTGGCATGTAAGTTGCATTAGAACGGTGGTTTGGGCTAGTTGGGGCATGCCGGAATTCAAAACAGCGCAAAAGGACGGGACAAGGAAACGACGACACAGTGCCTTGTGTCGTCGTTTCCTTGTCCCGTCTTTTTGCGCTGTTTTGAATTCCGGCATGTAAGTGTTTGGGCAACACTTAGCCGCAAGGTCATATTGTTTGGCTTGGCTTGACTTGCGTGGGGTCTCTTTTGCAGCCCTGGGCCTCTGGGAGGAGGACATGACAGAGGAGCAGAAGAAAGAGCTGCTCGTGAGCACCCTGCTGGGACTTCTTTCTTTTTTTTTTCTTCTCCTTCTCGGAATGGCAGTGCCCCTTGTGACCACTCTGCCTTTTCGTGCTGCAACCATCCGCTTGTTTTTGTAGCATGAATCGGCTGCATTTGGTGGGAGCTGGTCTAGTCGGCTTTATTTTGGGGGTGCAAAGCAGTAGCTGTTGCAGAAACAGGAAAAATTAAAATCAAAGTACTACAGAGCAGAGACATCAGTGAGTCCTGGCTACCAACTGACATTTGTTGCGCCAGACTAGGCAGCACGTACTAAACTGTCAGTCTTTTGGTGTGCATAATTGCCGTCGGAGCCCTTTGTAGACTTGCTGTAAAGGCACTGTGGTGGATTTCTGCCGGAAATTTGGGCTCGTTTCTCATAAAACGGTGCCTGCTTGTGTGGCCTGCTATCTGCCTTCAGGGCAAACGTATGCCTGTTTTGATCAGCTTATCACTCATCATTGTATGCCATTCTTTAAATGTAGGTTCTCGCTTTTAAATTGTGCTGGAATGGACGGTTGACACGCATTTGTTGTGATTCTTCTCAATCTAGCCTTGCTTTGTGCGTGAAATTCCCTCGTCTGGCCGAGTGAATGCCAGTTGGTGGTCAGGGTGCTGCATGTAGGAACAGCCTTTCTCGCTTCTTTTGCTTGGCTCCTAGAAATTGTGTGAAGCGTTGTGTGCTGTGGAGTACTTTAGACTTCTATGTGGTCATGCGTTGCAAGCTGTTTTGAGTCCAGGGGGCCAACAGGAAGCAAGTCTCACCCTTGGTGGGTGCCCTTTGGGTGATCGTCTTCAGTGCATGACTTCGCTGATATAAAAAAAAAGGGAGGAATCGTGGCGATCATTTGTAGTGCTGCAAGTGCAGTTTGGTCAGTCTGTGAACTCCAGCTTTTGCAGCTTAGCCCCATGGGCTGCAAGCTACAAAGGTCTCTTGGTCTAGTCTCTAATGTGTTCGTATAGAAGTTGCACTCCTGCTCTTGTCAATTTTTGTTGGCACAGACCATCTGGAGCACCTTACCAGTAGGCCCTGTCATTGTGGTACTACGAACCTTGAAAGGAGGACTCGGATATGCCGGGACCATTTGGGGCAGATAATTGCTGCACGTTGTCGGGGACATGCCGGGGGAAGGGGGTTCTCTGTGGCACTTGTGATTGCAATCGTTTGTGTGGACATGGCCACATCGATGGCTGAGCGATTTGAGCTGGCCACACTTTGAGCCTCTCGCGGAGAGTGCCGTACCCCACTGCCAGTTTGCACTCAGTAGTTGCTGTCTGAGAGGCCAGAGGCAGCAGTAGTGAAGCTCGGGATTTACTCCATCAGGGGTTTCTTCCTTGTGTGTGTATCACCTTCCCAGTAGGCTTTGGGTACCATTTGTGCCGGAATTTTGCCTCCTTTGCAGTTGCACTCGGTTGTGGCAGAGTTCTTTTGTGTGCCTTTCGGTGGAAAATGTGATGCTGTGTGCACTCGTTGTGACACCGTGTGTGCGTCTGCCGCTGTGCTGTGCAGAGAGTGGTGGCCGACTCCAAGGTGACGGCCCAGCACGAGGAGGCGGTCCGCAAGAGCCACTTTCCTCGGCCCTCTTCCTTGAGCGAGGCTGCCGCCCGGGACAGCTGCTGGGAGAAGAGGGAGCCACCTGTCGTGGGTTCCCTGCTTCTCTTCCCTCTCGCTCAGTCAGAAGGGTGCCTGGGACAGCCCATCCTTGTCGCACGCGTCGCCATTCTTTTCTAGGCTGTGCCACAGGGGTTGAGGCTTTTGTTTAGCCCTCGAGCATGAGTAAAGAACAAGTATTAGGGCCTGCATAGAATTTAAAAACGTTAAATTGTTCACTGGGGTTAGTTGTGATGGGTAGGCCATGCACTTTTTATACATTGGAATCTTGATGATACGATCATGACTGGTGTGGAATTCCCCAGTCCAAGTGCATTGTGTCCAGGGTGGCTAATTCCGGCTGTTAAGAGTGCATTCTGAAGCTGCGGTGGATTATGTGAATCGATGAGCACTCCTAAAGCGATGGTATGGTCTTGGAAAACATCTCTGACTTGCAGTCTAATTCATGTGTATCAAAACAAGGTAACACCACTAAGACTAATGTATAGTCTTCTAGAGTTACATTTTATTCACTACTGTTGATGATCAGCAGTTTGTTTCTAAAACCAATATTCTGATGGCACCACTTTGGCGACTATTCAGCAGCCAAAAGACAAGTGGCAAAATGGCTGTAGAACTAGTTTTGGTCTGCTATGATAAAACAGTAACCCTAGCAAGTTCCATTGCCCTCATTAACGCAGAAGTATGCTAAATTGAGATTGAAATTTTGGTGTTGCACCTATTTTGATCCTGGCCATCATCCTGATAGTTAGTTTCATTGTGTGGAACTGGCGTAGCTCTTTCTGCCATTTTTTTTCATAGAACAAGAACAGGGTTTGCACAGGTTTTTGAAAACCTTGAAAACCCTTGAATTTAAAAGTGTCAATTTCAAGGCCTGGAAAGTCCTGGAATTTTTATATGGTCCTTGAAAACCCTTGATTTTTCCAGAGAGAATCAATGACCCAAAGAATTTAAAGTGTTTGTCATGGATTTTAGGTGCTAACTAATGTAAAGAAACATTGTAACAATCAAGATTAAGTGTATTGCATGAAATAACAAGTTTGGTGAATTTTTTTTGTTACAAGGCAACATTGGGAGCAGGCACTTGTCAAGCCAATCCATGTCACTATACAATCCAGTGAAAGCCAGCTTCTATTCTATCTATATCTTGAATCTTCCATCTAGTCTGTGGACGCTCGCTCCTTGCATGTTTGCTTTGCCTCATACGCTCCATCTGCATTTGCTTTTGCGTGCCAATGGTGGACGTGCACATTGTTCATCCTGCCTTGCAGCAACACTTGTGGATTTAACTTCAACTGATACTTTGCTGACAAAGCAGGAGATGCAGGCAACATTAACGAACTTTTGAAATCAAACAGCCTGAGCAAAACACCAAGAAAAAAGAAAAACCTTTAACTACCAACCATGAAATAAAAAATAGAGCTGGGGGAGCATTCACGAACCCGTTAGCGCCTATCTAAATGTGCACTAATGTGCTTAGATATTGTGCAGTAAAAAACTTTTGCATTGTGTTGAAAAAGTTATAAAATAATCCCTGATAAAACATTAGACGGGGACCTTGAAAATTTGTTTTCTGGTCCTTGAAAGTCCTTGGAAACCCTTGAATTTTTGCTTTTGAAGCCTGTACGGACCCTGTACAGGGGGGCATTAACCCTTTGAGGGTTAAATTTTTTCGCCAAATGTGACCCCCGGGGGTGGATTTTTTTTATTGCTGATTTAAATTCTTCGGATGAATCCATTTCGAGAAAAAAATATAGTAATTTCTTTAGGGTGACCATAAAGTCACAAAAAATCGTTTAAGTTGCATATATGTGGTTTATTCATGAGTAACACAACAAAAATTCTAAACAAAAACCATAGAGTAACAAGCCAGCACCTTTTCAGTGCATCAAAATCAAATAGACATCAGTTTCGCGGGCGCAAAAAGTGGGAAGCGCCGGAGGACGATACCGAAACCAGCCGCTGCACGCGCAGGGGCGCGCGCAACCGGATGCGGGAGCGATAGACGGCGCACCGCTCATAAAATATGAAAAGGAGAAAGGAGCTTCATCACTTTCGCAGGCGACGTTGGTCTGTGGCAGGCGCAAGAAGCGAGAGGCGCCCGGGCGCCAGGTGGGCAATACCCAGCGCGCCACCTCATTAGCGGATGCGCAACCGATAGCCGGCGCGCAAGTAAATCATATAAAATAAAAAGAAGAGCCATCGGCGCAAGAAAAAAATTTGGCGTATTTCCAAAGTGTGGCAGCACATGCCAAGCAAGAGAAGTTGGCGAAAAAGGCGCGCTTTTCAAAGATACAAGCAATGGTGTACATGTATGTCATTGATTATTTTGAAAATGCTTGCCGATGCCGTACATGTACGACCGTGACCCTCAAAGGGTAAAGGGAGCCTGAAGGCAAATTAGGTCTTGTAGGAACTGACAAATCTTGAGCTCAGGATTTCTTTTTCACTGAAAACGCTTTACCACAGTAATTTTTATGATTGCATTATCATTCAGGAAACTGTAGTTTTTACTTGCACTGCCAACTTACCTGATAACTATTGCACAACAAACCCCTGGGGATTGTGGCCTCCAGTTGTGTCTCAGTATGGCGCTGCTGTGTTTTTTTTGTCAACAACTTTTTCTCTAAACCACTTCACTTCAATGAAATTTTCACAAAGTAGAAGTAAGAAATTCTTGTTCACATGGTAACTCCAGCTCAAAAAATCACTCATGCACAACATTGCAAGTGTGTGCAGAGTTGTTGTTTTAATATCAAAGCTTTGTTACTGCCACTGCTGGGGAGGCGGGAGGCCATTGTGTGATGGCGAGGAAGATGCAGCTGAGGTCAACTTGTGAAAGAGGTCGCTTGCTTTCAAGCCACAGCCAATCCACACCGAGGCAAAGCTTCATCTGTGTCCCCAGTGCATGGATAAGGATGTTGCCATAGTTTGTGTCAGTCTGACTAGTAAACACTTTACACTGTGGCATGGCACTGCCAAGACTCGAAAGTTTCCTAAATGACCGAGATTTCATGTAAAATGCTTACTACATTGATGCAGCTTTAGTAGAAGACAGTGCTGAAGAGGCATCAGTTCCAGCGGCTGCATGCCTGATGGAAGAATCTAACTGTTGTGCAGCTGGTAACCGAGTGCTAATCACTTAATGGCCCTCCTGTCAGAGAAAAGCTAACACCCTGTGTGGATTGATTACCTGGTAATGGAGCTTTGACATTTTCTGCCGAGTTTATCTGCCGAATTGGTGGCAGTGGAGTTTCTGTGGCAAGAAATCTCTCCGTGCACTCCATGAATTTTGTACTAGCTTGGTTCAACAGCATCCCCATAAAACAGAGCAAATTGGAAGACTGAGGCGGTGGCAGGTGACGTCTCTTCATGCCCCTTTATCTCCTTCCCCTTTTTCCCAGAAGGGCCTGGTGAAGCCGTGCATGGCTGCTCCCGAGTCTGCGTGAGTAGTGTCATCGCTCTCTTGGTTGTGCGTTTGGTATTTGGGTTGGACTGTGCTCTCCATGCAGTGCACAGTGTGCATTGCTGGCGTCACCTTTGCTTTTTTTCTTTGTTTTTGGGATTGGAAGAAGCTCGGGGCAGCTGCCTCATGACGAGCACTGCCGGTGTCATTTTTCAGAAGTGTATTGACTCGTAATTTCGTATTTCAAGACGGCAGATATTGCCAGCTTGACAGCGACTCTCCACACAGTCAGCAGCATGTCTTTGCAGGTCCCTCGATCCCCGCCCTTACCCGTAAGGATGTTCAGACTGGAATGAAATTGTCCAGATTTTTTCTCTGGCCAGATAAATTTTTGCGGGTAATCTTGGGTAATCTTTCCAACTGCACATCCTTCAATTGCACGCACCGTGACTTCAGCTTGGCCAGAATACTGTGTGGACTTTAGGAGTCCAGTTGAAGTGTCGCTTATGTGTCTAGGCCCTTCAACCGTCTTGAGTACTGGGTGTGTGCATTGATTCTTATTCCCAGAGTTCCACGAGATCATTTTAAAGACTTCCGTTTTGTGTGCTTCCAGGCTCTGCTCTGACCGGTTGGACCACATGTCGCGCAAGTTCATCACAAAGTGAGTGCAGTGAGTGTTTTGCGGCAAACGAGTGCTTACTCCTTGCAACCAGCTGGTAGTGACTTTTCCTCTCTCTCTCTCTCTCTCTCTCTCTCTCTCTCTCTCTCTCTCTCTCTCTCTCTCTCTCTCTCTCTCTCTCTCTCTCTCCCCCCCCCCTACTTACTAGAGTGAGCCTAGAATAGGCCGGCTGGTGCCAACTTCTGGCCTTCACTTTGTCTCAGCACATCCCCCCAACCAGGAGGAGGTACAGTTAAACCTCGATATAACGAAGTCGTACTTGCGGGCGAAAATTTCGTTAAATCGAGAATTTCGTAAAATCGAGGTTTTGATTTTACAGTTAATTTATCCAGTTATTGAGGTTTCAAAACCTCGTGCATCGCTCGGAAACAACTATGTAGTTACCTCTCCACTTAAAGCGAAATTTGTACTAAAACTGGCCGCGAAAATTTTGTGAGTTAAAGGGGGCACACGGGTCTTTGGGATCGAAAAATTTCCCCAAAAAAGCATTTTTTTAGATATCATTTTTGAAATCAACAGGTATTTTTCTATTAGTTTGCTCAGTTTTCCTCCGAAAAGTTGGTACTTGAACAGTGACAGCTACTTATAAAAGCCGTACGGGCCTGATTTGACGAGATTCTGACGCCAAAATAACAATTTTTCAATAATTTCCCGCCGCTGCGTCACGGGCAGTATCGCAGTGATCTCGGTCTCATTTGAAAGCGCGTACTTCGGTCTTCAATTTCCTGCCACTGTGGTTCCTGTCCACTCATTGGTAGAGTAGAAAACACGCGCCAAAAAAGCAAAAATACGTGTTCCTATTCGCCGGCGAGCGCACGTGACTAAACAGCGGGATGCGATTGGCCGCAAGCGGCGTGTGTCGTCTGCTTCGCGCCGTCGGCCAGGCGCCATATTGCTCGGACTGAGAACGACGGATTAGCTAAGGATTAGCGTGCGCGATGTGGAAAGCCGGAAGGAAATTCCACACAAGGAATCAGTACGGCAAAAAAAGAAAGAAGTCGCTCCTCGAGAACTTCAAAGGCTGTTCCGCGTCAGCGAGGAGTGCTGAACGAGCGAGCGACCTAGAGTTCCTGTATATAGCTCCCCTAGGGGAGCAGAGTTGCGCGTCCATCCGCCATCTTGAGTTCCAGGTCGTGCGACAAAGCCACCCTTCTCGCGTGACAAAGCTGCCGCCGGGCCGCCGCCGCAGCGGCAGCGTCGAGGAAGAGTGGCGAGGAGCGGCCGGGCAAAAACTGGCGCGCGATATTGGACCGCTTATCAGATGAGCGGCCGCCGCTGCTGCCGCTTCCACAACCGCCGATGCCCAGTTGAGTAGAACTGACTGCGCGCAGCACTGAAAGCGGGCTTTCTGTCGAACTGGAACCCGCGGCATGTGGCAATCAGACGTGCAACTCTTGCGCTACGCGATATACAAGAACTCTAGAGTGACCCACCTTCCGTGGCCAGCGGCGAGGCCCCTGATAACGTAGGCCTAGCACCTCTGCCGCCGCCCGCTCAAGATAACGCATCCGGCAGCGGCCGCATTCGTCTTGACACAGCAATGCTGCACCCGTAGAAGTGGCAGAGGTGCGTCGCAACGCCGAAAACAAGCTGCATGAACTGGCTTCAACTGGAGCAACACAACACAAGTGCGGCCTGTTAGCCGATATTGACGATGCCGCAGCCACGCCGCTGGACGAAACACGGTTTTTGGTCGTGAGTTTGGACCAGGTGAACGAACTGATGCGTGCGGTGAAATGCAAGTTGTGCTCCGGTGATGTAAATATCGGAAAAGACGGCAGGGAGTACGGCCTTGCCGTAAAGCTAGTGCTCACATGCGCGACCTGCGGCGATGTGTCGGTGGCATGGAGCTCGCTGTGCGTTGACGGCAAGAGCAAGGCAAAGCCGTTTGCCATCGATGTTTTGGGCACGCGCGCTATGCAGCCTACTGGCAATCGGCAAACGGCATTCAACGATGCTTTTTCATCGATGAACATTTCTTCGCGCGGCCTGCACACCAAAACGTGGCAGAGCTACGTGAAGACGAAACTGACGCCCGCAGCTGTTCGTGCGTCGCAAAAGCTGACTGCGGAGTGCACGTGATCGGTTCGGCAACTGTACGCGGAACTGGACCTCGGCAACCCGGGCAACATCGCTGTGTCGTACGACGGTTCCTGGATGACGAGGGAACACTCGTCGCACATCGGAGTCGGCACAGTGATGGAGTTGTTTACGGGGCTTGTGCTCGATTATGTCGTGCTCTGCAATTTTTGTGCGTGCTGCGAGCGGGCACACAATGGGCACGCAATTGCACAATCTCCCAAAGCAGAGGCCAGCTGGCTCTGATAGCCTTAGTGGTAGGGGGCGGCTGACCGGTGACCTGGTCAACAAATTGACCTCCTACTATGGCTGGGCCATCAAATCTCACAAAGGGGACGTGCCAGCTATGCACAATGCTGTGATTGCCACATACCACCACGTGACGTCCAACGATGCTGTGTCCAACCACAGCCTGTGCCCTACAGGTCCTGACTCGTGGTGCCGCCAGAAAGCTGCCAAGGCCAGGGGTGAGCCGGCCCCCAAACACCTCTACAACCTGCCGCCGCATGTCTGTGAGGCCTTGCTTTCAGTGTTCGAATGCTTGGCGGACAAGAAGCTGCTGGAGTGGTGCCAGCGAGGCAAGACTCAGAACAGTAATGAAAGTCTCCACTGTATGATTTGGTCACTGGCCCCGAAGGAGCGCCATGCATCACTGCACAGTGTAGAAGCTGCGGTCGCCGAGGCAGTGATGAGGTTTAATGTCGGAAGCCAAGTAACAAATCCAAGATCCTCCAGGAGCTGCGCTTGAACACCGGCCTACTGAGTAGCAAAAGCATGGCTAAAAAGGACCGCCGCCGAACCAGGGACTCTACCCTCAGGCAGTGCGTCTGCAGAAAATGTGCAGCAGACCCTCAAGAAGCGGCACCTGGGTGCCAGCAGTCAAGAGGACTATGCTGCTGGGGCCTACTAGTCATTTCGCTCCAAAAATGTACAGAATTTTTTACCGTTTACATTAAACATGGCACCGTTGTGTTTTTTGCCATTTTCTCAAAATGCATATTTTTGACGTTTAAAAAATTCTTGAGAGGTACATCTCAGCATGCAGTGCAGCTAGAAAGATAGTTTCTTTTGCATCGTCAAGCTGAATGTTTAAACCTTGAAGTAAGGGAAACAGATTTTGCATTTCACGTTTAAATAATTATTTAATTAGCATTGTTTATAATTGGTTAGCAGGCATACTTTAAACCGAGAAGGTAGAATTGATGTAAACTTGCATGTGATTGCCAGACAAAAAAACTGCTTCCGTCATTTCATTCTCCACAACTTCTAGTATCTATTCATGCCATGCTGGTAATTTTTTTGTTGACTAGTTTTTTTTCTATTGTTCTCAAGAACAATCAAGAAATATTTTTAATTATCTCGGGAACTAATTAGCTTACATCAAAACTAATTGGATATTTGAAATCAGCTAAAAAAACTGAACAAGTCCACAGAGTTTCATTAAAATTGGTTGGAAAGCAAAAAGTTTCAAAGACCAGTGTGCCCCCTTAAAGGAGCCATGAAGAGAAAACACAAGTTTGGTTCATTCGAAAGAGTGCCTCGTTAGAACCATAACGACACCACTTATAACGCAAACTTCGCTCAAATAAGCTACATAATTAGGAAAAAAGGAAATGACCATGCGACCCACCAACTCATTTTCCGCAACAGAACCTGTGATGTCACTTGGGAATGCTCTGCGATTGGCGGAGGCCGGCAAAAGCAAACGCATGTTAGGCAGGGCTTACAGTTTGCATAGCGAGCTAAATGCCCGTGATACATACTGCACATTCTTTTTATGACAAAGAACGGTGGAGTAAACGGTTGAAGGTCCGAACGAACACGCAAGCGTGTGCGCCAATGCTTACGAAACTAGCGCCGGCCGAGCTCGACATCTCGCCGTCGCGCAGACGAATTTTCGGGTTCGAGGCTCTTCGGGGCCAACGAACCGTTCCAGCACGCACAGCCGCGACCTTGCTTCGTACCATAATCCCTTCACAGGAGGTTGGCCGTCATATCGCCAACCAGCAAAGGTAA
The DNA here is from genome assembly GCF_048455015.1 of Haemaphysalis longicornis. Taxonomy (NCBI): domain Eukaryota; kingdom Metazoa; phylum Arthropoda; class Arachnida; order Ixodida; family Ixodidae; genus Haemaphysalis; species Haemaphysalis longicornis. The sequence continues at coordinate 23,652,009 of NW_027526203.1, forward strand.
AAATAGAAACGAGGGGAGTACGGAACAGCAAGAAGCGACGAGATAGTGACAGTCGTCGCAGTTTCGGAATGGTGTTGGCTTGCTGCTATTGTTAGGAGCTCGTTTACAGTTTACAACCACTGAAAACTTCAGTTTGTTCGAGTACTTTACAATGAAATTTCGTTGCTACGTTTTGAAATGCCCATGTAGTACGCGCAAATCGTCGAGGGAGTGCGACATCCCCGCCGGTAAGGAGATCTGCTTTCATGTGCTGCCGAACGACGAACCTCGGCGAAGCAAGTGGCTACGTTTTGTGAACTTTGCAAATGGAGGAGAGAGAGAGCTAAAGGAAGTACGAGTGTGCTCGCTTCATTTCCGAGGAAGTGATTACGGCAGGGACCCTTACGTTAGCTCACTCCTGGGACATGCTGGCGCTCGTCGCCGACTTCGTCAAATCGCTCTGACCTTGGGGAAAAAAATGTCGTAAACACCGCACATTGACGCTCGTATCTTTCTGGTCGAAGCAGAGAGCTCGCGCGAACGGCTTTCCATACACGACACCGGCCAACTGGCATAAGTGATACTGCTACTGAAATTGAACTATTATTAACCGTAATCAAAATACGGCACATACGTACCAGTCTATATTCGTCCGTCGCGACGGGGCTGACGAGGCAGCGGTGCCGACGGCTGGGCGTTCGTCTGTTGTGGCTATCGCGGAATGGTCGCTTTCCCGTCCACCGCGTATCCCACAACTCTTGCCGCTCGTGCACTTTAAAGCATTGAGCGTTTTAGTGGTGTGAGGTTGTTAAATGCAAGCCTGAGCTCCTCGGCGAGAGTTTTGTTCTCCGGATCAGGCGATTCCATGACTAGGGCTGCGGGTGCACTAGGTTTTAATAGTATTTTTAAAATGGCCGCCGTCTCGATCGACTCCCGCGTGTGGGTGCTATATGGAGTCGACATACTAAGTAGTGGAATCTCGGTCATACGAATTTCAAGGGGCGGCAAAAATATTCGTATCACCCGAAAATTCGTATCATCAGAAAACGAGAAAAAATGGAAATGTGCCGCGCATGCGGCGGCAACATGGCGTCGGCTCTTGCGTGAAGAGGTGCAGGTAGCTTCAGCGACCGCTTCTAACCTTTTGTTAAAACGCAGCTCAAGATGTAAACTAAATTGTTCATGCGGTGACAAGGAGCTGACAGTGTTGGAGAAAACTGCACTATAAAATATCCGCGCCAAATATCCGCCGCGGAGGTGGCACAGCCAGCTGCTGCGCGCGCTTTCAAACTGCCGCCTTGAAGAGCGCGCCTCCCCATTGGCGAAAGTCGGCAGGCTCCTCCCACTGCCGCGCATCATTTTCCGAGCGAGGTAGCATCAGTAGCATCTGACGCAGGGGCGAAATCGTCGACACGGGCGTCAAAAGAACGCGCGCTCATCGCCGACGCGACGCACGCTCACGAACACAAGCGTGAACGGCATGCAATTCGTGCGCGTCGGCGTGCCAGTGGGGGTAGCCTGCCGACTTGCTCCATTGGGGAGGCGCGCTTTTCACGGCGGCAGTTTGAAAGCGCTCCTGTTCTGTGGCCGGCCCCGCCGGAGATGTTTAGGCTTACCACGGTAGCGGATGCGGATATTTGATCGGCGCTTTCCCTAAGCGCTCGGACGATGCTTTATAGTGTCGTTTTCGCCCACATTATCAGCTGCTTTACTGTACAAGCGACTTCATTTGTTTCTTAACTGGCATCTTAAAGAGCGATCAGAAGCGGTCGGTCGAGCTACCCGCACCACTTCGCGGCCGGTGACGCCGCCATGTTGCCGCCGCGCGCAGCATGCGGGTGGTATTCGCGGCGGCGTCAGCGCGCCTGCGGCGTGTTTTCGTGAGCAGAAAACGCTCCATACGGTTCACGCTTCAACATAATCGACGCGCAAGTGGCGCAGGCAAGACGGCAAGGCGACAACAGGATAGGTAGAGCGCGGGGCATAGACGTAAGCGAGGAATGCGAAGGCAAAATGGCGAGGGTATTCGCCGTCAGAATTGAGGGAACGCTTGATTGCCGCGGTTTAATCAAGAAGTATAATACAAAAAAAAAGAAAGCTAGAGGCACCCGAGCTGCAGCCAGCGGAAACGAAAGGTACAGAGAGAAGAGATTGCAGCGGGAGATAAAATAAGGGAGGGAGAAAGAACAGGCATCGAGAGGGCGAAACTTTCGGTTCGTTCGGAACAGCACCTCCCCACGAGAAGGATTACCGTCAACGGGGGAGGACTAATGCTTTTGTGCCCGCGCACAACCAAGGCCGCACGGCCGCACTAACACTCCCGCCTCCCGTCCACGCCGCAGTCGTCTGCTCGCGCGTTCGTATCACCCGCACCGGAGTGATAAATGCGTACGGATCATCCGAATTTTTTTACATTGCACACAATGCATTTTGGCCGGGGAATTTCGAAAATTCGTATCACAACGAAATTCGTATCAACCGAATTCGTATCACCGAGATTCCACTGTATCTGTTTCATGTACCGGCTCTATGACGCCATTGTACACGTCACGGAATTTTCAATTTTAGCGGGAGATTTAAAATTTTGGCTTAAATTGCCTTATTTCTCAGTGAATAAAGCATCATTTGCTTCCGGGAAAGCGCTTGGGGTACTATGAAACACCTAATCTTTCGAATAAAACAAACTTTTGTTTTCTCTTCATGGCTCCTTTAAAGGGACACTGACGTGAATTTGTCAAGCTCCCGTTTTTGCTTGCACCGCGTAGACTGGCTCAAATTAGCACACTTTTCATCGTTTATTCGGTTGACAAATCGGTAATTATTTTACAAAGCGCGAAAGAAGAAAAACTACCATGCGCGGTTTGCGGCGGCCGCACCAACTAAAGCTGTGACGTTAGGAGGAGCGGGCACCGTGATTGGACGATGCCCAAGGTGAGCAACCAAACAAGTTTCGGTTTCGGTTTCGGTTCTGTAAAACACAACCGTTGGCGTTGTTGGATGGGCATTCTCAATAACTCAGTAATCATCGTACCGCGCTTCTGCCATGTTGTCAGCTGTAAAAACGCATAAAGATAAGCCTCCTAGGACGGATTGGAATCGTAGCATTCCAAACCTACGCAGCATTCCAAGCCGAAACCTACGCAGTGCATGAACGCCCTCCGCGTACCCGCAGACGCCCAAATGTCATGCGCTTTTCCCCCATATTTGGAGCTTGCCTCCCTCATGCCTGTGTCGTAAAAAGCGTGTTTGCACCAGGCCAAGGGTCTGTTCATTCTGGCCTGTGCCCACTGCCTGCAAGCAGTCGGTGCTTATGGCAACAGCACGCCAACGAGAACTCGCTAGCGCGCCAGTGCCAGCCTGCGCGCGTTTTGTGAACTAGTTCGTGGAGCCATGAACGTTGCGGCCCAAAAAAAGGTGAACTCAATATAGAAAACATCGGCGGAAAACGAAAAAGTTAACTTACAAAAAAAAAAAAAAGCACGTACCCACGGGGATTTGAACTCGTGACTTGCAAAATACTTGCGGTGGCATACCTAGCAACCCAGACCGCTCGGCCACGGAGCGGGCTCCGCTGGCATTGGTAATACAGTGGAATCTCGGTCATACGAATCTCAAGGGGCGGCAAAAATATTCGTATCACCCGAAAATTCGTATCATCAGAAAACGAGAAAAAATGGAAATGTGCTGCGCATGCGACAGGCAGCGGCAATATGGCGTCGGCTCTTGCCGCGAAGAGGTGCAGGTAGCTTCAGCAACCGCGTCTAATCTTTTGTTAAAACGGAGCTCAAGGTGTAAATTAAATTGCTCATGCGGGAAAGGAGCTGGCAGTATGGGAGAAGCACTATAAAATGTCATCTACGCCAAATATCCACCGCGGAGGTGGCCCAGCCAGCTGCTGCTAGCGCTCCGAAATTGCCGCAATCACAATGAGGCGCGCGTCTCCCCATTGGCGCAAGTCGTGAGGCTCCTCCCAATGCCGTTAGCGGTAACCGAGGCAGAGGCTGGTGCCTGGGTGCCGGGCTGAATCGTCAGCGCGGGCGTCAAAAGAACGCGCGCTCATCGCCGACGCGACGCGCGCACACTAACAACCGCATGCGATTCGGGCGCGTCGGCGTTTGCGCGCGCGTTCGTTTGACGCCCGCGTCGACGATTTCGCCCCCACGTCAGATTCTACCTCGCTCGTAAAATGACGCGCGACGCGCGCGGCAGTGGGAAGAGCCTGCCGACCTGCGCCAACGGAAGGCACACTCTTCATGGCGGTAGTTTGAAAGCGCTCCGGACAGCCCGCTGGCTCCGCCGGAGATGTTTAGGCTTACCACGATGGCGGATATTTGATAGGCGCTTTCCCTAGCCGCGCGGACGATGCTTTACAGTGTCGTTTTCGGACACATTATCAGCTCCCTTACTTCATAAGCAACTTCTTTTATTACTTTTAGGAGCGGTCAGAAGCGGTCGGTCGAGCTACCCGCCCTACTTCGCGGCCGTTGACGCCACCATGTTGCCGCGGCTTACCGCGCCGCGCGCCGCATGCGGGTGGTATTCGCGGTGGCGTCAGCGCGCCTGTGGCGTGCGCGGCGCGTTTTCGTGAGCAGAAAACGCTCCATGTGGTTCACGCTTAATGATTTTGTGCCTCCGTGCGACCAAGGCCACACGGCCGCACACACACTCCCGCCTCCCGTTCACGCCGCAGTCATTGCTCGCGGCTCGCGTGTTCGTATCACCCGCACCGGGTGATAAATGCGAACGGATCATCCGAATTTTTTTACATTGCGTACAATGCATTTTGGCCGGGGAATTTTGAAAATTCGTATCACAACGAAATTCGTATCAACCGAATTCGTATCACCGAGATTCCACTGTATAGGGTATATATTGTACAACCAGTTTACACTTTTCTTTAGTTTTGGCATTTCAAGCAGCTTAGGTGACTATTTGTTGTATTGCGCTCGTGCAGTAAGCGTCGCCCGAGTTTCCACAATAGCTCACGTCTAGCAATTGCATTTCGTAGACGGAAAAGCGTTCGCAGATGCGTAGTCGTGCTGCTGACCTCTGTGCTTGTTCGCCCAGCGCAAAAAAGTGCTTCCCGCACCCTAGTTTTACGCTGTACGGTAAAAATATCAGTTGATTTTATTTCCTTAGTACCTATATTGACTTCGCTGACTCTCCTCCTGCCTTCAAGAGGCCTTATATTTTCCTACTGGCATACCAGTCAGCGAAACGTCGCATGTGCGCTTGTGTGAAGCAACCTTGACTTGGAGCTAGATACAGTGTACAAACTAACCAAGTAAAGAAAGGCAAATTCTACCATTCACAAACGTGTCCTGGCTTCGTTTCAACTGAGCGAACGAATTGCGAAGACCCGTCGGCGGCCGGCGGACGAAACGCTGGGCCGACTGACTCTGTCTGAAGGCCGGGGAGCCGTGCAGTCGCGCAGCCAATTGCCACCTTATCCCCTCCTGACGTCACACGAAAACGCCGCAGAAAATGGGCGAGCGTAAAGAGAGGGGGACAGCATTTTCGAATTAATTTTTCTACTAAATAAAATCGCGTAAACGCGCCCAGGGTGGTCGAAACATGGCCTGGGGACTCCAGACTACAATTTGCGCAAGTAATCCCGCAATGTTTACATATCACTTCAGTGTCCCTTTAAGGGGGGACGAGGGTCTTAAAACTAACTTTATTTATGGGTAGAAACTTATGAAAATTTGCACACAGATGTGCTTTTCTCTGTATTTCAAATATGCAATTATATTTGAGCTGGTGCTGTTAGTTCAAAAGTTATCATACAAAGTCTAAACCGCAATAAGGTAATTTCTTACGCAGCTTTAAAGAACTTTCGCATTGCATTTTGTCGCTTTTATTTACATGAATGGATAGCCAGAGAGTTCCCATACCCGATGAAATTCTTTGTTTTTCTCTAAAGTCACGGCATCCTAAAAAAATATGTCAAGTACAAAAGATGGCAGTATTCGACATTTTCGCTCATCAAAATAACTGCAAGTGATTATTTATGCATAGCCTAAACAGAAAAACTAAGAATGTCATCGGCTGCCTCAGGCTGTACTGAAAAAAATGGTGCGAAGATTGACCTTATGAAGCAAAAAGAAGTTTCCAAAAAGCTGCGTAAGGCTGAGGGAAGTGACCAAAAATATGAAACTGAGAAAACTGCATTTGAAGTTTGGCCATGTGTTACGAGATGAACCGTCAGTAGTGTAGCTTCAAAATTTCCCAGTAACAAAGACATGTTCTTCCCATTTTCACATCTGTCTTTGGATTCCAAAAATGTCAACTAGAACTGGAGATACAAAGGCCAAGTAACGGACCCCATCAGGAATTTAGCAAAATTTATCGACTTCGAATCGGTTGGCATTTTGCTAGTGTTGTGAAATCTGGTGGTGTCTTGCTGGTGTCGTGAAAACTGCAACAGTCCTTCGTAAAGTGCCATCATCCATTACAGTGCACTGTGGTACCCAGAATATTGGGTACGGCAGAAGTGTGAGGGTGAAACTTGCTTTAGGTGCCCCCCTTTTTTTGTTCTTTGGTGAGGCTATTTCATTTGCGGTTTTTATGCTCGTGCTCTGCCTGCCAATCTTCGTAGCCCTCATCTGAAGCTTTGGGTCCGATGGCGCAACCTAAGCAAAAGTTAGAGAGGACTACATGATCAATCACCAAGCCGGTGTACACTTCAATGATGCAGCCCACTCCAATGTGTGACGACCGTCCCCTTGTCATCCACGTGCCATCAAACATCACATCTATGTTGTTTGGCGGCTGACCAAGCTCCGAGTACAAGTCCTTGACGGCACGCACGCTATCGGCTCCAGAGGCTGCTGCAGTGTCCTCGCAAACCTGAACCACTTTCCTCAAGTGCGCTTGGAATGTCTTGTGGTGCAGGCCTCTATAGGACAAGTTCATACCAGCACAAAAATCTGACAGAGCAGTCACCCCCTTCTCGATGCTTTGAATAAAAGTACTTTTCAAAGCCCTCATATTCACTTCAAAAGGAGTGATATTGCCAGATCCTTCAGTCCTTGGTGAGGAAAAACGTTCCATACGGTGTTCACAAACCGAGCACGTCACCTCGAGCTTTACGGCGAGGCCGTACTGCCGGTTAGCCTTCCTCAAATCCGGCGCCGCCAGCCCGCACTTGCCGCACCTGACGTGCGCAAAATGGTCCTTCAGCATTGCAAAATCCACTAAGACAAAATCTGTGCTGAATTCTTCCTCTGAGTGCGCCAAATCCACTTCAAGGAGGTCGAATTTCTGCTGCGTTGCTGACTTGGTCTCCATTCCGCGCTTGACCTCGTCTGCGTGTTCCGTACGCGCGGCGATCTCCTCCGCCGTGTAATACCTCATGTCAAGCCGGCAAGACGTGCTTGGACCAGGTATGGATTCCGGAGGTGGTTGTTCAGGCGATGGGGCAGGCGAGGCAATACGAGGCGGCGAACGATTCTCATCCGGCGGAGTCGAGCGGCCCGAAGTTGCACCACGCGACTTTGGGATAGGCGGACGATGCTTTCGCTTCCCGAACGCATGACGGGTCGTCGTCTTCGAACGTTCGGCTCCTGGCATCAGTCACGAAAGTACGCGATGGAAGAATTAGAAGAAACTGCAAAAAAACTGCTCTAAGCGAGCGCTGCGCCAGAAGAGCGGACTCCGTCAGACGCGCGTAGCAGACGCCATGATGGCGACCGCCATGACAGCAGTCGCGCCGACCAATGGGAGGGGTCGTATGGCGAACTCAAACCGCGCGCGCCTGCTCTAGCCAATCGGCGGCCGAGAAGGTGCCTTCGGAAAACTGACAAGGGCGGTCGGTCTACTCAAGCGATGCCATTTTGAGATACCACAAAATGCACACAAAGAAACAAGCTTAAAAACAAGACCAAGACGGCGGCGATCGGTCGGCTGCTTCGCCCGCGGGGCGCGTGGGAATTTGAAGCAATTTTTGCCCAATTTGGGGCATTTCGTGGCCCCCGAGGCGTTTCAAAACATGATTTTAGAGTATTTCCCGATGGAATTTCGCGTTGATATTTTGAAGGTAGGTGCTTGAAGGTACAATAATTCCAAAAATTTGATTTTCTCGAAATCAATATTTTGGCCATTTTCGACCATTCCAAGACCCGCGTCCGCCCTTAAAGGGACACTGAAGTGATATGTAAACATTGCGGGATTACTAGTGCAAATTGTAGTCCGGAGTCCCCAGGCCATGTTTCGACCACTCTGGGCGCGTTTACGCGTTTTTATTTAGTAGAAAAATTAATTCGAAAATGCTGTCCTCCTCTCTTTACGCTCGCCCATTTTCTGTGGCATTTTCGTGTGACGTCGGGAGGAGCCGAGCTCGCAATTGGCTGCGCTACTGCGCGGCTCCCCGGCCTTCAGGCAGAGTCAGTCGACCCAGCGTTTCGTCCGCCGGCCACCGACTGGTTGTCGCAATTCGTTCGCTCAGTTGAAACGAAGCCAGGACACGTTTGTGAATGGAAGAATGTGCCTTTCTTTACTTGGTTAGTTTGTACACTGTATCTAGCTCCAAGTCAAGGTCGCTTCACACAAGCGCTAAACAATTAAGCGCACATGCGACGCTTCGCTGACTGGTACGCCAGCCAGTAGGAAAATATAAGGCCTCTTGAAGGCGGGAGAAGAGTCAGCGAAGTCAATATAGGTACTAAGGAAATAAAATCAACTGATATTTTTACCGTACAGCGTAAAACTAGGGTGTGGGAAGCACTTTTTTGCGCTGGGCGAACAAGCACAGCGGTCAGCAGCACGACTACGCATCTGCGAACGCTTTTCCGTCTAAGAAATGCAAATGCTAGACGTGATACATAGTGGAAACTTGGGGAATGCTTACTGCACGAGCGCAAAACAACAGTCACCTAAGCTGCTTGAAATGGCAAAACTAAATAAAAGTGTAAACTGGTTATACAATATATACCTTATATTACCAAGCCCGTCCCGTGGCCGAGTAGTTTAGAGCGCTGGATATGTCATTGCAAGTGTTTTGCAAGTCGCGAGTTCGAATCCCTGCGGGTGCGTGCTTTTTTTTTTTATATAAGTTAACTTTTTCGTTTCAGTGGGCACAGGCCAGAATCAACAGACCCTTGGCCTGGTGCGAACACGCTTTTTACGATACAGGCATGAGTGAGGCAAGCTCCAAATATGGGGGAAAAGAGCATGGCATTTGAGCGTCTGCGGGGACACGGAGGGCGTTCATGCACTGCGTTGGCCTCGGCTAGTGAATGCTACGATTCCAAGCCGTCCTGGTGGGCTTATCTTACGCATTTTACAGCCGACAACATGGCAGAAGCGTGGTACGATGATTACTGAGATATTGAGAATGCCCATCCAACAACGCCATCGTTTGTGTTTTACAGAACCAAAACCGAAACCGAAACTTGTTTGATTGCTAACCCTGGGAATCGTCCAATCACGGTGCTCCCTCCTCCTAATGTCACAGCTTTAGTTAGTGCGGCCGCCGCAAACCGCGCATAGTAGTTTTTCTTCTTGCGCGCTGTGTAAAATAATTACCGATTTGTCAACCGGATAAACGATGAAAAGTGGGCTAATTTGAGCCAGTCTACGCAGTGCAAGCAAAAACGGGAGCTTGACAAATTCACTTCAGTGTCCCTTTAAGAGCTGCAACACTTAGGCAATGGAATTCTGATACCCGACATAAGTTCGTGTCGTCGTAAAACCGATGCTTTTTCCGCAACGCCTCATTAAATATGACAGCAGACTAGGTTTCCACTTCTTTTTTCATTTTGGTCACTACTACACGCCGCTGTTAGTCGTCCATTCGAAGTTACGCCTCATTTCGTCCGTTCAGTGGTAGGCTTAGGCGCGGCGTTGAGGGGTGCGGCGGGCCAACAGCGGAAGAAGCTTTCGAAAGACTTTTTTTCAAGCACAAAGGCTCTGCAGTATGGGCGCGTGATGCAACCACGACACTCGAGATGAAGCCATGATTGAGAGTTGAGCGGAGTACACACGGACCGCTTCACTTTGTGGAGCAGCGCTTACGTGCTCCCGCAAAAGCGGAAAGCTTACATTAAATATCATCAGGCCAAATTTGATTAAGCAATTACTTTTATGCCCGCTGAGCCCTAAAGATACCGATTTCTCCGCACCGCAACTGCCTAATGAACACGTTTCGATCACGTTCGGAGAGCAATTTATTGCCACCAGCACGCGATGTTCAAGCCGTAGTGAAGAAGTCCGTAAGCAGTGCTTGGCGTTTCTTGACCAGGGTGGGCTTTACGTGACGATCGTATGCTGACAGCGTTAACAAGGCTTGCTCTTAAACATTCGCGTGCGCTTGTGTGCCTCCGCAGAACGTCGATGGCATCCATCACTTCGGTGGCCTTCGGTTTCACTGACACTTCCTCAGGCTCTTGTTCGGAACACTTTTCTTTCCCTTGGAGTGCTCATGCTGCTTATAAGACTCATCTAATGATGGACAAACAAAATATTAATGTGGTTATCCGCGAGCACAACCTAGAGCAGCAGCATCGTGAGCAAGGACGCGTAGGCTTCGGCAGCCTAAGCATAGAGGGCGCTGGCATAGGCAACGATAGAGACGTCAAAATGGTGGCCGCACTATTAAACCGTCCATGACCGCTAACGGTTTTCGAGCAGCTTCTTTCATCGCTTTTAATTGTTGTCAACCGCATAATTCACCGCTTTTCTTTCATTTTAGCCTGTTAAGAGTTAATGCGAGCACTGAATGTTTTCAATGTAGGCTCTGAGAGGCAAAATAAAAGGTGCCTCGACCGGAATTTCGTTCTTCCTTTCTTGCCATGACTTCGTTAAATCGAAAGCGCCGCACGAAATTACTTCGTAAAATCGAGATAAAAATACATGGATTTAGCAAAATTTTGTTAGAAGACTTGAAAAAATTCGTTATATCGCGAATTTCATTAAATCGAGGTTCGTTATATCGAGGTTCAACTGTAGTTGTCTTATGTTTGTGGGATATTTTGCATACTTCCAGAGCTGTCTTTCTCAATGAAATGAACATCTGCAAGGGTGAGAAGGTGGCTATTTGGTGTGTGATTATAAAGTGAGAGATTTTCTATGAAAGGGTGGGATTGCAGGAAAGCTGACAACGCGAAACACGCATTTATGTACAGCGTAAAAAGTTATTTACAGCCTTGTTTATTTGTGTCAGTTAAGCAGCCGCCATGACAGGGGGGCGCTCGTGACGTTGCCATTCTCGTCAAACCACTGCCGGTCGTGTCTAGGCCAGTCGCGGTCTCCACCATCTCCACACGCCGGGCAGCATGACGTCAATTCCAAAACCATGTGTACATGCAGCAGAGCAGCGCGCACCAACCACAGCCAGTGCATTGGTCACGTCATGGGAGGCCCGACATCGGCGGTTTTGGGCCAGGAGGATCAGATGGCGTCATTCTGATGCCGATTGCGAAAGGGCATCCGTTCTGAAATTTCTCATGTGTGCAAAGATTAAAATGGATTTCAAATATGTTACACTGAACAGTTACTGTTGAAACTTGTTGGGAGGTATCCCCATATCAACGGAAGCTTTTTACATAGTTATCCCAGCTTTGAAATTTCAGGTCAGTGCTCCTTTAACCCTTTGAGGGTCGAACTTTTTTGCCAAATGCGACCCCCCAGGGTCGATTTTTATTATTGTTGATTTAAATTCTTCGGATGAATCTATTTCAAGAAAAAATTATCGTAATTTTTTTAGGGTTACCATAAAGTGACAAAAAAATCATTTGTTGTTGCTACATACATGTGGTTTATTCATGAGTAACTCAAGGAAAATTCTAAATAATAACAGTAACAAGCCGGCACCTCTTGAGTGAATCGAAATCAGATAGACATCAGTTTCGCGTGCGCAAAAAGCGGCAAGCGCCCGGAGGACGATACCGAAACCAGCCGCTGTGCGCGGGCGGACGGCCGGATGCCTGAGCGATAGACGGCACACTACTACTATAAAATTTTAAAAAAAAATGAGAAAAGAGCCTCATCAGTTTTGCAGGCACCCTTGGTCTGTGGCAGGCGCAAGAAGCGAGAGGCGCCCAGGTACTCAGTGGGCGATACCCAGTGCGCCCCCTCGTTACCAGATGCGCAAGCAATAGCCGGTGCACCGCTGAGGTAAATTATAAAGAAATAAAAAGGAGCCATCGGCGCAAGAAAATAATTTGATGTATTTCTGCAGCGTGGCAGCACATGCCAAGGAGGAGAAGTTGGCGAAAAAGGCGCGCTTTTTAAACATACAAGCGATGACGTACATACACGTTATTGACCATTTTGAAGGAGTTTTCAGAGGACGTATATGTACGTCCGTGACCCTAACCCAAACTGCTTCTTTATTGACCAACTGTGTATATATTGCAGCTGCGTTTGTCGTCACTTTTGGAGCCATTTTTGAGAGGGAAGTGTCCAGATGCTGCTGTCAAGCCAAGTTCTAGGCAAAGGCGGCATATATACATTGAGCGTGTTTGCAGAGCTGCTGTAGGAGGGCTAGTTTAAGCGCCCTCAATTTTAACACTCCCTCTTCCCCCCTATTTGTGCGAGACCTTGTAACACAGACCCTTCAGCAGTTGGCACTTGTTTCCCCTTTACATTCAGTGTGAATCTAAATCTCCAAGTGGGGGGGAATGCTTTAATTTTTCTTCCTGTGGTATGTGCATGTTTGGTTGAGAACGGGGCCGAGTGGTGCATTGTATGGTGCTGCTACTTTTCCTTCGGGGCTAGACTGATACATTCCGAACAATGCCTATGCAGGGTCAGCGAGGATGATGACTGGCCAGTTTCAGGCTCCTCTGTCAACCCATCCAGGCGCAGTGTGTTGGTTTCTAAGGTGTGTAGCTTTTTAGTGACCACATTATTCTGACTGCACACTCGTTTGGGTTTGGGTTTTTATACCGAAAACTTTTCTCTGGTCAGAGTTTTTTTTTTTTTTTTTTCACAACCAAGAGCAGTTGGCTCTTGTCTATTCCTGGCGAATTTCATGTACTACGGTATGTGTTGAAAGTGGATTTTGTGCAGAGAAGTCATGTAGTCCTATTATAAAATCAGAATTGGGGGTCGTTTTGAGGTTAATGATGGGGTTTCCAGGCTGTACTTTTGGCCCTTGAAGGCATTTTTTCTTGACAAGATGGCTGCTGCTTTGTGCATTCTTAGTGTGGCTTTGCTCAAAGGCCGCTTAAAGTTGTCACGAGAAGATCCTTGTGCTGCAGAGAGGGGTGTGCACGCTTCAATGTGAGCAGACCTGGGGAAACTTGGCACTTTTCTGCCATGGAAAATGGTGTCGTTGTATGTAGGGGTTCAGTTAAAGGGACACTGAAGTGATATGTAAACATTGCGGGATTACTAGCGCAAATTGTAGTCCGGAGTCCCCAGGCCATGTTTCGACCACTCTAGGCGCGTTTACGCGATTTTATTTAGTAGAAAAACTAATTCGAAAACGCTGTCCTCCTCTCTTTACGCTCGCCCATTTTCTGTGGCGTTTTCGTGTGACGTCAGGAGGGGATGAGCTGGCAATTGGCTGCGCCACGGCTGCGCTACTGCACGGCTCCCCGGCCGACAGAGTCAGTCGGCCCAGCGTTTCGTCCGCCGGCCGCCGGCGGGTCGTCGCAATCAAGGAGGTTAAAAAAAAATTGCTTGGTCGCAATTCGTTCGCTTAGGTGAAACGAAGCCAGGACACGTTTGTGAATGGAAGAATGTGCCTTTCTTTACTTGGTTTGTTTGTACACTGTATCTAGCTCCAAGTCAAGGTCGCTTCACACAAGCGCTGCACATGCGACGCTTCGCTGACTGGTACGCCAGTAGGAAAATATAAGGCCTCTTGAAGGCGGGAGAAGAGTCAGCGAAGTCAATATAGGTACTAAGCAAATAAAATCAACTGATATTTTTACCGTACAGCGTAAAACTAGGGCGCGGGAAGCACTTTTTTGCGCTGGGCGAACAAGCACAGCGGTCAGCAGCACGACTACGCATCTGCGAACGCTTTTCCGTCTACGAAATGCAATTGCTAGACGTGAGCTACTGTGGAAACTCGGGCGACGCTTACTGCACGAGCGCAGTACAACAAATAGTCACCTAAGCGGCTTGAAATGCCAAAACTAAATAAAAGTGTAAACCGGTTGTACAATATATACCCTATATTAGCAAGGCATTCGCGTCCCGCTCCGTGGCCTAGCGGTCTGGGGCGCTAGGATTTCACCGCAAATGTTTTGCGAGTCACGAGTTCGAATCCCCGCGGGTACGTGCTTTTTTTTTTTTTGTAAGTTAACTTTTTTGTTTTCCGCCGATGTTTTCTATATTGAGTTCACCTTTTTTTGGGCCGCAACGTTCATGGCTACACGAACTAGTTCACAAAACGCGCGCAGGCTGGCACTGGCGCGCTAGCGAGTTCTCGTTGGCGTGCTGTTGCCATAAGCACCGACTGCTTGCAGGAAGTGGGCACAGGCCAGAATGAACAGACCCTTGGCCTGGTGCGAACACGCTTTTTACGATACAGGCATGAGGGAGGCAAGCTCCAAATATGGGGGAAATGCGCATGACATTTGAACGTCTGCGGGTACGCGGAGGGCGTTCATGCACTGCGTAGGTCTCGGCTAGTGAATGCTACGACTACAAGCCGTCCTGGGAGGCTTATATTGTGCATTTTACAGCCGACAACATGGCAGAAGCGCGGTACGATGATTACTGAGATATTGAGAATGCCCATCCAACAAAGCCATTGGTTATGTTTCACAGAACCGAAACCGAAACTTGTGTGATTGCTAACCTTGGGCATCGTCCAATCACGGCGCCCCTCCTCCCAACGTCACAGCCTTAGTTGGTGCGGCCGCCGCAAACCGCGCATGGTAGTTTTTCTTCTTTCGCGCTTTGTAAAATAATTACCGATTTGTCAACCGGATAAACGATGAAAAGTGTGCTAATTTGAGCCAGTCTACGCAGTGCAAGCAAAAACGGGAGCTTGACAAATTCACTTCAGTGTCCCTTTAAGTAAAGATTTTTTAACTGCTGTAATGTAAAAAAAATATTGCACGTACGATGCCCAAATTTTATATAACACCACAATTAAAGAGGCCGACCCAACAAAAATGAAAAAAAAAAAAAAAAATTATTGAGAAACGAAAAAAAGAGTGGTTTGGTTATTCAGGCCTAGGCAGAGACAGTGGGCCCCTGGCTTGTATGCTGCAGAAGTATGCTCAATTCACCTGAGTGGACTTTCGGCTGATTTTTTTCGCACTTTCGTCGGTGCTTTAACCCAAGTGAGTCTAGAAATTCCATTGGCAGAAGGCATGCTCAACTGTGCTGGCATCGCAAGCCGCATGAGAAGCACGCACAGCAGCTTGCGGCAGCCACTCTTCTGTTGGCGGCCCTGTTGGTGCGTTCCCGAGTAGCTTGTTTGGCACTTACTCGGTGGCCGCCCCTGCCTGCGCAGCCGATCAAGCGCACCCCTGTGACCCAGCGGGTGTGCAGCATGGACCAGCCGCTGCAGTTCCTGTGGGACTACGGGGACGGCTCAGAGGACCTCTATGACGCCAGGTCAGGCCACGGTGGGGGAGGACAGGGGGCTTTGAGCGGAAGGCTGGCTGCATGACGTCCTTGAGGGGCAGGTTTTTACCTTGAGCCACCAAAAGGATTCGGGCATCTTGGTAGTGTCATAAGAGGTAATGGGATCTCGTACTCGCGGCTGAGGCATTGGGCTGCTGAGCCCAAAGACACAGGTCCTACACCGGCTGCTGTGGCCACATTTAGATGGAAGCAAAAAGCAAAAACACCCGTGTGTCGAATTTGTGCGCACGTTAAGTATCCCCAGGTGGTCACAATTACTGTATAAACCGGATTATAGGTCGACCCGGTATATAGGTCGACCCCCTACCTTGAGGTGGGAAAAGTTGACAAAAAAAATAATTCGGCACAGAAGCGCACTCACAATGTCTATATTTATTTTCGACGTCCGTCCGTCACTGCCACTCACTATGCCTGCCGAAGTCACTCGCCCGAGCTCTCAGAGTCGTCCGAGGATGACTGCTTCGCACTGTCATCTTCCATGCCATCAGGTGCGTTGCTGATGGAGCACTTCCTGAACGCTCGTGTAACCATGTCGTTGGGCAGCGACTGCCCAGAGAAGGACATCCAGCTTGACACGGTCGCAACCGGCCCGTATTCGCCGCGAGCTCGACATGTAGGTGGCGACAGCGTCGCGCTGCTAGTGTGGATGCTCCGCTGAGCGGCCCGTAATAATGCACACTGTGGGCGCGCTTCGTGCCTTTTTCCCGCCGTATGTGCGCACGAAAGGTGCAAACAAGAGTGGTATGCTGTAGTTCGGTTCCTCAACGTTCAATGTATAGCATGGAAGCGGCAGTCAGTTTTAATTACTACGCCAAAAAAAGCAACGACTCATCGGGAATTTCAGAATGGCCGTAATTGTGACAATGAACTTGTACGCTGTGGCTCGTAGCAAACTCGATCTTTCCAGCCTATGGCTTTAAGCCTTCAATAAAAGCATAAATAGAAACAAATCAGGAAGCCTCGATCTCTGAAATTCAGTTTACAACGGCAATCTCAATCGGTTTCATTGGTAGCATGACGCATTCTTGCATTTGTGGGATGCCCTAAAATAATAACACTACTTAACTGTCCCGAAATTCTTTCTAAGAGCTTACGATATTTTTTGTGTGTTCAAAAGGCAACATAAAATTACTGAATTTTGATCAGTGCAGAGATATAAATGTACCCGCTCTAACGGGTCTTTTGAACGAAATTTTAACGACTCTGAAGGAAGGTTTGATCAATAACGGTGTCGGATCAATTATTTACGGCTTTTGTCGCAAGTGAACTTGCGAATTGAATTGTCAGCGCACGCAGTACAATCAACATCTCATGTTTAGCTAGGTTTTCGCAAAGTGACAAGCAGCTGCTTACAATGTGCAGACCAAGCTTCTGGGACCTCACAGTGAGCACAAATTTTCTGTTACGGCTGCTCTGTTGACCATTTGCGTTCCTTTTAAAATCTAACAGGTGCCTGCAACAGCGAGATGTATTTGCATTCTTGCGTATGAGGTCGCTTACGAACCCTAAAGATGGCAATAAATGAAGTTGCGCTGTTGCAGATGTAGTAAAACATTTCCTTTTTATTTCTCGTTGCGAATCAGCGCAACGGGTTCCCGGTAACTACTTTGTTTTGTAAACTTAATATCGCCTTTGTCTTGGCATTTAATTCTTGAGGATTGGTTAAAAAATTAAATTCTGTGCATTTAGTTTTTTTTTTTCGGGAAAGGGGGGGGGTCCTGCTGACGTTGCAAGAGCAGCGAGAAGAGAACGCATGTAACGCGAAAAGCCAAACTATGGTTATAAGTATTACATACAATCGAAAGTACACTAGGCGCCGTGTTCTGTAGCGGTGAAAAAGCAGTACGTATTTTCAAAACTTATTAACCCCCCTTTGGTTCGGGATTGTCCAGGAATTGTGGCTCGCCTTTTTCAAAATTGTATTGAAAGCAAGCATTGTGGGAAAAAAATAAAAAAAAAAAACAGCGGGTCATGGCACACACCCCTCACACATGTGGGCAACAACGTGCATTATATTACGCGTTTTCTCCTCTTTCTTTAACCTTAGGTCCACCTTAAGAGGTTAAGACGTGAAAATATTAGGCATTTGGTTATGCTGAGTGAGACACGTTTCTGGACAAGGTGATTCATGTCGGATTTGAAAATGATATATATGAAAATGACACACGAAAGGCCACATGACAGACGCAAACTCCACTGCTTAATTTTACCGAAAAATCCCCCCTAAATACTCTTCCGCATCCATAGAAACGTATTCTAAATAATACGTAAAATTAGCAACTCGATACAGTTGAATAAATGTTTATTCCTCCTCCTCAGTATAAACAACTACTGTACAAAAATGGTATTTATTTTACAAGACGTACGGGAAGGACACGATCACACAGGCGCTTGCGGGTGTAAAATACGTGTCCGGTAATGTATGGGCGATAGCGCACGGGTCATGTGCAGTATAAATGTTTTTGTTTGTTTCTTCTTTCTATAAGCACGCATATGCACAGGTCTTGTCGCTTCTTACCCGTTTCGCGTACTAAACTTTCATCCTTTAAATAATCACCATGCCACCTTCAAAAAGCACCCTTCGACGTTCCCGAAACGGCAGACGACTGCACTCAACAATGAGAAAAGTGCAATGTGTGGAAGCACTCAAGCGGTGACCAGGGCGAAGATGTTTCGTGGAATTAAACCAGCGCATTAACCCGCAGCGGCCGCTGATTATTGCGTTTCTAGAGGAAATGCGCAAGCAGAGATAAATTGTGTCATTGCTTACTGCCAAACGAGCACACATATTGGTTGTTTTGTCGTGTGCAGCACACGTCTTGGGCCGCACGCAACGTGAAAAAGCAGACGACGCGAAAGCGCCATCCACACTAGGAGCGGTTCGTCCCGCCGCCGCCAGGAGCCGACTGTGTTCGCGCTCGGGGCGAATAGGTCTTTTTGTTGTTGCCGGCTATCCACTCATTGTACAGTTCGCGGAGCCGGTCCGCGCATGGCCTCCGGAGCGATCGTGAGCGAAGTTCCCGGACAAAGTTCCCGGACGAAGTCCGCCACTTTGTTCTCCAACTCGGAGAGCACCGCTTGACGTCACAGAACAATCGGTTTCGGGGGTTGCACGCGCACAGCTTAGCTTTCTGGCTCCGCCAGTTCCGCACACTTTTCTCTGAAACGCCTAAACTGGCGTTACGCCGCCATGTTCTCATTCTGCTCGGTGACTCAATCGCGGTCAGCTTAAACGCCACGGTAAACTGGCGTCGACTGCCGCACTTATCTCGGAACAGAGACGTACAGAAATGTACGCACGCACGAGTAATAGACGAGTAAAAGACGAAAAACTAGAGAAAAGCGAAATCAAATAAAGGCCTGATAGAGCAAGAGAGCAGTCCGACACGAATGGCGATGGCGATTGGCGACGGACTACCAATACGCTTGCACATTGTTGCCAGACAACGATTTACATTCTGCCAATGACCGCTATATAAGACGGGGGGTGACTTTTGTGCGGATTTTTTTGGAAAAAAACTCGACCTATATTCCGGTTTATACGCTAATCTGGAGCCCTCCACTGTGGCGTGCCTCATAGCGCAGGTGTAGCTTCGGCACATTAAACACCCCTATTTGATTTTCCCCCCTTTTGTCATAAGTGTAGATATGAGGAATGGTCCGAATGGAACTGACAACTTTGTGCTCAGCTGTTTGAACACCTTGGCTGATGAGCCACCCGGGCCAGCGGGTCAAGGGAAATCGGGCGTACTTGGGGCAACAAACTAGTGAATGACAACTTGTACAAAGTGTATATACAGTCAAACCAGACTATATTGAACCCGTTTACATCGAATTATTCTGTATATCAAACTATTTCTGGACAGTATATTTACAATGAGAATAAATAGCAAAAATTACGGTTATATCGAACAAAAATACCAGCGACTCCCGATATATCGAATGAAAAATGCTGCAGAAGTGCCCCCCAAGCTGGGTTTCCCTCAGGGTGGAGGCGCAAATTCCACTGGCACACCCCAGAAAGTGGTTTAACCTGGCCGCTCATGGGCAGCGGGTAACTCTTTCCCCTCCTTCTGGGACTGCTCCACCGTGCCTTGTAGGGTGTGAGCCGTCAACACCCCCTCTTTGCAAACAATGATTCTGGCCCGCCTGCCATGCCCCCCCCCCCTCCCCCCGTTCGTTGCATTTGCATTCGCGTTTTGCGGGCTTTCTTCCAAAAAGTAGCTCTGGTGGCTAACGCTAGTGTCACTAAATAAAAAGTTATTTAGTGGCTCTAGCTAGTGCAAAGCGGCCAAATTTGCCTTTCTCCGTGACGCTGGCAATCCTAAATCGAATTGGGCTTAGTGAGAAGTCGGATGTCCCCATCGGGCACAAGATTTTCAAAACCACCTCGAAGTCGGTTCTGGGCAGATGCCACTAAAGAAACTGCCTTAAAATTGCATTAAATCTGCCAGCTTGTGCGTGCCGGTGATGGCTGGAAATACGGAGTGCAACGAAGCCACCGCCGGTGTTGCTGAAGCGTGAAGCAAGTTGTCAAAGTTGACGTATCAATGGTTGGTGAGTTTGTGAATGTGGATGGTGTCACAATCATGGGACAGTTTGGAACACTACATTGCTGACATGTGCCGAGCACAAGTGACAGCGGATGCAACGAGGAAAGCAACAACAATCCTTTGCTCACAACCTCCGAAGTAATTGGTGCACTCACACTAGTCTGGCACTAGTCTAGCAGGTAGCAGAGAACTTGGGTATGCAGAGCACTTCTATTGGACACAGAATGCATCGCCCAACCTGAATTTGGCAAAGTGTGAAGTATCCACGCAAGGAAATAAGTGTTATCCAAGAAGGCATCAACTAGAGAAAGAAAACGGAACAGTGTACTCTACTGCATTTGTAGTTTCCTTGATCGGGACTGTATGAACTGGGAAATGCTGAAACCCAGGGACATATCACTCAAGTTTCACTGTAAAAAGCAGAATCAATGCTAATGTTTGCTGCTTTCCTTAAAAATCTGCAGTCATATGTCTGGTAAAGTATTAATCCCCAGCATTAGTAAATGCCTGTGTGTCATTAGAATTGAACGATCACAATGACAGCTAGGTTTAATAATTTCAACTTGGGAGTATGACGACAGTATCCGGACAGTTCCACCCTGAAACTGTTTACTTTGGTGCTCAACTAGTAGCATTCACAATGATCTTTGTCGTAAGTCCCAATGTAAGACATAGATTTAAAACTTCATAATGGAGCAACCTCTATGTGAATTGCAAAACTGAACTCCTGAGTTATTCTACGTAGTGTGCCAGGGGCAGACATGCCTGAGAAGGTTATAACATCTTGCAAATGCAAAAGGATGGACTTTTTGTTGTTGTTCTGGCACTTAAAGCACATCATCACCCTCGTCACCCACACACCCCTCCTACACTACCTCTTGGGTGTCATGCAAACTAGTTCGCGAAAATGTTGCAGTGCCCAGTCACTGAAGGCCCTGCACATTTAGCTACAAGCGAGAAATCACAATTTTCCAGTGCGATATCATGAAGTGATTACTGTATTTATTCAGTCATGAGGTGGTCACACTTATAAAATGAGGTAGCAGTTTCAGAATCCACAGAGTAGACAGAATAATATGCATACCAACACGAGGTTGTAGGAATGAACGAAAAATGTTCATAATTCATTCTTCCCTGCGCCCTTGAGAGGGTGGATGCTGCCTGCAATCACTTAGCTCCAGCTCCCCGAGCATCACAGCCACCTACTCAGCTAAAGTTTCAGTGACGCCCATTTTAAGTGCTGCTCCAGCATTAAATGCTGTAGAAGCCATTTGATCTTTCTTTACTGTGTGTTGGGATGGCTATCTGTGTCATTTTCTGAGAGGTGGCTACTTTCTTGTAAAACCCTCTCCTGCAGTTTCTGTCACCATGCCTGTCATCTGATCCCCATCATCGTTGGGGGGGGGGTTCATACTTTGAATGGTGAACTGCGTGCTCATGACTCGAGAACCCCAAACAGATAACTCTGCGTATTGAAAATCTTCATATATAGTAAAAGCACTCCGTCCCCGATTTTCGGTGGGTTCTAGTGTTTTGATACAAATACATGGTAGAACCCAAAGTTTTGACAAAGCAAACTTGCAAAGACCAACTTCTTTACTTTCTGTATTGTCTTCTTACCAATCGCTCATTGTGATAGGCTTGAAACTGAGCCCTAGTGTTGGGTGCACAGTAGACATTCTGGGGGAAGGTATGTGAGCAGGGGTAAGTTTTTGCCAACCATGCACAATGCACACACTTCCAAAGATGGCGCAGTTTTTTCTGAAAAAAAAAAAGGAAAATGTTCATTAAATAAGTAAAGGCGGTGCAAATGCTGTTGCTCCCAACGCCTGCACCCCCACTCACAGTGATATTATGGCGCTACCGCTGCTGTCTTAAAACACCATGCCTCATACAGTCGAATCCCGCTACAACGAACTCCGCTTCAACGAAATGTCTGCTTCAGTGAAATATTTGCAATTCCCCATCAGTTAGCCATAGAAGTCAATGCAGCAAAGTCTGCCACAACGAACCATTTGTTTGGCTTGCTTTTGCTTCAACGAAATTTTCGCTCATTGGGACTGGGCTAGAACATTTGTTTTACAATAAAATAATCATAATGCCAACTATCTGTTACTTTTTATGCATTAAGGACGCTTAGATCAACCGACAACAAGCGCCGCGGGATCACACCGCCACCCAAAACAAAAACAAACTCGTAGGCGGACGCCATTGTTTGCTGGTGATAACGATGTGGCTGGCTGTCTTTACATGAGTCGCAGGCCCGGTTTGCCAAGCTGGAGCTACAGCCAATCCGTATCCAGTTGAAATCGCGCCAACGTGCTCTGCTGCTGGCGCGGCGCCGTCATGTACGCATTGTTAGCAACTGTCCTTGCAGTTTTCCTTTTACGATTCTTCAAAGTCAAAAGCAAAGATATGTTTTCGTGTTTAGTCTTGAACCTGTGTCATCCTATCTCAGTCGCAAGTGCGCTGTCGTGTGCGTCTTGCCTGCCAAGGTCAGTAGCTGCCCTGCCCTGTCAGAGGATAAGATAACGGCACTGCTCCTGCCACAAGTGAGAGGGGGGCAGCTATCTGCAAGTAATCAGCTCGATGGACACGCCTTGTACAGCAATAGGTTTTGCGCCTGAATTTCTTCACCTCCCTCCGTAACGCGTTATTTGAGTGCAGTGAAAAAACAGATAACCATTGGTATGTTTGTTATCCGAATAAACATGACGTTATTTCATGTCACTCCTTTTTCTAAACATTGTATTATGCTGCCAATGAGGCGGAAACATACGGGGCTATTTTTCGGGCCTTTCCGGGGTGCGTTGGGGCAGATTTCGCCTCAACGAGTTTTTGCCTCAACGAAATTTTTCGCACGTCCCCTCAATTTCGTTGTAGCGGGATTCGACTGTATATATGTTAACTTGGATGCCGGAAGTTTGACAGGAAGAGACTTGTTTTACAGTCGAATAACGAGGGTACCGTATTTACTCGCATAATCCTCGCACTTTTTTTTCGGAAAAGTCAATCCTAAGTTAGAGGTGCGAGAATTACGCGGGGAAAAAAAAAAAATCCGGTGCACAGTGTTGCCAATCTGCCTCCTGCCAATCCCGCTAAATGTAGCGGTCGTTTTTTGTACATGTAAGCTCAGTGTTGCCAACAGCAGCTATTTCTTTTTATTTTATTATTTGCAACATAAACAGTCTCCCGTCGATCAGCGGTCATGAAATTGCCGCCTTTGCTTTCTGGCGCGCGCCCTATCTCGTCGTCGTCATGTGCGTGCCCTACCCCAGTAACGCACGTTGAAGTCGGTGACGCCGAAGTGCCTGCCTGCGGCGCGGTTGCCGTGTTCGATCGCGTACTCTATCGCTTTCAATTTGAAAGCGGCACCAAGCACAAAACAAAAAGATCGGCACCAAGCACAAAACAAAAAGATCAAGAAGTTCTCAAAATGGCAGCGAGCTATCCATCGTTGACGCGAGTGACTCACTGACTGCTGCTGCTCAACGACGGGACCACGACGACGACACGACAGCAGGCTGCGCGAACGCCGTTTAGTTGCGCGCACGCGAAACCGGCTCAAGAACAGTGTGAGCAGCGTGTTAGGGCGCCTGTTAGGGAGTAGCTAGCGTCACTAAATAAAGCGTAGCTTATTTAGTGACGCTAGGAGTAGCCATGCAGGTTATTAGGGCGCCTGGATGGCCTTGGATACATCTCCGCCGAACGGAGAGGCGGCGGGGGAGGGCGCGTGCACCATGCGGGTTTCGCGAGCAGGCAACTTTCGCCGCTGCAAAGTTGGGGGTGCGAGGATTATGCGAGGAACCAAAAAATCCAAGTTTTGGTGGCTCACATTAGGGGTGCGAGGATTACGCGAGTGCGAGGATTACGCGAGTAAATACGGTAATTGCAGTTTCAACATCTCGTCAATTTCTAGCATCCTTGCGAAGTAAAGTGTTCCAGTACAGCAGATTCGCTGGAGGACTTTTCATAGTGCGTTCAGTGATGATTAAAACGTGGTCGCACGTTTCTGTGGCACAGTCTTGACGCACCCACCTTAGGGGTGGCTAAGGCTGTTTGTTGAGTGTTTGGTTCCGGGACGCCCTTTATTAGTAGTGATGGTGAAGCCTGTCCAGTTTGAAAATGTGTGTTCTGTTTGAAAAGCTCTGGAGCTCTGTGTGCCTCACAGCCAGTATGTCGCACTTATTTTAGTTATTGGCGAGAATGGTTTACGACGGTTTGTTTCTTGCACAGGCTCCATCAGGAGTCTGCGGGTGCCATCTGGAAGGGGGTAAGTTTTTTTTTTTCTTTTTTTGCATCTTTATGGCAGCGTTTACTTGTTTCATTGCTTCACTGTCAGTCTTCACTGTAATGACAAGTGTGCGCAAATAATTTCAAAGGCATAAATGGAAGGTCCGTGTAATTTGAGGTGAAAGGGGGAGGCTAAATTGTGTGCCTCTGTGGCTGCTATTTGAAATTCACGTTCATTATCAAATGTGAAATCTTTTATATGATTTTATATATCCGCGCCAGAATCTTTTTTTTTTAACAGAATACCAACCAGTCAAAATAATTGGTTTTGAATTTTCGGTTTCCAGCACAAAAAAGCCTTGTTCACTTTTTTTGGACTGGTTGGTGTCAGTTTTTTTTTGTTTGTTTCAAATGTACCTTAGTGGTTATAAAGGGTTCCGTCACATTCTCAACTTCATCCTTGTCAGATTGTCAGAATTTTGATCAAAGTCCGTAATGGGAATCGTAGAATGCTTTGTTGGGCGTGTTGGTTCATGACTTCAAAAAAACTAAAACGAGCGCAAAGGACGAGGAGACAGAAACACAGTAGACGAACGAATCAACGAGATGGGAGGGGGGCAATCGGTTCTCGTGTGGGGGGCATAAATGCGGATAGTCATGCCAGTCACTAGCTGTGAGGAAAGAAAGCAGCAGCGAAAGTAGTGGGAGCACGTGGGCTGGTGACCTGTAAACAGTGAGCTGTGCAATGTGGTAAGCGCGCACAAGACTGACTGGTGCGCATTCTAGGTACGAGAGTCGTACTGGAGCCTGGATCGGAAAATGGTTCGATAGGCGAGTAGTTCTGCATGGCCGACGCCGTGAAGGGGGACATCCTTCCCCCTTCCCTTGTGCTGTGCGAAGGGCTAGCCTGTGATTGTGTGCTGGGTTCCATCCTGGCCTGCAACACTGTTTTCATCAAAAGTAGATGACTGGCGTTGACAAAATTTCAAATTTCCCGCTACACAGTGTCAGCAGTGATGTCACTTGGGGCATACCGAAAACAGGGTTGGCTGCAGGGTAGCAATAAAGCAGCAGGACCAAACGGAACCACAAGCGCCATTTTAATGCTCACTCATGTTTATTGGCAATAACTTTTGTCATCAGTCACCACTCATGCTGACGAGTGTGTGTGCGGGAGTGCAGAGTACGAGGAAAACTGATTAAGTTTTTCTTATCGAGCTTAATGGTTGCAAGGTTGCATTAAAATTTGCATGATTCTTGTTTTGGCGTGTTGATGTTTTGAATAAGCCAAAATAGATTTCTCTTTATGGTGCCTCTGTTTTAAAAAATCCTAGTGATTTTTTTGGTAAAAATACTAATGTGAGGAGTCGAGGACATACGATTAGATAAGGCCCTGGGGTATTGTAGGACTGGAGATGCTTTAGGAGGACATTAGAGATCGTGTATCCAAAAGCCAAAAAGAAAATTACAGGGGCATCTAAGCAAGCTTTCACTTATGCCAGAATGTGTGAGCATCACTTCTCACCGAGTTCAGTTTCACGGAGTGCATGGTGATGTGGGACGCACAAGAACTAAATTTTTTCTTCAGTGGGCTTTAGAAGCTGTACACCGAGCTTTTTTAAAGTTTGCGTCACTACTTTGCACATGTATTGCTGGGGAGATATTTTTTTTTTCAGGTGTTGTACAAGCAGTCTTAGGCCAAATTCGATGCCCTGAATGTTGCTGGGAGGTTCCAGCCACCCCGTGTGGTTTCATAGGTTTGGGGGGCTCTTTGTATTTCACCAACTGAGCCATGCACATTAAAAAGGGTGATGCCAGCGTTAAAGAAAAGTGGTTTTGCATTTACTGGCACTTATGGGGAGTTAGACATCATTAGCCATAGATTACACCATTAGTGCAGGTAATTAAGTTTATTCTGGGCAGTTACTCAGTCGTACTTGTTAGTGATGGTACAGTGAATATAAGGCAGCGAAAATGCAGTTATAAGAAAAATTGTGTCGCAAAGTCAGTAATATATATTAAAAGTAACAGCAGTTGGAGTACGGAACGTTGCAGTATGCCAGAGGTTCCTGGGAGGGGAATTCTGTGCAGTCTGTCCATCCCTGTGCTGCGGTTGTGAAAAGCTCTAGTATAGGCAGTTGTGAGAACCCTTGTCAAAAGCATTTGAAAAGTGCAGGAATATTGCCTTAGTCTGTATGTTAGTGTTTGGATTAGTATATGGATGAAAATAGCATGTACTGCTTCACGGAAAAAATGCTTTTGGAGGCTGTGCTGTGACAGATGAAAGAAGGTGTTAAAGATCTAGGAAATGCTTGCTACATGAGTGTCTTGCGTGTTTCGTGGTTTGGCAACATTCCTTTAATCAAGTGATCCCCATTTTGTTGAAGCTTGTTGCTTCCACCTTGCCCAGTAATTAGTGCCCCCGAAAGAGCTCGGCTTGCAGCTGCGGTAAAAACAGACCTTTCAGTCTGTTTCTCGGGAGTGGACAATTGCAGTATCTGAAATCGTAAATTTCATGCCCATCACCTTTTGTGCTGTGGGATTAAAAGGGGTTCGTAGCTACACCCACCAAAATCCCCCAAGAGTTTGCGGGGTCTTGAGGGATGCCATGAGGGATTCAACTCACCGACAAAGGTGATGGCAGGCTCCAAAGGGCCAGGACGAATGAGATCTATTGGCCGAATGGTACAGCGCATATTGATTGCCACGACAGGGCTAAGAACTACACTTTACCAATGCGTGCCTCGAGGCCCTGCCCGAAACGGCGGCCATTGCCGAGGTTGCACGTGGGCCGCCGCAAGGTAGGAATAGGCCTACCTTGTGCGTCCGATCGGGGTCAACAAGGCAGGCCCTGACAGAACCGAATGGTTAAGAGGGGACAAGCAGCATCCCTCTTTTCCATCTCCCATCTCCGATCTCCCTCGGTCCCACTAGCAGCGCATGCTTAAAAGGCGCCCGGGAAAGGAGGAAGGCCCCTGGGCAAGGAGGAGTGACAGCGGCAACAGGGCAGTTTTTCCCCGCTGGAGCGCCGCCCGCGAGGTGACGTAACGTGTGCGGGCAAGCGCTCACGGGAAGAGGAAAAGGGGGTCTAAGGACCCCCACAGTGCCAAGCACTGGCAACAAATCGTTCTTTGTTGCTGGGAGAGTGGTCCCCACCACTTTTGTGCTATACAGAGCACTTGCCAGTCACAGCAGGCGTGCACGGATTTCAAGGACTGGTAAGCACGCTGGCTCATGTGAAAGATTGGTGCAGCGGGAGGGGGGGTCTTTGGAAAGTGCAGTCCTAGCGTGCAGCTCACAGTTGGCACATTGCATGGGCACCAACGGAGGATGTTGCATGGAAGAAACCTTGCGTATGAAAGCACAGCTGAACCTGAGTCCTGATGTTCGATGGCAAGTTGCAGAATGCGCTGTTGGATCTACCTCTTGTTTTTTTTATGACCGATTTGGGTGCCTCTTCCACCAGCACACGCAGAAGGGGAATGGCATGGCACCTTGTGTGAAAACGCCCGGCTGTCTTTTCAGCTCTTCAACTTGGGCAGGCACCATGCAAAAGATGGAGACAAGAGAATAGAAGTATCTGATAGCAGGCCTGCGTGCTGCAGTTGTCCCTCTTCCCCCCTCTTCTCTCAGCCAGAGGACACAGGCCCTTGGGGCCCCAGTGCGGCGCTCCGCTCGTGGGAGACCATGCATGCTGCCCTGAAGGCCGCCCAGTCGGCACGTGATCTGCCCGTGCGCCCCTGGGGCCACACGAGAGATGCCTCACCCGTTGGCGCCCAGGATGGCAGCAACCTAAGTGAGTCTTGCACTCCTCTGTCCAGCTGCGCTCAAAGGGCTTTTATTCTTCTTTGCTTCTCACCGGTATCGCATGCAAGAAATTCTACTCCAAGTTTTTCCTTTTTGTTTGCCCTTTGTCAGTTGTGGCTTGAGTGAACTCTGACAAATCCAGCAACCATTTTAGCTATGGCAAGCAGTACACAAGTGCTGTGGACCCCCTCCTTCCGACACCACACTACAGAATGCAGTTTTCTTGAGTCACGCAAAACTGATGAGTACATTGGCAGTGTGCCCAGAAAATGTCCTTTGCAAGCAGCGCTAGTAACCCAAGGTGGCATACAGTCCACGTTCAGGCCACAAGCAATGCAGTCCACATGTCAGTGCTGTGCCCTAAGGAATTTCACTTGCTGCTGTAGGATGGGAGCTTACCTTTCCACCTACTGGATGTCATTGGGTCTGGATAGAGTGGCCGTATTTACAATGTGTGTGAAATCCTCTTTTTCCTCACTCCTCAAGATGTACGCATCTGGAGCGTGGCGGCTGCAAAGTGCCACAAAGCCATGCCCACGTGTTGACGTCACTCGGAGCACGCTGCCCTACGTTTTGTTCAAGGCAAGATAAAGCCACAGCGGGGCTAGATCAGAGGCACTCTCCCGCTCTGGTGCAGCCGTGATAAAGCCCGGCATGCATGTGACGTATGCAGCTCTGAGTGACATCAACATGTGGGCATGGCTTTGCGACGCTATGCAGCCACCACGCTCCAGGTGCGTGCATCCTGGGGACTGAAAGCCCATAGGTCTCCGGGCAATTACATTTTCACAAATCTAACGCTGGATATCGGGTTGACTCAAGGTCGTCTAATTTCCACATTACAATCACACGCCTAAATGCAATAGAGTTAATGAACGAGTACTAGTTCATTGTTAGCCTAAATAGCAATTCAAACTCGTTTCATTGCGTCCACAACAGCCCCTGATCACTTCACGCAAAAAAAGCAATTTTACCTCCAAAAGCCTTTTTTTTTTTTTAACTACCCAGTCTTCCCTGAAACACCCCGTATACACAACTAAAAGCCAGCAGGCCGGGGTGAAGGTCTCCACCCCAAGTTGTCCGAGCTCGGAGCGGCGCTGGCTACCACACCCAAGCACAGGAAACAATTAACACAAATACCAAAAAAAGTGGAGGGGAACACACCCTTCCCAGTAGCGTAGCCTTCCCAGTAGCGCACCAAACGCGTATTCTGGAGGTTGTGGGTTCAGATCCCACCCGGGGAGCATATCTTTCTCCACTGTTCTTTCATTTCAAAAAATAAACTTGCCTAAACGAGTGGATGAATTTATTCCCCTTTGCCTCCCTTGGCGTTGTTAAATTTATGTGGAAATATGGGTGTTTTTGCATTTCAATTTTAAATCGCATGTATGTAGTCACACTGGCATTGCAGTCATTCTGGACGCGTTCGCCAATGTTTACACACATTGGGGACAAACAGCAAGCAATTTTTAATCCCCAATTATGAACACAGTTCTGGTTTCAATCCAAAACATGCAGCCACACAACCAGTTCTATGGAACCTTTTTTTTCCCTACCCCTTCTACTAGTGTCTGTTATGTGCATGTTTTTTTCCTCGGTATGTGTGATAAGGAGTTAGGTAATTAGATGACTTTGTTATCCAAGTAAGCACAATGTAATTGTGTGGTACTCTTTTTTGTAACGTTTAAAATGTTGCTGTATGCAGTTAAAGGCCAACTGCACTCAAATTTTCGACAACTTAAAAATAATGTCACCCAATAGTACACATAAAGAGTGCGAAATGCAAAAAAAATTGCGCCAATCCACCCTGTGAATGCGATTGGAAAGCAAAGCTGCACACGGCACCCAAAACGATTACCTATGCGACGTCCCTTAAAATCAGTCACGTCGCTTTACAAATAGTGAAACCAGAGAAAAGTGAAATGCACTTTTTCACACCCTTTATTACTTCAAAGAGATATTCTTGATAAGATTAAATCAATGATGATGCATGAATGGTGGTTGGTTGAGCTGAGCTTATTGGTGTAGCACAAGAGTGGCAATTTTTTTCATAAAATTAAAGAAAGCTCAAACCCGGTGTTAGACGATCTGACTTCTCCATCTCTGCCGCCACGGACGGAGGCGAAGAGACCGGCAGCCGAAACGGTGGAGGACGAGAATTAGAAGGAGGAGGGGGAGGTGGAGGAGGAAGTACTACTTTGGTTTCTGAACGGCCCAGAGTGTGGCCAAGGGGAGTGGTTTCTTCTTCACTGTAGCCCATATTCAGTCTGCGCCGCCTGTGCTCTGTCCACCAGCTGAAGCTGGGTAGGCTGAGAGGGGCAGGACAGGAGAATTTCCCATTTCTCTCGTTGGGTAGTTGGCGGAAAGAGCAGAGGGTTTTCAGGGCTAAAGTTGCATACTGCGATTATGTGGCGGCGTGTTCCTACTTCTGAGCAATATTTACATTCAGCGTCGTAGCGATTCGGGTGCTTTAAGTGAAGACGCGTCGGCGTCGGGTGTGCGAAGGAGCCGGATTGTACCTATGTGCCGTAGGATAGTTTGTTTTCCTGTGGAAAGGTCAGGGAAGGCAAAGGTAGGGTCTGTCTCTGAAGGTGATAATGCTGGCAGGGGTGAGACAGCTGCGCATATTGCGCACTTTTGATACAAATCTTCTTTCCTGCGCCAGGCTGCTCCAAAGCTTTAAAATTGCAAAAATTGCGCCAAACTGCTCCAAAACAGTCTGAGAGCCAAGGATTTTAACGCTCCCGCCAGTTTCAGTGGTGGGAAACGCTTACTGACGGTATAATTTTCCAGCACCCCCACGATGATCCTGTTTGTAAAGGTTTAATTGATTGATCATTCAATAAAAAACCTGCATAAAATTGTCCCCAAGATAGTTTTTTTGAAGGTCACCATGTCGGGTTTTTTTAAGTTTTCCCATGAAAAAAACTGCAAGGTCCTGTAGAAAAAAATACGTATGTGTACTCAGGCGACAAACTACTGGTGAAAATTGATGAAAAAACGGCAATTTTCGGAGTGCCGTATATCCGGAATGACATTACTGGGCGCCGCCATCTTGGTGTGGTGAATATTGGAAAACATGGCCGCGGGCGAAGCCGTTGCTCGTGGTTCAGGCAGAGGGCTCTTCGCCGATTTCTACTGTGGTTTTGGTTATTTGGGTGGCTGGGTTTTCATTTAGGTAGTCGTTTTTGATCTGTTGAGGGAAGTTGCGTGACTCTAAGAACGGGGTCGCGTTCATCAAAAACATGGGGCCCGCGAATTCGCCGTGTTTCGGCCTCGAGTGAGAGGCACGGTGCGTGCTTGAAGTGAAATTTCGGACTCATTGCGGTGTTATAATAAAACGCTGAGTTATTGCTGCCTCTGACAGCGAGCTTGCGAGTGGCGGAAATGAGACGATCGACACTGCAGAAGTGGCGGCGCAGGCTACATCGCCGCAAAATTTTCTAGCAGTGGCCGATAATGGCCACTGCCGATAGTGGCCAATAATAATGGTTTATCTATCTGAAGGGAAATTTAATGCCAAGAGGGAGGTGGCTAAACTATACCAGCGTTATTCAAATTGCAATCGAAGTGAATACGCACCTTGGGTGTTGAAATGGGCTCGTGGGGTGCGAAGATTGTCATCTCGCTTTGTGCAACTTTTGCCATGCCTCTACAATTGTGTGTAAAGCAGGGTCTGGGATTACAAATATAATAATTTCAGCATTCACATGATAATGAAAATGCCTTACGATTGCTAATTTTTTCAATTCGATGTTTTCAACGGCACTCCATGCTATCTATGCATAGAGCCTAAGAATTTATAAATGGCTTGTAAAAAGGTAGTGCAGTTCGCTCCTTAGTAGAAAAAACTTTATTGAAAGGCTGTTTCAGTGTTATGTACGTTCAAAACCCATTAAAAAGTGCACTCCCCCCCCTTTCTCCCGAGTTGCCAAAAATTTGATTTTTAGGCTCCTAAGGTGACATACTAATTAAATGTCATCATTCTGCTCCAAATCAAGGTTCTTCTGCTCCAAAATCGAGATTTCGCTGCTCCAAAAACTGCTCCCAAATCTGATTCAGCTGTCTCACCCCTGTGCTGGGTTATGTCCCTGAACGAGACAAGCGGGTGACTGTCCTCGTGCAGCTCCGTAGCACGGAGGTAAAAGCACAAGCTTGTTGTTGGGCGTTTTCGTTATCCTCTGTGGAAGCGTGAGCGGGTGTCCAGATGAGCTGAATGAAACCATTTGGGGAGTGGGTTTTTAGCACACACAGTGCACGTCGGGACACCCAACACGACTGGTAATTTTGGTAGGCTTTTGTTTGGAATCGGTTACTACCCTCTGAACCCAAGGCGACGGCTGCCTCTTCTGCTGCCATCATGTCTTGGGTCTTGAGTGAGGCACACGCGAGGAGGTTGGTTCTGGAGGTAGCCACGATGATGGTGTACTACTGCCCTTGATGTTTGGAGGCATCAGTGTAGATAACTGCATGATCCCCACAGAGGGTGGTGTTGAGCGCTTGAGCCCGTGCTTGTAGGCGACCCTAGTCGTGTGAGGGGCTCATATTTCTAAGCAAAGGGAGCATCTTTAGTTCTTGTCGCCAAGAGTGCGGGAGTACATCAAGCGAAGTGACATTCTGTGCTGCCCAGCCAATCTGGTGAAGGTTGCGGCCACCCACCGCAGTTCTGCTCATTCGGAGCTTCTGATTAGAAAGATGGCTCTCTATCAGCTTTTCCACCGTGTTGTAGGTCCCTGTGCTAAGCAGCCTCTCTGTGGACACACTCATGGAAAGACCAATGGCTTGCTCAACCACCTTTCTAATCATTATATAACGCCTCTTTATGTCCTCCTTGCCGAGAAGAAGACAGGGGGTTGACGTAAGTGATTCTCGAGAGGACAAAAGCTTGAACTAATCGAAAGCTATCGGCTTCCTTGAGGCCTCGCTTCTTGGTGGCAACTCGCCTGATAATGTGTATGATTTGATTGATGCTGTGTTTGAGGCGCTGCAACGATACGTCACTGTTGGTGTTGGCCTGGAGATTTAGGCCCAGGATCTTGATGCCGGGGCTTCGAGTGATGGCCTGGCCATCAAGGAGTGCAGTCTACGCCCGTTACTACGGACCCTCTGAATTCGGAAAAAAACGTCCGCTGGAGGCGAAGTATGCAGTATTTTGACCGATATTGCATATGCATAGTGCATTCACTTTGTTCTTTCTACACGCCTGCAGCACCTCTGCACAGTGTTCGCGTGAGGGCAAAGAATCGCGTAAACACCTTTTCCAAAGCTTAGCACCGGCACTTGGAAAAGGCCTAGCGCTTGCGGTCAAGTGTGTAAAGACGCATGATAATCTGAGCAAATAAAGCGAGAATATAATAACTAGGAGCAATTATTAACCAGCTATAAAACATCAGTCGTGGCCATCAGCATTAGCTAGGCTCTTTTAAATCCCCTCACGACGAGGCAGGTTTTCCCGAAACCGTTCGTCAAACAAATCGGATCGCTGCCTGACGTTCCCTCAAGGCAGCTTCCACATTTTTAGCGATTTTAGTCTGGTCATTGAAACAGCTGTAATGAAATAATCTCATGACAGTCAGCTGTGAAATCGAAAGTTAGACCAGTTGGACTGCGCACGGTTACCGGCAGATTGCACACAATGGATGGGGAACAACCCCCCTACTTGAGGCATTTCTTACCTTTTTCACCGAACGGAATGGGAATGATGCATGCGTGGGAATAATAAAAGCCGAACTTTACTGAACCCGAGTTTTTTATTAAATAAACTGACGAGGGCAGACTTGCCTCCGAGTGCACCACTTCGAGTATTCGATAGCCCTGTTTTCAATCTCACCGGAGTCGCGTTTATAGGCAGTGGCCTTGTTCTTGACGGTGGAGCGGACTGTGTGCTTGGACAGGCCTGTACTTCTGGCGATGTCGGCCTGTTTTTCCCCATGTTTAACAGCGTTAATTACACTTAAGTTATCCGACAGTGGAAATCAGCTGCCCTGCCGCTCATTCCACTGGTCGCACAAAAAAAGCCACTGGCACTGGCTTGGCTTGGCTGTGCCAACTACCTGGCTGCCGGCAATGTTGCCAGACATAAGTTTTCTTGCAAAAATAAACAAAGAAAAAGCACATCCGGTGCTGGCATCGCGGAAGTCCGCTATTAACATTAGTTTGAAACAATTTTCGCCTAAAATTTAGTCTGTTGTAGCCGATTGTCTGCTCTAGCCAGGTCCGTTATGAGCGGAGTGGACTCCATTAAAATGCATGGAGACCAGACAAACCAACAGAAATGGTCTGATGTAACCGAAAGTCTGTTGTTGCCGGATCCGCTGTAACGAGCGTAGACTGTATTTGAATGTGTTCCTTTATGTGCCGTTTGGCGTGAGGATGGACGACAAGGAGCTGGGATTTTTTTTACATGAACACTGGAGGCCATAGGTTTCAGCACACTGGCGTACTATAAGTGAGACGCCATGCGTTGGTGTCAGCTTCCTGTAATTTTTGTAACTTCTAGCGCACGCGCAAGGCGCGCACAGGGCCGCAAGACGTGCCGTGGACGGAGCGCACAGCGGCGTGTGAAGTCGTGTGACACTATCATGTGGCATTCAGCGAGAATGCAGGGGGTAAACCAGTAGATGTGCTTAGTGAGTCCACCGTCTGTCTTCACCGTCTCCGCATGGGCTCGTAGCTAAATCGGTAAGACAACGGGCTCTTGCTATGTTACGCTATTAGTTCCAGGTTCGATTCCTGGCGGTGCCTGTAAATTCTTTTATTTGTTTGCGGGAGTTTTCTGTTGACACCAGCAGTCGCGAAAGAACCCTTGGGGGGGGCGGGTAGAGGTATAAAGCTTTGCTTTAATACTGCGTTTCAAACATTGACACGCGTGACCCGAACGGCTCGCGACATTGGGTGTTTCGGAACCAAAACTGAATAGAAAAGGCGGCCATTACCGGCGGCCGGATGTGTGACGTACGTGATGGAACAGAAGCGGCCGCGCCAGAACCGGCGGCCACTCAGAGCCGCCTTCAAATGTGCTTGGTAGCGTCGTGTTTCGCAATTTCCACAGAACTTCCACTAACGTTTGCCCAGGATAATGTGGCTAGGCGCACTTCCGACATCGCGTTGCTATCACTATCAATCGAGATGAAGTGGACCGTTTGACAGTTATTTTTCCACCAGAATAACTGCCGGGGCAGCAATCCTTGGCATTGCTGCTTCTTGCTTGTACGATATCGAAAAACAGCTTTGGTTAGCCGGCGCCTGAGCTATCACATCGCTCTTTGAAGGAAACA
This sequence comes from Haemaphysalis longicornis, assembly GCF_048455015.1. NCBI lineage: Eukaryota > Metazoa > Arthropoda > Arachnida > Ixodida > Ixodidae > Haemaphysalis > Haemaphysalis longicornis. The sequence continues at coordinate 23,687,410 of NW_027526203.1, forward strand.
AACCGCACGCAGCTGGAGATCAATCTCTATTTTTACTATACATGACGTGCAAACAGATTTGTGAATTGCGGCGTAGTATTTTTTGCCTTGCTGCACATCGAGAATCGAATTATAAAAGTTGTCTGAAACTGTAAGCCAGCTTACACAGCTAAATGATGCATGAAAACACGAAAAAAGTTACCTGTCTATCTGTCGCCATTTTATACTTTCACCAGAGACGTGCTGTTGAAGACATTTTACTTTCAAGTAAACTAAATCTAACGCTCTATAAAAGTAAATACTTCACTTGGAATTGAAAAAAAATCTAGTTTATTGTTTAAGAGAGGAGCAGCTTTGTTAGCTTTCACACTTCCCGAAGACAACAGCCGATATTTGTGTGGCTGTATTTGATACCACGAGCAAGGCTGATTTTTGTTCACTTAGCAACTGAGGAAAAAGTCGCACAAATGTTTATACCCGCGTGTACAACAACTCTAATTAGGTCGTCAAATTTTTGGAAAGGTCTATGGGATGGAGTTAGCATTGGGCCAGCCCAAATATGGCAAGTATTGGATGCGGAAGTGCAAGTGGTCAAGTCTTTATAAGATCTTGAAGTGCAGAGGTGCGCTGCCTGGCACGAAACGTAGAACAGGGTGAATAACACAAAAACAGGCAAGGCACTCTGCACTTCAAGATGTTAAAACACCAACTAGCCCACTCCCAAGCCTTGCTGAATCTTTATAAGAGATCCCTTTTTTCTGTGATAGATGCAATAGGAATGACAAAGGTAAGGCAAGTGCGCGTTTCCACTTTTTCCTTTTTTTTTTCTTTTTTTTTGTAATACAATTTTCAAGTAAAAAAAAGTTTTGCTAACTCCAAAACGTTTGCAAGTGCGTGAATAGTTTGTAGGCTTCTAATCTCCTTTATTGCATGGGAAAAAAAAGTGGCGGATATTGCTAGTTTTAAACATGTGATGGTGACGGCGGTACAGCACGGTGGTGTAGCAGAGAAACCCAGAGCGCCAGGCAAGTCGCCGGAGAAGCGCGACCTCCACGGGACAGGTTCCCCTACCTCCATCACAGGCCGCTCAGAGCTTGTTTTGGCGACTCCCCGCCAGGTGCAAACGTTGTCTGCTCGGAGGTACTTCGAACGACGGCACCTCGTGCTCTTTCCTTACGAAGATTAGGATTTCGCCATGGTGATTTTAAGGGCTTAGACTACCTATCTGGATCAAATTTGGACAAAGAAAAATTTGAGTGCAGTTGGCCTTTAAGTGTATGGATAATATGCGTTTCCCTTTGTTTTTTCCTGGGCACAGCACAGAGGTGCAAATTAAATACGCAAAAATGCAGCGCATACAAAAAGATTTCAAGGGAAAAGTGCAACTGCAATATAAGTAATATGCTGTAGAATCTTGGCAAATAGAAATTGTCACTTACCACTGACTACTCGGAATGTTTTTTGGAGTAAAGTGTATTGTCCAAGCAATATCCTCCTGCAAGAAATACAAAAATTCGTTAACTATCACCCTAACTACGCGGGATGAGAAATAGCGCACAATTGTTCCCTCTCAACTTGACCGCCGGCAACATGACAAAAGCTGCACGCTCTCTCCCGGAGAGGGGGGGCGGCTCGCGGCCTTCTCTTAGACGTCTTCACTTATCACAAGCTGGGGAGTTTTCTCCTTTTCTCCGCAACATGGAGGGGTCTATTTTCGGTCTGGCGCCACAAAAAAGCAGGCATGGCTGCCTGCTCGCAAGCGTGCGCTCAGGCTGGTAGGGTGTTTTTGAAGCAATGAACATTTGTTGTTGAGTGGTCTCATTAAAAGGGGATTATTGAGTTCGTCACTCAAACTCTGCGTGCACTCAAAACACAAAAACGCCAAAACTGCGTACAGGTTTCGGCGTAGAAGAGGTTGGTACACAGTGCTTACGACGACGGATCGTCACAGGAAATGTGAGAAATAAGCCACGAAGTTGACCAGCGACAACCAATAGGGCAGTCATGGCCGCAATGACGTCGTTTAGGCCACATCAGGGGCGCATATTGAGGAAAATTGAAGAGAGCGCGGTTGGTTTTTCTGCGTCTTTCACAGCGTTTGTGCGCTCACCACTGTTCGTGCACGTGTAATATTTGGCTCAAGTATTCCTGGCAGTGTAATCTAAATGTCACGCAGGTTTACTTGCACTGCTGAAAGGGTGTTGCAGCGTCTTTTTTATGAATGTTCCGCTTAGACAGAACAACATTCACGGAGTTGTTTGGTTTTGCATTTGCACCGTGTAAAATGCAACTAAGATTTCTGCATTTCAAATGAGCAAAACCAAAACCAAGGAATGATTCTCTGTGTTGCAATTGTCAGAATGTTTTCCAAATGTGTAAAATTCAGGATCATGAATGGAACCAGAGAAGACACGGAGACGCAGAGAAGCAACACACAGGACAGCCATCGTTGACAACTGAGTTTTATTAGGCAGAAAGGAACTAAAGTGGAACGCCGTTCATACGCTTTTCACTGGACCGGGAAAACGAAACGTAACAACCAGGAAAACGCAGCTGTGAGGAAACCTTTGAAAATGAACGAAAAGAGTGTAGCTTTGACTTGCAACCATGTATTTTTGCAACTTTGGCTTTCGAACTGTAAAAAACGCAAGAATGTAGGATTGCCGCTTTTTGCGATCGCTGGAAAGCACCACACATGGCAACGCAAGGTCCCTAGCGGTGTCAGCTCTTCCGCGCTTGCTGCTTGTCTACTGCGTTTAGTACGTCAAGCTTTTCTTGAAGGGAAAGTGCCTCCCGTTGTCGCGACGCCGTCAAGGCACGACAAAGTTCGTGGTTGCAAGTTCAATGGTGTTCTCAAACCTTGAAGCGCACAATGAAGACGAGTGTGCGTGCTATTCATGCGGTAGTGCTTTTATGGCTAACACGCACTTCCAGCATTCCAAAGTGACACTTCCGTTACAGTGGCTAGAATAGGAAAGTGTGATGACCGTGCCCACTTCCGCGTGACGCTATTGAAGGAAATTCCAGGTGGCACTGTCGCACGCTTACACGTTCGCTGCGACGGCAACGGATTATGGAGTATGCATGTATTCGCGCGCAGCACCACATCGAGAAAGCCTCTTTGAGAGCTATTCTACATGCTAGCGCACATTGAGATGCAATAAATGTCGTATTTTTTAAGAACTACTATCATCGCAGTTTACAGTCGACTGGATGCGCTTTGACAGCCGAATATAGCCGGCTGGCTCTGACACTTATGAAATGCACATCAGAGAATTAATTGTGGGCTGGTAACTGGTAAACACGCATTTTATTTTCGACGTGCTCGTTACAGACAAAAACTGCTCACTTTTGGTGAATTTCTCATGATTCGTTTAAAACTACAAAGTCTCGAGGCCATCAACTTTCTTTGCTCAATGGGCCTTGCCTTTTACTGCTAGTTCTTTTTTTGTGTGAACAAATTCAAGCATTTTTTTCTCGAATTGTCTTCGGAAAACCGTTTTCGACCTTCGATTCAGCTGTTACATGAGGAACTCGAGCTTGAAGTGCTTCTTTCTTTCACGACAAAGCCAAAACGACCAAAACGAATTTGATAGTCATGGACGGGGAGAGTGGCAGACTTCTTCAGTATGTCAGGTGCCTCGTAAGTGCTTCCAATGTCTGTAATTGTACCCTATGTGTACGGGCTTTCGCTTTATCCTGCGCAGTGCGTCACACGCTGTAAGCCACAGTGAAGGGGGAAACACTCGATCAGCGTGTGGTTTCCCCTGTGTTGCCGAAGGTAGGGTCAAGTTCTTGACAGAAAAGAAGCATGGGGTTCTTCAAACTCTGCACTCACAGGGGAGTCACCATCCTTAGCTTTTTTATTGCTGGGTGGGGCTGTGGGTGCGCTTCTCGCAAAGTTGTTTCGGCTGGTACTTCGGAGGACTTGGAAATTGCGTGGGCAGATTTTCCTGGGGCAACCTAGGCCTGCCTGTGTAAATTGAGACAACTTTTCCGTTCACAGTATGTTCAATGTGCCGGGAGATGTATCTTACGTCAAAGTGTAGCTCGCACACAGCGGTGTTTTCCTTGAGCCGTTTCTCAGTACGTGGTATTTCTCGTCGCCACTGCGCCAATACAGACGCACATCCTTCGGAACGCCAAACGACAGTTTCTTTTTGCAGGATCGACTTGTACACCGTAGAGCGGTCCGGCACAAAACTGTAGATCTACTTTTGCGGCACTAATGCACCCTTAAACCTGCTACGGCACAGGAAACAAGCGGTGCTTCTCGCTGGGCAAAGTGGCAATCGCATTACAGACGATCTGCGCGCGCACCCCCTCGCGATCCCTATCGGCGGCTTCAAAGCGCCTCGTAGGCGCTGCATGCCGCTAATCACACTTTCCTATTCTAGCCACTGTACTTATGTTGTAAATGCAGTAATGATGGTGATAGCATAGAGTAACACAGGGCCATCTAGTGGTGACGAATTGCACCCGCGTGCGGCTTCATGCAGTCAGTTCCGTAGCCAAGCCTGGCCAAGGATTATCAGACGTCAGGATGGCGGTCCGCGCATGTTGCCCGGGATGGTTCGGAGTGTCAGGTTGCAATGAATGATCTGGGAACGTACTCTAAGCCACAACATAACAGTGAGGATTTTAATACATGGGACTCTATGTGAGCTGTGCTGGGACTGCACAAAACCAACATAGCAGCTGGGAAAACGAAGCACTGAGGAACGTAAGAGCGAATTCTACTGTATATAAGCATATGGAAATCACAGCACAAACAAGCGATAAAGCCAAAAACTGCGCAGAGGTGTACTAGAAAAAGCAACATGGAGAGAAAGCGAACTAATACACGCGCCAAAAACAAATCAAGACCTCCAGATGGGCAGTCTCTTTTGAATGGAGCAGCACACTCGCTTGGCTTACACACGTGTCTTCCCTGTCCGCAATGTGGAAGGCTTCTACAACTTCACGTGTAATCTGCCGACCATGTTTGAACATTGTTAGTGGCGCGTAGATTCGGTGAGCAGCCACATTTAATACAGCATGAAGGCAGATGAGAAGAGGCGGGACCTTTCAGTGATAAATGATGTTCATGTAAACGTACATTTAGGGAGCGGCCCGTTTTTCCCACATACATTTGCCAATGTCTTGATGTCTTGTGTGCTGATTCCATTCATGTCTTTCCAACTCATCCAACTTGCCACACTTCTGCAAAATTCAGGAACCTTTCTGCCCAGTGGCTATGGATAGCACTGTCAGAAAAAGTGGCTGGCAGGGCAGGCGTATATTGACTCTTGTTTTTCTGCTCCACTTTTATCAGTAGAGCACGAGGTCGCGGGTTCGATTCCCGGCCGCGGCGGCCGCTTTTCTGATGGAGGCGAAAAGCAAAAACGCCCGTGTGTACGAGATTTCGGCGCACGATAAAGATCCCCAGGTGGTCAAAATTAATCCGGAGCCCTCCACTACGGCGCGCCTCATCGCCTGCGTTGCGTCGGCGCGTTAAACCCCACAATCAATCAATCACTTTTATCAGTAAACGATTGACAGTAGCACAAGTTCCTACGGCTGTGGCTGCATGTAAAAGGAAGCAGTTCTGTGTGTTCTGTATTCAGTAAGTTGTTTTTTCCTTCCTGAGACAGCATCTGGAGCAGCATGTAACAGATTTTTCCTGTCCCTTAAAAATTCTGTTCAAGATCCTGCTGTAAATCAAAATGTCCAAGTTCAGTGTAAACAGGCCCAACTGACCTGCGAATTTCATTTGCAACTTAAATAACTCCAACTTTACTTTACTTCTCAGTTTGCTTGCTGCTTGGCACAGCAGCGATATAGGGCTGCTGATCTAAAGGGGCACAGCAGCCTGGAGCAAATAAATAGCATGCATCAAGTGTTGGCTACGCATACTCCGTAGAGTGTTCCCTTCTCTAGGACAGTAGGTGTTTGCATATGGCATATCTTCTCCAAGGCAGAACCACTTTGGAGACTTCACCTGCCCTGAAGGAAAGTCTAATTATGAGATACCTGAAATGTTCCACTGGGAAACACTGTACCCTTGATCAATGGACCCGTGAGTGTTACTGCTGTCTGTGCCAGACCCAAGTGCCCGTTGCCAAAAAGTTGTTGTCCCGTCTGTTTTTGTTTCCGCAGAGGAGCCCGACCTGCCGAGCAAGGAGAGCCCAAACGAAGGCAGCGATGCTCGTCCCATCAGTGCCATGGAGGATGACGAGGCCTCGGGCGGACAGGCCTGAGTACGTCCCAGACTCTTCTTCCGCTGGAATTCTGTGCTGGGGTGCTGGGCTTGGGCTTAGGATACACATTGGTAAATCTTAATGGGAAGGTGGTGCAGCGTTCGGAGCTTCTCAAAGTGCCTGCACACTGCCATGCCTTCTTCCAGGAGGTTTCTCTGTTGTGTGATAACCTCGGGTGTGCAGGCAAGCTGAAGCTCTTTGAAGGCCGGAGGTTTCCTCTGTTTGCAAGGAAACCCTTGGCAGCCATGAGCGGCCTGGTACTACCAAACCACTGCAGCCCTCCCTTACCCTGTTCGCGACTATTCGTTCCAACCACCACAAGCCTGCGATGCAAGTTTGCCTTCTTCGCGACTCCATCTCGGCCATCGGAGTGTGTGCGCATCTGAGTTTTGTAAAGAGTGTCAGTGTCAAGATGCGGCATAGTGAGCTCATGGTAGGGAGGTGGAGGAGCCCACAGCTATGCAGCAAGGAAAGACAGGGTTCGCACAGGTCTTTGAAACCCTTGAAAACCCTTGAATTTAGAAGTGTCAATTTCAAGGCCTGGAAAGTCCTGAAATTTTTAAATGGTCCTTGAAAACCCTTGATTTTTCCGGAGAGAATCAATGGCCCTGTCTTTTCACGAGAATTCAGGGTTTGTCGTGGATTTTAGGTGCTAACAAATGTAAAGAAACATCGTAACAATCAAGTTTCAGTGTATTGCGTGAAATTACAAGTTTGGTGGGAGCAGACACTTGTCAATCCAATCCATGTCACGATACAATCCAGTGAAAGCCAGCTTCTGTTCTATCTATATCTTGAATCTTCCATATAGTCTGTGGACGCATGCTCCTTGCATGTTTCCTGTGCCTCATACGCTCCATCTGCGTTTTGCTTTTTCGTGCAAATGGTGGACGTGTACATTGTTCATCCTGCCTTGCAGCAACACTTGCAGATTTAATTTTAGCTGATACTCTTGCTGATAAAGGAGGAGATGCAGTCTTTTTATCTTTACCCAGCCAGCCAAACTGCTTCTGCTCACTGACTAGCCTGATTCACTGTTAATCACTTGTAATAGTTACAGGAGATCGGGCGTAACTAGCGATGGCTACGTCGGCCTTGGCTCTGTTGAGTACAAAATTTAGACCGACCGCTCTCACCGCGTCAATTATAAAGTGGGCGCGAAGTTAGCTGTTACAAAGCGCTGGCACAACCACGCAAAAAAAAGCATGTCCGGGGGGAGTCGAACCCGGTACGATAGTGCCATTATCCGAGGCAAAACTCCTACACCAAATATGAATACTCAAGACGGCGTCTAATCAGCCGGTGTTACTTCCGTCTGGATGGAACCCTACAAATTTCGCGCCGGCTCCGTCTGGACGGAACTTTAGCACTTGCATATCGTTCCGTCTGGACGGAACGCTAGCCGCAGCCTTGAATTAAATCCATAAGTTCAAATTATTGAAGTTTGAATTACCAACCTTTCACTGTATAACTTGCACAAGCAAGCAGCAAAGGCGGCAGGCTGCAGGCAACTGACACTAATGTTTTACTATTTTATCGGGATGTGAGCTTCACGGCTGGAATTGTTGCACTGAACAATTTTATCGTCAGGCGAAAAACTTTGCAGAAATTGTTAATACTTTCGTCGTGTTTAGCATTTTCCCCTAGACAGTATCATGTTCGTGGAGGTAGTTTGAATCGCAGGAAATGTCATGCCATGGGTCAAACCTGCGAGCGTATTGTGTAGCAGCATCTAATGCCGTCTAGTGCCACTTTACCTTCTCTGCACCCCCTCACACTGTTCTAAGCATGCCGTGAGGGCGTTTTGGTTTTTCACTTCTACTGGTCCACTGGTTGCGTCCGTTTGCACAGCATATTTGAAGTGGGCAGTTTGAGCCACAGCCTCAAAAATCGTTATCACACAAAAATTGCCCAGAGAGGTGTTGACTCTTCCTGCTGGTATTGTTTGTCTGCTTTGTCGGGCCTTGTTTTGTGATTCAACATCGATTTTTTTTTATGTGATTGGCTAATGGTTTCTTTTCTCTCTCTCCCCCTCCGTTCTCTTTTTTGCAGGCCAAAGTCTGGATGGGGCCATTAATGTGGAGGCACGTGTGTGTATGTCTGTGTGTGTGTGATGTGTGGACCCTCAGCAAGGCTGCTGAAAGAGATCTATTTTTGCACTGTCGTGTTTTGAGTGGCTCTTTTTTTTCTTCTTCTTCCTTGTGTGTGCTCTTTTTTCCTTGTGTGCATTCCTCTTCCAGTACAAAGAATAAAGAAAACTTTATTCTTGCACAATCGGGCCTCCTCTTTCGCACTCTGACTGCCTCCTGGTTTTTTCCCGACAGCTCCCAAGTCTTGGTACCGTCAAAGTGCAGGCTAGCACGGAAATTGATTTTAGGGCTGCACCACCAGTACAGGGCAACACTCTGCAATTTGATTGTTGCAGTGTACAGGCAGCCAATAGCAGTAATATAGCTTGTGTGGTGTCGCTCAAGCACTCACAATGCCCTGTACAGATTCTGAGGAGTGTAGGAAAGAAAAATGTTTCGTGCAAGTTCCTATGTTATGAGATGTGTTTAGAACAGTTTTTGGCTTTAGTAGTTCACAACCACAGAAACTAGGCGACTGGGTGCGCTTGTTGAGCGGTTTTGAAACAGTTGTTGCGAGATCACCTTTATCGAAGTCAATTGTGGCTGCTGTGTGCAGTTTAACCAATTTAATTAACTCTTTCGCTACCGCCGGAAAATTGACTAATTTCAGGGGTCCAAGAAAACATTTTTTTTCCTGCTAAAAAATTGGTTAGGCACTAATTGCAGGAGCACAAAATGCAGATTATTTAACTGCATTTCCAATAATACTAGTTTTTTAAAGGTTTTTATATATCATAGTTGTAAAAAAAATATCAAAACCAAAATTTTTGTCAAGTCGAAAAAAATGATAAAAAAGGAGTTGTGTATATCAAACCACCGGTAGTAGAAAAAAAATTGAATATACATTTTGTAGGAAAACATTTCAAATACACGCTTTAGAAAAAAATGTCGACTTGCGCGGAACAGTTTGTCAGATATAAAAAAAAAAATGTTAGCATGCACGGTGCTCGTGTCATGCGGTGAAGCCCAACCTCCAATTCAAAATGTGCAATTTCGGGTGGTTTCCTGGAATAAATCTGGCGGTTTGTCATTACCAGAGGCACCAATTTGCCCCCACATAACGTAAGAACATCTTGTCAATGGCTGACTTTGCATTTACAGCGAGCACAATATTTGGGACAAGCACGCGATGCGGAAAAAAACATGCATGAAGTTGGAAACGGAACGCCGTGGCTGATGCTTGTTGTCGTTCACGGTCAGTTATCTCTCAAAACATAAAGCTGAGCTTTATTATCATCTTCTTACTCGCAATTGTAGCCTTGCTCGCTAAAATGAGGTACGATGAGCTAGAATCGTGCCCTGCGATCTTTGGCCGAGTAGTAGTTGCGCGCTGAAAAAGATCAGCACAACGAGCCTCCTCTATTGCAGCGCCACCTAACATTTTTCAAATGAAACAGTACAAAAACTTATCGGAGACACTGTTCGAATAGACAGTTCAACTAAGCAGCACTATTAGACACCCGGATATACCCTCACATGGAAACGAAACTGGAAGGCGAACAGCTGGCAGTGTAAGGCCGGTTTGAAGCGCTGTCCTCGGTGGAACAGATATCTGGCGACTGGGTTTGACTTGCATCTGAAGTTCTTATTGCAGTAATCGGGTTAGGGTGGGGGGAAATCAGGAGTGCCGTGCTTTGTTCGAGGATCAGTCGCGGACGCTTCAGGCGCCATGGCAGGTAGCCTTGAAGTTGGGTAACTGCGTAGTAGCGCTAAATATGAATTTCGCGATGCAGAAACGAAACCGAAACTGTTGTAAACTGTTTGCGAACGGTCCTGGGGTAAGTAGAACTACCACAGTACTTAGAACAACGTGTGCAAAGGCAATAAAACTGCCTAAAATCATAAAGTAGCTTTGCAACCAGGCACTGCTTGACATTTTCAGCCGACTTCTGGCATTATTACTGTTAGAGCGCGAACCTGACGATTGAAAATCGTTTGCTAGTTCCCTATTCACGCCCTGATAGCAAAAAACAAGCGCTGGTGCAGAGTAATTACGAGTGGCACGCATTCTTCGCTGGTAGCCGTGACGTGCGGTGACCACGCCCCTTTTCCATACCCAGGTGATTCAAAAGCGTGTCAAAAATCCCATTTCCGTTGCAAAAATGAAAACAAAACTGATTTTGGAAGGCCGTTTTCTCATCTAACTCCGAACAGCTTTACTTGTTCGAGAAAGGTCTGGAACGCTATGAAAAGGCACTCCCAAAAGTATCGATCAAATTGATCGATTTTGATAGGCGCGGTAGCGAAAGAGAGTTAGGAGCTTTGTTTATGAAATGGTGATAGAATATATGCCGCCTGGAATACCATAGTGTCGCACTAGTTTTCAATGTGTTTTCATGCTATCGCTTTATGAATTTTACACATTTTGTGGTTAATATCAACCATTTTTTCATGCATGGTTCTAGAGATTACAAATGCTACAATCTGCTAAGCTTAGCCCTACAGAATCGCTAGTGTGGCATTATGGCTGATGTGAGCAAATCAGCAGGGAGGTGCAATGCGAGGGAAAGAGCACTGAACAAGTTTCTCGTTAAAAAATGCGTGTAAATCAGCCGAAAAAAGCTCTGAACATGGGCCGTGCTTTCCAGACTTCAATATAATGAGCAATTTGCTTCAGTGTCCCAATTATAAAAACAGGTCCCAAATCCGCCTTTTTCACTGCGGTGTGGTGCCCTCTTGAGGTAGCGACGGAAAGCAGATCGGAGGTCAAGGTTAGTGCGGTGTGTCGTGGTTGCTGCCTTCGGCGTGAGCGCATTGTTTTTCGACGCTCGAAAAGAAGGTAGCTTTCCGCCTCACCTAGTCATTTTTTTTTTTAAATCTTATACTTCCCCTGACGACTGCAACTGCATCAGCATGCAATCGCCAGGGGAACAATTCATTGCGGGAGGCTTTCTTGCGGTTACCAATGGCTGGACGGACTTGGCCCGGTCGATTACCCATATTTACATGGGCGCAGTTAACCACGGTTAAGCGAACCGTGGTTAGACAAAACCGCAGTTTGCTGCGTTACTAGGCAGACGAAACTGCGATTACCCCGCTAACCATGGTTAACGCAAACTGATCTTGGCCACCTCGGTTCAGTCACGCTAACCTCAGTTCCCGCAGCCGCAGTGCTCAAAATCGCGCAAGTCAGTTCGGACGCAAGCGGCGGCACATCAGCGGAGGCGAAAAAAAAAAATCACCTGGCGTTTCGAGGAGACGAAGGTTCTCAAATAGCGGGCGCCCCAACGCTGCCCCCAAGAGGAGCTGGCATTCTTTGCGTTGCTCTCGCAAGCAGCGCGACTGCCTAACAGCAGCGGCTCGTTTCCAGATCCACCTGATTAACTACGACAGAAGCCGTGCTAAATTTGTAAATTCCGCGCGTCGTCCGCCAAAAAAAATGGGTAAACCAGGCAATCATGAAGCGTTTTCTGCACTTGGAAACGATCGGCGCGCTCGTAGGCCATGCCTGTGAACACGCCGGTGCACCCAGGTGCGCCTGCCCGCACGGAACTGCAAGCGGCTCGAACCGGCCCAGACCACAGCAGCAACAGCTTATCGCCGCTCTTCAAAATCAATCTGATCGTGGAAAAGAACTTCCACGATCATTCAAATTCGGATGGCATCATTTTGTAAAACTCGTAAATTAGTTTCTGATGATCAATTCGGTTTTGTAACACACAAATCTACGGAATTGGCACTACTTCAACAAAAAGAATACGTATTACGCTCCTTTGAAGAAAAGAAAGTTGTTCTAGGCGTGTTCATAGATTTTTCTCAAGCATTCGATTGCATTAATCACAACATACTTTTATCGAAACTTGATAGGTATGGTTTCCACGGTTGCGTTCACTCTTTACTTGCCCCTTACTTAGCCAATCGTACACAGTATGTTTGCATTCACACCCACAAATCATCTGTTAAGCGTATAATAGCTGGCGTCCCACAGGGTAGTATATTAGGACCCTTGTTGTTTAATTTATATATTAATGATATTTTAAGCTTATGTCAACAAGCGAAGTGCATTTTGTATGCCGATGATATGACCATACTTTTTTCGTTGGACTCGTCAGACCAGATCAGAAGGAAAACTCGCGCTGTCTTGCAGTCTGTTCAATGCTGGTCAGTTACTAATCAATTAAAAATAAACGCAAATAAGTCTAAAGCTATACTGTTTCGACCCAGAAATAAACAAATCATTGTTCCAGAGTATGTTAAATTTGGTTCTGACTCAATAGAAATTGTGGAATTCCTGAAGGTATTAGGAGTGTATTTCAGTAGTCACCTTACTTGGGATGACCACGTTAATTCTGTAATTATAAAATTGTCTGGCATTGCAGGAATTCTTAGCAAAAATCGTCACTTAATTCCGCTTAAAGTTAAGGTACTGCTTTATAAATCTTTGTTTGAATCTTATTTAAATTACGCTCACCTAGTTTAGGGAACTACTACACTTGCTAATAAAAACAGACTTCATGTACTGCAAAAAAATCCTTACGTTCCATTTGGAATCTCAGCTTCTCGGCCCACACCGGTCATTTATTCCAGAAATACTGCATTACCAAAATTTTCGATCTTTATAATGTATGATTAGCTCTTAGCTTTAAGAAAGAACTAGCGAAAAATTGCAAAAGTTTATCTGAGCTGGCCTGCCTTTGCCCTAATTCGCCTGTGTACACTTGCAGAAACACTGAACGATGGCACGTGCCCACCTTTCGTACATCATACGGTCTGCAAACTTTACCTAATACTTTACCGCGCTTACTGAACAAACTGGAAGCACGAAATATAGATATGACACGTACTTCCAAAAAGGAAGTGTGTAGATTGATAGCGTCATTCTGGTAATGTTTGTTTTTTTTTGTTTTTTTTTTCTTTACGTCGCCCATCTTGTTATCGCCAAGCTAGCACCTATCAATGCTGCCTTGCAAAACACTTCATTGCGGGCCTTCCTTTAATTCTTTCTCTTCTTTGCTACTCCAATTTTTCGGGCCTTCAATAATTAGCATTACTGTTTTTCCTATGTGTAACGTTTTAATGCATTATACATCTCACTGTGGGTAATGGCCTGATTGGTGTTTTTCTTGAAGTGCTTATTCCTGTTCTGTTGTATGCAGTAGCTCATATGTATACTTCTTTATCACTTTTTGTTTACCGGTGCATTTTTTTTTGTAAACTGACACTATTTGCATTTTGTATGTTTCAGTATGTGCCTCGTCGTTTCTCTTTTTCTTGTTTGTCTTTTTTTCTCAGCAAAAATATGATTTTCCTGTAGCGTTTTCATGTTTTTCGAATACAATATCGTTTCTTTGTTTAGTTGTTAGCGTGCATATATATATATTTTTTACTTTGCATATCTTTGTTATCGCAATAGAATTGCGTTACTTTGGTGTGTTTTGTGTTTATTACTGTAAAAGCTGTACAGCATGCATTTTTGCCGTCCGCTGCTGAAGTTTGAATTGGGCTGACGGGCTCGTCAAGCTGCTTCTATGCAGCTTTTATCGTCAGCCTTCGATGTAAATGACGATAAATTGAAATAAAAGATACCTCACCTAAAAAAAAAAAAAAAACATGCGAGAAAGTTGATGTTAGCGCGGTGAAAAATTGTGCTATGGATTGTAATTCGTAGTTGTAGAGATAGCGGCGGTCAAATAGCCACCGCGATGCTAAGCCTGAAGTTCCAAACACCGAGCAGACCTGAGCAAACCGAGCCGGTTGCGAGCAGTTCAGGAAGCCCTTCTCCTCGCCGCGCACGAGTGCGTTGCGTTTGGGTCTGAAGCAACTGCTTTAACGATATTTCATTTTGTCTACACTGCTTCCATTTTGTTTTTTCTCATTAAGTTAAAAGTGTGGTAATTTATTTTTGTTACACTCACAACCAAGTGACCGCGGTCACCACAATCGGAATTTCGTGTGTAACAGACAAAACCGCAGTTTGTGATAACTGCGGTTAAAGTTTCGTAACCACGGTGAAACTTGACTGCGGTTACTTCCGCTTCCCATTTTCAGACTGGCGTCTCACAGCCCTAATCCAGGCTTCTCGGCGTTGCCTGTCGCGCGTAGCTGATGGGAAGCGAAAAAAACTCTCCTTGTCACCCTTGGCCCGAGAGGTGCACTCGTACGCAGCACACGAAAGCGGCATTGCATATGACACAAAAGTGGCTCGATATTTGCAGTTTACGTAGATCAGGGGGTCTCCCAGGATGGAGCCCTGTGCCCCGGAGGTGTTGCAGGCAAGAGGTTTGAAGGGCAGGGCAGGTCCATATAAGGTGGCTCGTGTCGGCTTCAGACGCAGGGACCGTACAAAAGGGACAGGTGTCCGCAAACGGTGCGTGGTAGCAGGCAGGCCAAGCGTGGGTCACTGCTGGGGATAAGGCCACCCCAACTCGAAGCCTCCGCAGCACCACCTCCTCCCAGGGAGCGAGCCCACTGGGAAGGTCAGTTCCACGCGGTGGAATTAAAGCACGCGTGGCGCGGCGGAGGTTCTCCTTTTCCACCAGCAGTTCTTCTAGGGTGGACACCAGAAGAAGTGGTAGTGGCCGTGGAAGGTCTATACGGCGACAGGCGCGATCCGTCGCTATGTGGGCAGGAAGCTGCATGTCCCGGCGAACCCACAAAACACGCACAGGGCATGGGTATGTGTCCAGGATCGCGTGAATACGTGCCGAAATGCTGGTGCTACGCGCAATGCGACGTAGCTCGCGTATCGCTGTCGTTGAGTCCGTGTAAATTTCCAGTTTCACGCCGGTAGTTACTGTCGGTGCTAGTGCTTGGAGATCAGCCCGAATAGCAGTAAGTTCTGCCAACAGGCTTGGTAGAGGGCGGAGGGTCTCGTAGGCGCAGCACTGGTTTAAGGTTGGGTGAGAGGGACAAGCCAAGGCTGTGGTTACGGTGGAGTCGTGTGCCCCGGCGTCCACGAAAGCCTGCATGACTCGTGGCCGTGTCGCAGGCGCCCAGTGACCGACATGAAGGAGGGCTGCATCTGGAGGTTGATGAAGGCCAGATGTTCGGACATGTAGCCTTGCCAGAGGCTTGCTGTCCGTCATCTGATAGTAGATCCAGGGCGGTCTAGCTGCAGAAAAGGCTGGCATTGTATCAGGAACCTGGCCCATATATTAAGCGAGAGCTGCTGCCTCCGGTACATATCCACGCTTTAGCAGGTGAGCGGAACGACGCTGATGAATAATCTCATCTAGCGTGTTTAGCTGGGCTTCGGCTCGTAGCGGCGGAATTGGTGTTATGCGAGGGAGGCCAGTAATGGTGTGCGCATGGCGGCCCTGTTGATGGCCTCAAGCCGAGCCCAGCCCGCTTGCGTCATGTGCTGGAACTGTGCCTGATACACAAGCCGTGGCGCACCGCCTGTGCCACCCGGGGCGCACCTGACGCCCTCGGCGGTCGCGGCTCAAACGAAGGGCACCAGAAAGGGTGCCAAGTCGGGGGGGTCCGGTACGCCGGGTAACCCTTCGGCGCGCACTAGGAGACGGGCAATCGTCGAGCAAGCCCGCCAGAGCAGGCCCCGCCAGAGATGCGGCGAACGAGGTGGAGCATCTGTCCGGCTTGCTGACGAGCAGATCGGAGCCACTGCGCTGCTGACCCTGATGCCGATAGTCCTAGTCCTAGGACCCGAAGACGGACAACCGTGGGTATGCCCCGGTAGCATTTCGGCTGGCGTACCCGCAAATTTTCCCGACATTTTTCCGCGGGCGATGACCCCCCCCCACTTCCCTCACGAGAAATTTCGGGGGGAGGACTTGTTTTGACCCCCTGTACCCCTGAAGACTTTGGTAAAAGCCAGTTGTATTGTGCAATTAGTTTGAACATTTCGCTAATTCTTCAAACATAACATCACCCTGCCGTTGTAACATAAATGTTATGCTTATGTTCAGATTTATTATGTTACCTGACAGTATTACCTCGAGCATTTTAATAACGTTAAATTTCTAAAATTACTTCAACGTTATGCCTTGAACATTGTAATAATGTTGCAATAAAGATGTTACCTATAACGTTGCTTTGCGGGTACTTCTTAACATTATAATAATGTTTACATTTTTACATCCCATTATAGTTCTGCCGTGAACATGCCCTGAACGTTATTATAATGTTTCAATTTGTACATTACTTTAATGTCGAGTCCTGAGCATTTTAATAACGTTACCATTTCTAACATTGGTGATAAGTTGTTTCCTGAACATGTCCTGAACGTTATTATAATGTTTGTATATTTACATTACTTTAATGTTGAGTATGAGCATTGTAATAACATTAGTATTTCTAACATTGGTTTTAAGTTGTTTCCTAAACGTTAAATAAATGTTGGGAACAAAACGTTAACATACATGTTTGTTTTCAACGTAAAAATAACGTTTCTAACATAACATAAACATTGAATGTTTTTTTTAAACGTTACATAAACATTGCCTCGTAACATTTAACGTTATTTAAACTTTCGCAACTTCCAGATAACGTTATACTAATGTCCTGTGCTACTTGGGGGGCTACCACATATGGTTGCCAGACCAGGACTTCCCTCTGTTGATTAGCTTGCATCATACATTCGCGGGTACTACAAACGTATTGGGGCCCGTTTATAAAGGCTGCGGATCTGTCAGCCCGCTCTGGTTCAAACCCATGCGCGCTCGAGCTCGAGCCAGGGTTTTCTTTTTCTCGCTTCGTCACCACGGGAGGTACTAGTACCATAGGCGTGCGCAGAGTTCTTGATTAGCGGGGGCCCAAGTCTTATCTGAGCGCCCCCCCCCCCCCCCCCTCGGGACTTCCGACCTCCTCAGGTCAGAACGCAGTGGAAAGTCGAGGAATGTAACATCGGCAAAGGGGGCAGGTCCCAGGGCGGATGCGGCATCAATTTCACAACGAGCTGCCGAAATAACTTCCATTCTTCCTAAAGCACAGAAACATATGACACATCTGTCTTTTGTAAACTGCAACGTGGTTCCCGTGCGTACCGCTCGAAAGCTAGCTTTTGAAATTGGTAAGAATTTAAGAAGGTATGATTGTCTGTTCTTAAATCCTTTTTACGCGGCTATTTTGCTCAGTACTAGCAGAGTCCTTCAATGCTTTGCTGGTCACGAAACTGCTCCGTAACTCAATGGGAGAGCTTCATATGCTGCGTTTGGCCGCCGCGCGGTGGCGCCACCATCTCACTGAGGTCACTCCTCGGGTAGCGTTGCGCTGGCTCGAACGGCGGAGACGCGGCGAGTTGTGTTTGTTTTGTGCGGGAAAAAAAAATTCCCCGCATTTCCCCGAGGGAAGAATGTGAAAGTGCGAATGCACGAGTTGAATTTGCGCGGTTCGGTAATGTTCGCGAAAGAGAGGTCACACACACACACACACAACTACAAAGAAAGAAATAGTTGTACTTGATTGCTAGAGCGGATCTCAGCTTTGAAATTTCGTGTCAGTACTCCTTTAAGCGGGTGCATTAGCCCTTCTCACGCCCGATTCTTGGCCAATCCCCCACGTGGGTATGTGCCATGTCAGCGGCCAGGCAGCGCGCGCCCATCTCCCCCCGTTGCCAAGGAAGACGAGGAGATTCCTGGCCAATCCCCCACGTGGGTATGTTCCATGTCAGCGGCCAGGCAGCGCGCGCCCATCTCCCCCCGTTGCCAAGGAAGACGAGGAGCGCGCGCACCCGCAGCTGTTGCTATGCGGACGGCGGCGGACGCTTCAGGCTCGCTTAAGAAGTGCATTCGCACTTAAAAATGTTGCGTGCATCTCGCGCTGTTGTGATGTGACTTAAGTAGTGCAACGACGATGCCGAACACGTGTTGTGTCCCGGGATATCGTTCCTTGTACAACGATACAACAGAAATTGTTTATAATGGGAAACAGCGCAAAAACGAAACTATGAACCTATACCATTATGAACCATTATGAAACCATTATGAACCTATACCAACAAGCCCAACTCGCAGTTCTTCTAGAAAATGTTTCTTTGTTCTGTTTACCGAGCGGCGGGGAGCTGCGTGAGAAATGGAGGCGCGCCATTCACAGGCAAGAAACGGGAGATTTCAGCTTCGATTACAAGTGTGCGACAATGTGTGGAAATGCACTGTGTGTGAGAATGAAAAAGCAATGTACCTTTTTGAGAGCATCCTGGAACTATAATTGTACAATAAGTCAGGTATTAGCGGTGCATCATTACCTGTTTGCAAACTTGTATTACCTTGCGCTTGGGCTCGCATGTAAAAAAAGCTTTTGGACGTCCTTGTACTTTTACTTTTCATATTTCCGCGAATTAGCCCTTAAGTTTCGTTTTGTTTGTTTTGTAACCGCGCGTGGCCGATTCCGGTTTCTTATCTGGCGTTTCAACCGAAGCGCCCGTTTGCTCTTTTTGTCGTACGTTCCGTCAGACAATATTGTTTGATATGAAAATGGTGCCACCTTGTCGCCAACTTGATTTTTTGTTTCTTCGACAATGTTCTGGATCCTATTTCCATGGATCTGAAATTAATAACGTTCCGAGTAATGCATGCATAGCAAACGCCGCGCAACTCACTCTATCGACGTTCATCTGTGCACGTCACAATGCGGACTGCTTCTTCGACGTTTGTGTCTCATTCTAGTCTTTTGTAGAGCAGGAGGTCGCTTTAATAAACTTCGTTCAGAAAAGCTTCGCGTGGTTCTTGGCTATGTGGCAATATTCTGTTCCCTCCGTGTGCTGCACATCGCAGCGCAAATAAAAAAAAAATTGTATGCTGGACCATGCTCTTTTGTATCCCTTCGTAATATTGAATTTTTTGTTGCGTGGGATAAAATCAGTTTTATTGTTCTTTTTTCGCTTCCTTTTTTTGCAAGAATTGCAAAGCGTGGAAGCGGAAACACACACGGTGCAACATATATATCTTCGTGTTTTGATCCTTCCCGTTTCTGCAGCGTTTTTAGTTGTTCGAAACGACTCATCGAAACGATAGTATTATTGAGCTATCTTTTTTAGCGTTCTGTGAATTCCAAAGCAATCAACGGATTCATTAATAGCGTAGTCTGAACGACGCGTACTTGGTTTCTTTCAGTTTTTTTTTTATTTTAGTATCGATAGGCCCGCAGCAGTCCGTGACTACGGAGCCACCGTATATGTGGTATTTACAACTAGAGATTTAAAAATTTACAACGAAGAGATTTACAACTATTTAAAACTAAGAGATTTACAATAGAGATTCCAAACTCCGTAAACACGACGGCGCAGCGCTTGTGCCAGAGGACGCAGAAGCCGTTCGCGGCCGAAGTCTACGGTAATTTACTTGGAAAAATAAAACCCAATTGAAAAGAGGTGATATAGAGAATGACTGGACTATTCATGGCTAACTACTACGAAAAAAGCACACTTAATCAGCGCGCAGACACCAAAAGCAGCGAGCGTTTGCACGACAACAGCTGGCCAATATGCCGCACGCGCGGCGGCTGGATGCCCTTCGTGCGGCGTTGGCGCCTGTAGTGGTGCCCGCGGTCCCTATATGAAACGAGCGCCGACGTTTCGTGACCAGTAAAGCATTGAAGGACTCTGGTACTAGGCACGTTATTTCCGAGGAAAAGTAGGAGGACAAGCTCCGCAGTAGCTGCAAATACGAAAATTAAGTGATAACGTGTTTCTCACAGCGACCTAGTCCCCGCATTTCCGGGGCTGAAGGTAAACAGCTTTTGGAAGGTAACCTGAGGGTTTTTTGGCTGCCATGATCGTGAAAACACACGCGTGGTCGACTCATAACCCTACGGGACAGGTTCAATTGAGTTAAGGCATGGGGCGAATTTGGCGCCCCCCTCCAGATTATTAGGGGGGGCGGCCGCCCCCCCTGCCCCCCCTGTGCGCTCGCCTATGGGTACTACAAACGTATTGGGGCCCGTAAAGGCCGCGGATCTGTCAGCCCCGCTCTGGTAACAAACCCCTGCGCGCTCGCGCCGTGGCTCGGGCTCGGGCCCGGGTTCCTTCTTTTTTTTCTCGCTTCGTCCCTAGGGGAGGTACTACAAACGTGTGGGGCCCGTAAAGGCAGTCCGTAAAGGGGAGCGCAGTCTTGGTCTGGCAACCATGGTAGCCCCGCGGAAAAATGGCGGGAAATTTTGCGGGTACGCCAGCCGAAATGCTACCGCCGTTCCCATTCAGTTGCAGTGAAATGGGAGACACTGCAAGGAGGCGGCGGCCCCAAGCGTTGGCAACGGGAAGTAAAGCAGTCTTGCGAAAGAGTGAGGGCCCGCATACTCGCACCATCTCTGGCAGTCTGTAAGTGCTTCCTGGAGGCATTCGGCTTGTCGTGACATGTCTGGATGCACTGACCACACCGTAATGTCATCCGCGTATACATGAGGAAATATAGATCTCGGATTGAAGGAAGGTGCCAAGCTAGCGGCAACATGACGATGTTGAAAAGAAGCGGAGACAGAACAGGCCCTTGTGGTACGCCTCGGACTGGTGTAAAGTGACCGAAACTTACTCCGTTGATGCGGATGGAAAAAGAACGGTGTTGAAGAAAGTACCGGACGAAATCGCAGACTTTGTCTGGAAGGCGGAGGCCAGTTAGAACTCGTAGGATGGCAGCGTGACTAACGTTGTCATACGCCTTGCGAGCACAGTGGCGAGCGAGATCAATGGCGAGCACAGATCTCACACGGCGCCGGGATCGGCCTCCAACTAAAACCATCGATGAGAGGTATGCCAACCCGTCCTCAGTGCCGAGATAGGGCCTGAATCCAATTCGCGCCGGGTGATATATTCGAAGGTATCAATCCACCACTGAAGCCGTGTTGCAAGCATTCGCTCTAACAACTTGCACAGCGTCGATGTCAGGGCGATGGGGCGCAAGTTGTGAAGTACATGTGGTGGTTTCTTGGGCTTTGGAATGGGAACAATATCTGCCCGAAGCCAAGAGTCGGGTAGTTGACCGGGGAGCCACACCTGATTAACCGAGTCCGAAAGCGGTACGAGGGCTGGGTCGTCGATGTTCTTGTACACCTCGTAAGTTATGCCGTCGGGACCTGGAGCAGTCCGCTGTTTAGCGTGATCGATCGCTGCCAGGAATTCAGCCCCTATGAACGGTGCTTGAATTCCCAAAACGCCTTCATGAGTATGCCATAATCCAACATCTTTCTGCAGGGGAAACGGAGACGGCATGGCCACTGGCACATCAACTATAGGAAACAAGGCCCGAGCAACGTCGGGGGTGAATTGTGCCGGATCCTTGTTTGACGCAATGCAAGCGCTGGCAGCTGCATCCGTAGGCCGACTGCCCGATTCCATGGCGCGAAACGTGCGCCAGACAGATGCCGTTGAAGAAGATGGGCCTATAGAGAGGCGCACGAGTGAAGCCAGCGCTGCCTCGTCAGTCTTTTTTCGTGCCTTCTGTCAGCAGCGGTAAGGCGCTCATACTGAAGCCTGACATATGGACGAAGGATCCCGTGGGGAAATTACTTCAGCTTGCTTGCGCTGAGCCCAGAGCTGCAGGAGCCGAAGATCGGGCTTTGGGCGGGACTCCTCCACCCACGTATGTTGAGAGGCGTCCATGAGGACACGCAGAAAAAGAGCGAAAGGGTCCGGGATGGGCGCCGAGAAGGATGCATTCAGTGTGGAACGGAAGGTGTCCCAGTTCACCACTGTGCAACGGCGACGAAGGTGACCCGTCGACTCTGGAATGAGGCCCAGGCGAATGGGGTGATGGTCGCTGCCCCAGCAGTCAGCTTCACGCTGCCAGGATACCGTTTGTGCACCCAGCCACCACGAGAAGTCAGGTGAGTACGGTGACATCCGTGCGTGCGTACACCGGCGTGTCGGGCAAGAGATGTAATTCAGAACCGTGAAGCGGGCATCACTGAAGTGCTCCAGTACCACACGACCACGCTCACTTGAGGACGGATATCCCCAATCACAGTGCGGAGCATTGGTCTCCCGCCACAAGTATGGGGTACCCAGGGTTGGTTCGCCGAAGCGCGGTAAGCCAGCCCAGCCGTAGGCGGGGCGCACGACCACTGTAAGGGCGCACATAACAAGAAACCAGGATTACCGCACAACGAGGAAGTTGCACCTTTACCGCTACCACCTCCTGTCAGGCTGTACACCATGTGTCCAGAGGGATGGGGTGCTGAGGAAACCGATATTCAACATAAATGGCCGCCTTGCCCGGAGTAGTAGAACTGGAGCTGCACCGGCGATCAGGAATTGATGGCTCCGCTTACGCAGTAAATTGCGGCAGGCGTGGGAGAGAGTTCGTCTCCTGAAAAGAAGGCCCAAGCATGGAGCTTGCCCAGACGAAGCATTTCACGGAGCTCTCGAATTTTCGGAGAGAGACCCCGAAAGCGGTTCGGGCATATTGACGGAGTGTTTAGCGAAGTTGTGCAGCAAGTACAGATACCAATGGTGCACCACAAATTGGAGAAGTTCTTGGTGGGTTAATGCAGAGGAGGCTGGCGGTGAGGGAATGTAGTTCGTGGGCTGGGCGCTTTGATGATGCTTGGAGAGTAGACGAGGTGAACTTGAATGGTCTTGGGACGATTTCGGTAAGCGTTGCTGGCGGCGAGTTAATTGAGACTTACGCTTGGTGAGTTTGGTAATTTCACCATGCAGCAAAGCCAGCTTCTGGTCCAGGGCAACAAGCTCGTCTTCCGTAGGGGACGAAGAAACCTCAGAAACAGGTTGCCGACGATGGCGCGAACGGAGAACGACGACTCGATATGTTGGCTGCGAGGGAGGCTCTGAGGCTTCCTCCTCCATTGCATCCTCATCCTCCTCCACCAAGCAATCGAATCGGTTGAATGTCGAGGTTGAGTATGGCGGAGAACGAGCACGCCATGCACGACGCTTAGCACGCGTTGCCTTACTCTTGGTGGGGCAGCCTTTATCGGTGATCTCATGATCATCAGAGCGGCAGACACCGCACTTGAATTTTGGCTGTTGAGGCGATGCCGTTGCGTCCTCACGGGCATCCGGGGCTGGCAACGGGCAAGACCTGCTCATGTGACCTCGTCTAAAACAACGGTAGCAGTCCCTGCTTTACATGGACGAGGTCGAAGTACACAGCCATTCTAGAAGAGGCGGTTTGGAGGATCAAGCGGGCCAGTAGCGTAACGAGGCAAGTGTGTCCGGATCCCATATACCGTACAAGAAGCACTTGATGTGTGTCACATTTGATGTTGTCACGAATGTAGTCCGAACTCTCGCCGGGGTCTACACCCGCGACGACATAGCGGCGGATGTCGGTGCCTGAAACCAGGTACGCTTGCACTTGTAGAATCGTGTCGGCAGTGAAAGCTATGTGCTACAGTGAGCAAAGCTTTGCCACGGCGTCTAGAGTCGGCACCCACACGCGTGTTTGTTGGCTGATGATACGCATATCCGGTGAATCCATTGGTGCCGAGACAGCTACCTAGCAACGTCTGCAAGGTCTTTGTGGAAAGATTCAGAATGTTGAAATGCTGTCGTGGCTTGATGGCAACTTTGTATCTGGATGAGTGCTGGGCTTGGGACAAGGAGTTCCGTGGGGAAGAAGTTGTCGCACATATTTTTGCGGGAGGTGGTGACGAACCTATCTCCACTAAGGATGCAGGCTGCTGAGTGTTTTCCGGTGCACAAGCCCGCTTCGCAGCAGGTGGTAGGGTAGCTGCCTCTCTTGTCTGCCGGTCGCTTCCGTGACGTGTCGGTGGGTGGTAACGTGAGTGAAGACGTTACCCCCATCAGTGGCGGAAAGTCGTCACTAGCACCAGCAGTAGCGTCAGCGGCAGCAGATGCACCTAGCAGATGCATGTTTTGTGTCAGTCGTTCCTGGTCCAGGGCGTCAGACATGGCAGGGCCTTGTCTTGCTCGCAGGCAGCTCAGTGGAAGCTGTGCTAGGCCTAACGGCGGAGGGTAGGGCTCCGAGCTTGGAGACAAACCCGTGTCTTGCTCTCGGCCAAGTGGTTTAGTGAGGCGTAAGCAGGTATGACGGTTGTACGCTTTCCCCAATTGCCAATGCCTCTCTTCCCCTACCAAAGGCGCCTAGTTGTAAAAGATCTGGAATATTTGACTGAACTGTACCCAAGCAGCTCTCGCTTCTCAAAGTTGCACTCGGAAGAAAATTCATCCTCAAGACCTCGTATGACAAGCTCTCATTCGGGATAGCCTACAATTCCTGTGGCATTCTTAACCTGCCTTCCTTCTCGCGTTGAAACAAAAACTTACACCATCTTCCCGCGAGGGGAACCATGGGGTAGATGCGACGCATCGGGGGTTGCCGTTGCGATTCCGTTATGTTAGCGATGTCAGCGTGTGAATTGCTGTTGTTGTGTATCCTATTTACGCAGCATGTTCACCTCCGATGCGTCGCATCTACCGCATGGTTCCCCTCGCGGGAAGATGGTGTAAATTTTTTAACCGAGCGCAAGCTGCGCGCTAACGCACAGCTGGCACGGCGACGGGAGCGAGCGCAGCCGAGCGCAAGGTGCGCGCTGACCGCGCTGACGCACAGATGGCGCTGCGGTGAGAGCGGCGGTAGAGTTCCTGTATATAGCTCCCTGCGGGAGCTATATACAGGAACTCTAAGCGGCGGTAAGGTCGGTAGGGAGCCTACATGCGCCGCGCCTTCGTCGTTTAGGGTGGTGCCACTCTTTGACACAGCTCGTGCCGCCTTCCGCCGTCGGGCAGCGTTGCCAGCACACGTTGCCATAGCAACGGGGCGGAAACGGCGCCATGTTGTTCCCCAGTCGGTTCACTGCCGCCGTGTGTGTAGGGCTGCGTCCTTGCCGCCTTTGACTCGCGGTGACTTTTGTTGACCACGGGAAGCTTTTCATAACCATGCCAGCTCGGTGAACGTGTTGGGAGTTGTATGAGCACCACAAATGCCCG
This sequence comes from Haemaphysalis longicornis, assembly GCF_048455015.1. Taxonomy (NCBI): domain Eukaryota; kingdom Metazoa; phylum Arthropoda; class Arachnida; order Ixodida; family Ixodidae; genus Haemaphysalis; species Haemaphysalis longicornis. The sequence goes on from NW_027526203.1 coordinate 23,712,555, forward strand.
GCTGTTGCGTTCCGCAATGTACGAACCATTGCAGAAAAGGCACACGGATGTTCCGCTTCCCGGCCAGCCCGAACCGAAGAAAGCGCTGGCTCGTTCAAGTGAAAAGGGACCGCTGGGAGCCCACTGCTGCTTCTCGTGTTTGCGCTGTGAGTATTGCACCTCGCTTCATGTTTTTTGCACGCGTACTTGGAGCTATATTCTATTATTTAAGTGCTCTGCACCTGCAACGCTTTCAGCGAGCGTCGTCGTGTCCTCAACGTCTCCTCCGTCGCCGCAGCGCCGTTGCGCGCCAGTAGCGCAGGCCATGGCCTGTTTTGATGGCTTCCAGCGACGGCTGCACGTAGCCGAGCGACAATTTAGCGTGCAAATGCAGCGTGCGCGCAAGTGGATTGTTTGCGTGGCTCGATTATGCCGGATTACGCATGCATGAAACGTGAATGTTCAAAACTAACTAAGCCTGGTTATAAAACATCCCCGAAAGGCCCGGACCGTTCCCGCTTGCGACAGAAAAGGCGCGATTCTGGTCACTGCGACAAAAATTGGTTGCTACCAAGCGACAAAAGCGATCGCTGGGCGACTGCGCAATCATCGAACGCGCTGCAATTCAGAGTATTCTCTCATCCCTCAGCTGCGTTCGGCAATCGACTTTCAAGCTGCCGTGTGCTGGATATTCATCGGGTCGCCGAAAAAATTGTCCCCTGCGTTGCTTGTGCTCATATTCCGCACGGGGGTGGAATATATGATTGATTCTTTCTTGCAACACTGCCAAACTGCGTATGAGGGGTCATAAAGTCTGCAAAGATTTCTGTGGCGAACCGCCCCATAAAAATTCCCGTACTGCATTAGTTAGAGGGCATAATCAGTTTCCATTTCAAAAGGTAAAAAAACGCGCGAGAGCAAGCATTCTGCCTCGCGAGCGAGTAATTCAAGTGCATTATGTGGTTCTCAAATATTGTTTTAAGATTGACTTTTTTCTTCTAGGCACATTTTGAAGATTCAAGTTTTGAGCAGCACCGACAACATATCGACAGCACCGACAAGATGTGCAGCTGCGATCAATTTTTTTATGTGAGGACACTTGAACGACTTGAGTGGTACATTCAATCGTAATTCAGGACTGTGCCTTTGTTAAGGACTCTATGCAACTTCATTGCCGTACAGTTGTAATAAAAAAAATTGATGCCTTATTTGTGTAATTTACATTACAGTGTGTTCAAAAAAGCTGTGAAATATTTTCCTGCTAACATTTTCTTTTGCTGCTCCTCAGTACCAGCCTGAAAAAGGCATTCAAAACCAAGAACACTGGTGTGCCTCCATTCACATTGCGCCTTTCTCTCGAGACGTTGCTCTCCATTGTGTCAGTTGCTCACGACGTGTTTTTATTCTCGACTAATGTCATGTAATGTCATGTAATCTGAGATATATTTCCTGCTTGCCACCGAACTGACCTGCGAAAAATATTTGCACCGTAGCACGATTCTGCATGTGAAAACCAAGATACACCGGCTGTGCGCCACATGAAGCTCCAGGCACGAAAAATCGCGTAGTCGCGCGCTTTTACGCACAGCTAGTGCCTCCAAAGGAGGCACGGGCAAGCTTTTACCAAGAACGTGAATGCCGCATAAACGAATGATCCCACGATCTCAACTGTGCCCAGCAGCAGCAAGTTTTTGGAAAGCTGCTTGGCAATAACCACTAACCACGCACGATCGTTTCGAAGCAGGTCGTGCTAGAGATAGCCTGTTCCGCGCCTCCGTAGGCGCGGCGCATGCCGGTTCCCTAGGTCGGGCCGGCACTAGGGAACCAATATGGCGGTCAGTTTGGCGGCCGCCACAGCCACCGTTAGGAAACCTTGAACTCTGCTGTCGCCACCCTAAATAGAGTGGGGCCCTATTCTCGACTGCACAAATTGCCGGCATTTCGCCCATGTTCTTTTGCGTAAGCACGACGTAAGCAATCAGTGACGTGCTGCACCTATAGCTATGACGACATGCAGTGTAATTTGACGAGTCACTCATAAAGATCTCTACCAAGGTATCAAATATTGTGCAAGAAAGATATAAAAACACTTGACATGTACTGTAAAAATTAAGACGGTAGCTGAGGCTGACAAGAAAAACATATTTCTGGAGGTCAAATTTGACGTCAACACCACAAGGCGATCGAGTAACGTTGATCCAAAAGCGAGCGAAAGGCGGATGTCGAGCTAAAGAACATCACACAATTTTTTTACCGTATCTATTTTCACCGTAGCTGGGCTCTCTGCTTCAATGCAAGCTTTGTTGCGTTATCACCTTCCCTGCCGCCACCGCCGCCACGCCATCGTCTGCTGCTATGTTACAGTTTATGGCGTGATCACAGAAAAAGACGGCCGCGACCATCGCTTCTATGACACAAAAGAGCAGCGAAGCGCTACGCTTGATAACCGCGGAGCGCACCGATGTCGCCGATTCACTCATTCCTCAAGCTCGACTGCAATCAGCGCTGTAATGAACCAAATAGTCACTTTTCTTTGTTATTTTTCTCTTGAGTTCGATCATGTGACCCAACAGCTTACTAGGACGAGTATGGACAAATGCCATGCATTGGGTTCTCTTTGTCATGGAGAGGCTTGTACTGCCCTCTTATGTTGCGGTTACGCCAAACAAATAATTCTTATTTTATTGTCAAACATAAAAGCAAAATACTGCACGTTATTTGTATGCTCCACGATCGCTGACTTGGAAGCAGTTGAAACTATAATTTGTTTCAGTAGGAAACATGCTTTAAACAGCGCGCATGCGAAACTGCGCCTGCTGCAAATTGCCGCACATTTCGCGGCGCCCGTAAGCCGGGCAATATTGTGCCCTATTTTGCTTGTATTTTGCGACAAAAACAGCCGCCATTTTCAAGCTGTTACGTAGCATTACGTCACTTTTACGCAGGCTGAAGTTGCCAATGCATGACGTAATCGTTCCCGCCAACTCTTTAAATTACGTCACGCCTTCTCAGCCAATCACAGAGGGGGTGTGTATTACAAGCAGTATTGTTGTTGAATAGCAAAGACAGGCTTACGTTGTCATGTCCGCTGCATTTAGTCTGGTTTTTCATTGCCGGCTAAGAATTATGCGCCTTTAGTAACGAGAAATAAGGCAAACTTTAGAACCGGTGTCTGTAGACGACATGAAACGTCAAAATGACGACAGCACACACAACCGCTTTGTCAACCGGAAGCACGTGACCAAAATTGAAAGCCAATCAGAAAAGACTTCCGGAAAATTGCCTGAATTGCCGGCAATTTGTGCAGTCGAGAATAGGGCCCTGACTAGAATAGGGGAGTGGCCCGAGCGGGCGGAGACGGCGTTGCTTTCGGCGTACCGCGCGCCGTCGACCACCGCTAGGGTGGCTAGGGGCGCTCGTGCACGATCTCGCAGCCGGTCAGCCGCGCCCGTGCTGTCGCCGCAGCAGCCGCAGCCCTCAGACCAGACGAAACCAACGAAACGTAGAACTTAGAAGGCGGTGGGTGCACGTGCGTTCGGTGGAATTGGTGCGGAGGTTCTGACGTGTTTTTCAAAACAGTGAGAGAGTGCATTTCGTCAAGGACCAGCATGTGAGGAAGATGGTGAAAAGACTGATGCGCACTGTTTTGCCCAGGCTGTCACACCGGCTATCAGGGCTCTCCAAAGGCGTCTTTGTTCGCCGCCCCAAGAGACGAAGAGGTTCGAAAAAAGTGGAAGCGCAATTTGCGCCGGCAGGAGAGAGAGACAAAGCTTTTTTTATCGAGCTTTTACGTGGGGTGTTTCCTCATTTCAGGTAATCATGTGCCGTCCCGGCTCGACTGGCCCTGTCGACCAGCAGAAGTTGATCTTGAGGGAGGGAGCTGGAGTATCTCCCACTGCTCAGGAGTAGGGGAAGGAAAAGGAGGTGGGAGGTCTGGGTTCTTGACGCACTCCCATATTATGTGCCATAGAGTGCTTGGTTGAGTACAGAATTTACATTGTGCGTCGAATACGCAATATGCGAAATTGCTTTGTGCTCTGGCAACACTGTGCACTTCGACCCCGCCGCCATTTTAATGTGGGCGAGCGGTCGACGGAAACGCGTTCGCTAACACGGCCGTACGAGTCGTTCACACCCGCTTCAGTGCGCTGGGATGTTGTGATGGCGACAGCGAGACGTTTCTCAGTGTCCGAACATGTAATGTGGACAAACTGTCTCGAAAACTTGCCGCATATATCGGACGGCACTGTAGCGGACGTAATCAACCAGGCGCCGACGTCGTCCAAGCAGCAAAGCAAGTCGTATGCCTTCGCCGTGGAGGCGTATACGCTGCCATCATCGGTTTTGACCAACGCCTGTGACATGAGGTACGTAAGCGACGTATTCTTATGTAACCTTCTTAAAGCATGCAGTGCTTTTCCTTTTTAAGTAACGCGCAAACAGTGCCGCCGATGCCAACGTCGTGCGGGCGTTCTCAGCGAGGTCGGTCATGTCAGTGCGTGTTTCTTTCACTACGCGTGCTCACGTGCTTGGATAACTTGTCATTATGTTTTGGCGTTTATGTTTAGCACGTCCGATCAGCAGGCATAGTCGCGCAGGAACTTCGCAGCTGTTCGGGTGGTGCAGTGTGCATGCCTCGAAGGACATATCGCTCGTACTATGAAAAACAGTTTTTTTAGCAAATTTTGCGTCGGCACGTATGCATTACTGGTCTAATATTAATGTGTTGCCTTACGAGTGCGCATGCTGTTTTGTATAAAACACGACGGACGCTAGTGTGTTCACTAAGCATTTATACTAAACGGATCTACGAGGATAACTAGAAAGAACGGAACTGATCAGATCGCTACCGCAAGTGCCACGTAAGTTCACAGTGAGAATTAAAAAAAAACTGATTCATGCGGCGCTTGTTGGTTTAGAGATTTTTCAGCAGCTTTGACATATATGGTTTCCCTAGCTTTTAACTCGTCAATAAAAAGCAGTGTGTTTGATGTTACACTAGAGGTTGTTCACATCGAAGCACTTCATGCCGGTTTTGTATTATTGCACTGTAACGGCAGCTGCAGGAGGATTTTTCCCGAATGACATAGTCAGTACTTTGTGGAGAGTAGGTTGCATAACCTTGTTGCTTTGTATAAAGCTGTCGTGGCACTGTAAAGCCACGACAGCTTTATTCGTACTTGTGATATTGCACTTGGTAAAAAGATGAGAAACTTGACTGTGTGCAGCTTACAAAGTTCTTTCTTTTGTTGTTGTTGTTGTTGCTCTTACAGTCTTGGGATTGTCTATGCACGTGCCACGTGCTACCGAAGCCAGAAAAAGAGTGGCCGGCCGTACAAAGTCAGCGTGGATTTGAGGAGCGATAATGGAGCAGTGGCAGACTCGTGTGAGTGCCCCGCAGGGGCTGGTGGTGCGTGCAGCCACATTCTTGCGGCTCTGCGCCTTCTTGTTCTGCTGAAGCAGAAGGGCTTCAAAGAGGCACCACCAGAGCTCTCATGCACCGAGTTGAGGAGGCGCCCCCAGCAGTGGAGGCGCCCCCGACGACAAGGCATCAGGCCCATGGCCGTGCAGAATGTGGACTGGCGGAGTCCACGTGAGGGTGGTGTGGGCGTGCCAATGCCTGTGCGACTTTTTGATGCCCGGGCTGAACAGCAAAAGGAGCAGCAACAACTTGACGCGATCCATACACTGGGAGAGGACCTGCAGAGCCTTGGGACCTTCGACTTTGCTGCCGTTCTCCTTGCCGCTGGAGGGCCGTCAGTGGACACAAAGCTTGGGCCTGCGCCTGCTGGGTCTGCACTGTCGTATCAGCAGGCAAAACTCCCTGCAGGCTTCACTACGTGGATGTCGCCCAGCATTTCACAAGGGGCAGCCACCGTGACACCAGTGCCGGCTCCGACTCTCTTCAGTGACGGAGCCTCACAGCCACCCTTGCCCGGCAGATTCACGGCTGAGGAATGGAGGGTGTTGACCTTAAGTGCAGTATAGAAAAGGTGCTTCTCACTGCATTGGCGGAGTGTGTACTATTTATGCTTTTAACTGATTAGGTGGATCTCGATGTAGAGCACATGCAGCCTAGAAATATTCTTATGCAATCCAGGCAGTCGTCAATAAAAAGAGAGAGCGAGAAAATGATGAATGCCCGTTTTTCTTCCAGCCAATGTTACAACTGCTGAGACAATGGCCCCAGTGATGATCGTGGTTAAGTAATTTTGAAGTACAGGCAAGCCCAGCACTAATGCCATGCTATATTTTGTCAGTGTGGATCATTGCTCTATATTGTACACTTTGAAGGATGTTAAGCTGTGTGGCCATTAAACAGTCTCACTCATAAGTGCTTTTACAGGATAACATTTGCTATTTGCTAGCCTGACCACCCAATATCTATTTTCATTCATTTTAATGTATCAATGTAATGTAAACCAAGACTTCACACTTAATTGAACTTGGGGCCAGTGTCGATTGCATGTCCTCTAATTTTGTCAAACCTGCATTGACAGTAGAGTTTTAGCTTAGGAACCAGCGGGTTCAAATGCTACGGCGGCGGGTGACAGAGCCCGACTCAGCAGGTGCGCATTCATTCTGTGTTGAAAACACCGATGCCTCGGTTGGGGTGTGTGCCACTCTTAAGCCTAAGTCCCTAGCTACTTTCGTGAGGAAGACAAACATCCCGTTGTTTTTCTTACCTGCGCGGTCACCATCTAAGGCATAGGCCGTTTTAAACATTAGGGGACACGTGTGAGAACTTTTTTTTTCATTGCCTTGTGCCTTGAAAACATTTGCAGCCTCATGAGTTTCTATATGCAAATGTGAAAAATATATGGAACCCTAGCTATTCAAGCTTTGCTTTAAAAATCTCGAACTGCGCTCCTTTCCTGCCTGTTCTATTGAAAAGCACAATTTCATTGGTGCTGCTGTTCTGTCATTCATGCCATTGACTCTCCTAAAAGTGGCTCCTAAATCTTTCTTTTGATGACTGGCCATCAATAATCCTCTTAGAGCAGCATGGTACAGAAAACAGACATTGGCATACCAGCTAGGCTACAGGAGAGCTGATTGGGTCTTGTTAGTAGTTATCAAAGTACAGTGTATGAAAACGCTGGGCTGTTAAAAATTTGTAGCGCTTTCTCATGTTGTATGTACTTCCACTTTGTGCAGGAGATCCAGCTGTCACAAGAAGAAGCTCGGGACCTCGAGCTGAACTCAAGGCAGCAACGCCTCAGTGAACGCTGGAGACAGGCACGGGCCAATCGGCTGACTGCGTCATCTTTCGGCCAAGTCGTCAGACGGCAGGCATGGACGGAGAAGGGCCTCCGTAACCTCATTGAGCCGAAGGACCTCACGCATGTCCGTCCGGTGCAATACGGGATAAGGAATGAGAGCATGGCCAAGGACAGGTATATAGCTGTTATGCACAGCTGCGGGCACAATGTGTCAGTGCAGCATTGCGGCCTTGTGGTAGACCCCGTGTGCCCCTGGTTGGGTGCAACACCAGACGGACTCGTGTACGACCCGGAAGAACTTTCATATGGTGTGTTGGAGGTCAAGTGCCCCCATTCCCTCAAAGACTCTGAGCCAGAGGAAGCGAAGACAAGAAAGTTTTCCTTGGTGTTCGGGGAAAATGGTGAACCGCAGCTGGACAGAGACCACGAGTATTATGCTCAGGTTCTTGGGCAGATGGCCCTCACTGGCTGCTTGTGGGGCGATTTTGTCGTATGTTCGGAAAAGTGGATTGGCATCGAGCGCATTTGGTTCGACAGGAACGAGTGGGGGGATATGCGCAAAACGCTTGATGCCTTTTTCTTTGAGCACATGCTGCCCCATCTTGCCAGGCGGTAATCAGTGAAGCTTTCAGATTTCGACTGCTTAGTGTGCCAAAGCTACACCTAACCTATGAGACGTGCTGTAGTGGAGGCCCCCGATTAACTTAGACCACCTGGGGTTCTTTAACATTTGCCAAAATCTTGACACACTTGGGTTTTTGCCTTTCACTTACATCTGAGCCTCCAGGACTGAAATCAGATCCACGTCTTTAAGCTCAGCAGCACACAGCCTCAGCCATGTGCCACCGCAGTGGGTACTGGGGAGTAGGGCACTTCCTAGTGTATTGATGGTTATTTCTGATTGCAGTTTGTGTGGTTAGTCGTGTTCCTAATTTTGCATATGTTCATTGAGGTCTTTATGTTTAAAGGTCACATTGTGGGGTTCAGAAAGAAGTACAAAAAAGTGTTTTGAAGTGCACACAATCAAGCACAAAGTAGCAGCATGCATGCAGTGTGAAACAGAAACAAAAGCATTTAGGGAGAATTCAGACAAATGGAAGCATCGTAGAACATCCTGGACATGTGTTGTAGTGTGTGTCGCTGTGACTCGGACTTGAATTTCACATAGCTATGGTTAAAGCAGGGGGTCCCAGTTCGAATTAACTGTTCTGGATACCGACGCGTTCGAATTATCGGGAGGTTTCCCAAATTGAAATATACAGGGCTGTGCTGGTTGAGACCAGGGCGTCAGTTCAAATTAACCAGCTTTTACTGTAATTTCATCTTAAGCCTCTATACACTTCAAATCTTTAGCAATGCTTGGGAGAATTTTTTTTAGCTTGAATTCAAAAATACAAGCAATGTGTTAGCGTAAAAGTTACATATGTATATCTGAACAGATTTATTTGACCTGAATTTTTCAGAAATGTAGCTATATTGGCACACCACATTTTTTCCCTTAAGAACAAGCTTCTGTGGTTACTTATCAGTTGTAAAACAAAGTTTGGAGCTCAAACTAGTAGAATGTGCGGCCCCTTAACTAAACTTGTTATAGTGTCCTGAATTTGTGCAACCTACTTCTCCTTTGTTGTTTCTCTATGGTTCTGCGACTCCGAGTTAATGGGGCCTTTGTGTTTTTTTTGATGATCACTATGCTACCTGGTAATGTGTTTTTGCCTTGCGCTGTTCTTAAGCAATGTCTACCAAAGGATGTGGTTTTTTTCCTGCCTAAATTGTTTCATTTTTGTATTTTTTATTTCATTTCAAATATTCCTTGCTCCTAATTAGTTGTGCACAGCATATCAACTTGCATGTCACACAAGTGCGGTATCTTCTGTGCTCAGTGGCACATTGCTGTAGTACTTGCATGAGCATTTGTGAAAGTGATTAAAAAAGAAATGACAGGATTTCACTCTTGCATTTGCAGCGGTTTTCTTTGTAAACTAGTTCCTTCGCCACATGCTTCAGAATAACTGGACACAACCACATCTTCTGCCATTGAACTGCACATGGACAAAACAAAACCAGTTTATAGTCAACCTTTGCAAGATTTGTTATAATAAGAGTCCACTAGAGGTAGGTAAACAAACACAACACAGTATATGAACAATGAAGGATTACAAATGAGCGTAGAAATTATAATGAAGCTTGACAAAGTACTGTTGTGGATCTGTGTTCGGGAGTATATTTTGGTAGCGTGACTGGTGTCTGGAGACGATCAGGAAAAAAAGGAAAAAAACAACGCACAAGTATTTACATCGCGAGTACAAGTTTGGTGGCCACGTCTTGAAACAAATCACACAGCGAGCAACAACTTTGCAGCGCACAACACTGCCTTTTTGTTCAAGCTAAAGTCCCACGATTCCCCCAGGGAATCAAACTACACAACTCTGGTCCAATCACAGACCCACAGTCAGAACACATAGGCCCCGCCCCTGCTCAAAGCCGTTGCAGTTACGTGCCCAGAAAGAGATAAGGTGCTGGCCCTGCTGTGACGGGAAGGCTTTTTGTTCGCGCACGGGGCGCCCCTGAGTGCTCAAGTCACAGCGCTACAGATTACCAATTTCACGGTCCATGCTGTCGTCTCCCTTTTGATCCTGCAGTTATCCTCCATTCGTGGGCTCGTATCCTGGCCGGAGCGGCCCCTTTTCGGATAGAGGCGGAAAGTGAAATTGCCTGTGTGTTCGAGATTTCAGTGCACGTTAAAGATCCCCAGGTGGGCAGAATTATTCCAGAGCCCTCCACTACGGCGCGCTTCATCGCCTGTGTAGCGTCGGCGCGTTAAACCTCACAACTAGTCAATCGTTAGTCGTCGGTGCATTAAAACATGCCAAATGCTGTGTGTTCCTTTGGCTTGCCACACCTAAGGCTCTTGTGGTTTGCCACTCGACTGTTGAATGAGGGAAGACTGGAAGTTGCTCAGGATTGCTGTCACCGTCCAAATTTGGTTGATCAGTGGAGCCAAGGTTAAAGGTATGGGCCGATCAAAGATGTGGAACGCCTTTATCCGCTGTATCCGCCGCTCCACGTGTATCCGCAAAGCAGCAATCTCCTTTGTAGATTTGACTTCTTCAGGAGAGAATGTGCCACCCTTCAGGAACGGCGGCAGGTTCAATTTCACTCCGTTCTTCTCCAGGAGATCTTCGATGCGAAAGCCCTTATCTGCCATGACTGCATCTCCGTCGTCAAACATCAAATCTAGAAAACCGCTCCTGATTACGCACTCTCTGTCTGAGCTTGATCCTGTGAACAGTTCTGACACAAAGGCGACAAGGCCATTAGGCAGGACGCCAATGAGTCCCTTGAATGTGTTAGCCGACTTGTACGGAGAGTACGTTGTGGACTGTAGGGACAAGGATGATGGCACCTCGCACTGTATTTCTGTGGCGTCCAGGATTACTCGAGTTGATGAATACTTTTCTTCAAACTCAGGCGGCATTGTAGCATCTACAACTCTCCTGGGAGCCCACAGAGGCAACAGGCCTAGTTTGGCATACAGGAAGTTAATCCACGATGTGCAAATTCGGGACACAGTTGACTGGGCAATGCAGAACCTGTGTGCCAAATCATCTTCAAACAGGCCAAGGCGCAGTCGGACTAGCACCAAAAACAGTTCGTTTTCCGTGCTGAGTTTCCTCTTCCGCCCTCGCGATGATCTGGGTTCACTGCTTTCTGCACGCAGAACATTGCACCCATCATCACCGGGGTTCAAGTACACCAAAAGTTTCTCGAAGTGTTTGTAGCTTGGCAGCCCCGTGTAAAACATCATGTCTTCATTGCAGTCCTTGAACTGTTCCACGGTGAAGGGAGCCGTTCTGTTTCTTTCGGCAGCAAGTTGGCAACTCAGGGACGCCTTCTCCAAGCCCAGTTGCCCGATGGTTCCTTTCGCAGCAACCAGTTGCTCCTTGAGTTGGCAACACTCGTCTCGGAGCCGTGCGATTTCTTGATTTTTCTGTTGGACTGCTTCTGTCAAACGAGCATTTTCACCTTCAAGTGAGCTGTTGAGCCTAGTGGGCTCCTCTGGACCTTCGGGTGCTGCCTCCACTTCATCTGGGCTATGCATAGGCTCATCGTCTAGCACTGCTGGGCCTAGAACTGGGTCCTGTCTCCTTACTTCTGGTGAAGCACGTGGCTTTGGGGGCCTCCGTTCTTTTTTGCTCTTAGAAAAAGCAAAAATTGACGGTACTGCCGAGTCCCGAAGGAGGCTGCGGCCACTCATAACCCCAGGTATAAAGTCCGATGACCTGAAGTGTTTCGAGCACACCTTTGTCCGATGACCTGAAGTGTTTCGAGCACACCTTTGTTGATTTGCCGACTTGAAATTCGGGGCCTTCATCCCTCTTGATTGCAACAATCCACTTCTTGTAGACCATTGCATCTTTCGGAAAGCGGTGGAAGGATACCTACAAGATATGAGCGAATACAAGATATGAACATTCAGTGCGACGTCATGAACTAGGTATGTCTTGGCTGTTTGGTTTTTCAGTTTAGTTTACAAACACAGGCACTATCACAAATTCATCTCACAAAGAATAGAGGTCGCATTAATAAGTAAGTGCATTGCAAGACTAATGAAGCACTACAATACAGCTTATAATACCTTTGGGCACTCGAGGGAATTTAAATCAGTTAATTTTTAATCTCCAGGTAGCTACAAAGGCTTCTAGGAGCTGCGAGCCTAAGGCAGCCAAAAGGTAGAATCTGGCAAGTGCTGGCTGCTTACACAGTTGTATGTTTGATAATGAAACATAAATACAGGTGAGGTGAGCTGCAACACAACTGAACTGAAGAGACTAATCCCGTCTCACGAATTAATGGGACTGCCGAGCTCTGAACTCGTGCAGAACGTCATCCAGCCAAGCCCTGGCGAAACTACATGGTGCCAGTTTCCCAACCTCCGGCAGCGCGCCCTCCTATCTTGGTCCTCTTTCGTTGGTGAAGTAAAATCAGTGAGTGAGCACCGAATGGAAAAGTTGCGTCCGCGCACGTTACGGGATCTGAAGTTAAGCGCCTGGGCAGACACTTTCCTGTTCGCGAGGGGGCATAGCCCTCCTCCGAATGACCCAGTTTCATCCGTTTTATTGCTGCGCGGTGAGCGTACTTGCGGACACAACGGAGCTTGAACGCGGATAAGCAGCCAAGCTGCCTTTCTAGGATGCGTGTACGGCACGTTACTCGGACTATCGGAGGCTCTCCACGCCGCTGTGCGCAATCACCTTCAAAACTACCATTTCTACGTCGTCTACCTACATGGTGTAATCTGGTTACAAAACAGCCCCGTCCGAACTATTCGATTCTATCACATTAGTTACCCCAAGAGCAGCGGCGGGGTATCCACTCCACTCGACTGCGGGGTATCACTGTCGTGGAGAGGCCCGACGTAGAGAAAACACCTAGCCGCAAAGCTGACAAACCTGTAAAAACACAGCCCGCCTGCGTAACACAGAAAAATGGTTAGTCCCGCTTTCCTCTCGTGCGGCCGGTGCACCGCGGAGATTCATGCAACCCAGAATGCGCCCATAAAGCTTCCGCACGCTATACCCTGTTTTGCGTTCAGATGACCGCTGCAAAAACGTATTTCATGCCACATACCTTGCTCCCATCGTTGTCTGTGACTCCGCGCTGCTTGCACAGCGGTACACAACAGTGTACTGGCATTTCGCCAGCAAAAATTTGACGGTGACAGTCGATGCACGTACGCTCAGATGCGGGACGCCCGTGCGTAGTAGTCGCGTCTCGCCAGCATCAAAATGGCGGATAGGGTACCTGCTGCGTTCGCTAGATGGCGCTGTCAATTTCGCATATTGCCTATTGTTTGGGAAATAACAGATGCATCCTGACTGAATGGGGAAACGTATTTGTAACTATTAGGACAAGCCCCTCACAGAATCGTCGGCTGCAGTGTGCGAGCTCCACTTTGTGTACAGGCCGTTCTGCACCGGTTTGTGCTAAAAAGGGAGAACGCGTTCACTGAATGCTTCAGTGTTCTTGAGCTTCATTGAGATAGCATCCTTGACATTTTGAGTGTGGTGAAGGCTAAGCAGCAGTGTGAACTTGGGTGCAGTGATCATTGTAAGGCTGTTGCGGCAGAGGTGCGTTTTACCTCACGACCCGCATTCACTTCTACGTAAAAAGCATCAACAGAAGCAACGCAAAAAAGACGGCAATCTGCAAAGTATGCTAAACAAGGTAGATGCCCCCAGTACTGGACCAAATTGCGAAATAAACATGACAGCCCACTGAAAGGTAATCTGTTCTATCTCGTTCACTGTATGTATATTATAAAAATTGCAATCGGGTTTGAAAAAGGTGAACTTATTCTAGTTCACTCTACCCTAAACGACGAAGGCGCGGCGCATGTAGGCTAGCGCGCAGCTGCCGCGGCGAGGAGAATGGGGGAGGGATGCGGACTACGCCGCGACAACGCGGGACAAAGCGAGTTAAAGAGATGCGTTGCATCTAAAAAGAAGTGGAGGGAAAGGAACATTGGGCCACGCAGCCTTCTTCGCGGCAATGGTGGCTCAGGGCACACGCGCGTTCAGGCCTTCGAACTCTTGTGACATCCCATAGCAGGCGCGAGCATTTTTTTCTTCAAGGACAAATACACACAAAGCATGGTGGGCTCTACCTTTTGGAGGGATAGTTTTGCAGGGGTCGCCCTGTTTCCCGAAATTATTGGTTTTCTCTGGGGTGGATGGAAGAATGGCACGCCCATCTTATGACGACCAAGACTTATTTTTTTTTAAATAGATGCAACAACAGAGAGCTTAGACTCCTACTTCCACCACAATTTGATCCGTCACCGTACAAAACGTTCTTGTTAGCGGCGCAAAGATATCTGCGCGAAAGAGCGCCAATGAATGAATCCGCGTTAAGAAACGCAAAAGGTGAAGCGATTACATGACTTGAAAAGCACATTGACTGCATAGCGAAGTTTTTTCTAAGTTTTAAATTGATTTCATTGATGGTTTCGTTATTTAATTCTGTTTAAAATTTATTCGTATGTCCTGAATCATCTTTAACTTCCCCGAGTTCTCGAAGGTTGCTTCGCTATCTCCTTCCACCTTCCGGTTACAAATGCATTCGATCAGTCTCCTACACGTTACACCGCTGCTTGTTTCCTTAAGCCACTGCCGGGTTCAAGCGCGTGTTTCAGGAAGCTTCGCGCTTCAACGCATTTGGAGCCTCTGAAGTCGTTATAAGCACGCACGCGAACAAAAAATAGGCGCACAGCCATGAACTTTTCGCTTCTTTTTTAACGCCTCGCGCATTAAAAACATGCGCATAAAGTTGGCTTTGCCGCATGGCGTCTTGATGTGAGGGCATCGAGAGAGATAGAGATAGAGAGAGAGAGAGAGAGAGAGAGAGAGAGAGAGAGAGAGAGAGAGAATAGGAAGAGAGGGGGAGGTTCATAGGGCCGCCGCGACGTGCAGTGCCCGCGACGAAGGCCACCCGAAAAATGTATGAAATCGTAACGTAATACAGCTACGCTATGAAAAAGTGCATCCTGACCTTAAGTGTGGTTTAGGCATCTTGTTCGTGCGCTCCATGCATATGCAAAAAAAAAAAAACCTAGTTGTCCCACACCGAGATTCGAACTGATGAATGCCGATTGGAAGGCGGACACTCTAGCCACTACACTACGTACCTTTTTTTTATTGCCATATTTTTACACAGCACTTGAACCAAAGAAAGAAAACACAACAATGATAAAAAACTGCTAGCCAAAACTCTGCTACCAGAAAACGGCTAAAATTGCTTAAGGTCCGTTAGAGTCTCCATCACGGACAGCCACTCCGGAGGGTCAGGTTGAGCCCTCCAGACTTCGATCATAATTCGCATACAATCAGCAAAATACTCTTTCGAGCGTTTAGCATCAATGTCACGATGACGAATCGCCATACGAGACTTCCAAATGCCGTGCAGGGCCAGGACCATGACGAGGTCGTATGGTACACATCTTCTATACATAGCCCTTTATTTATTTCTCCGCCATCTTCATCTCTCTCGTCCTCTATCCACACTCTTTCCTCCACTTTCCCTTCCCACACACAGAATAGCTGGCCAGATATACTACCGTCAGGCCGACCTTTCTGTGTTTATTTCATTTCAATAAAATTCCTCTCTCTCTCTCAATGGGTAGGAACCTGATCCCATGTGCGTCCAGGGGGAAGTCCTTTTTCAAGGTCGGCTGGAGCACGTCCCCGAAAAAAACTCCGTCCCAACACTCGAGAAACACATGTTCTACTGTCTCGGGTTTAGCAGTCAACCTCCCATGGAAGGTACAAACCCTTCTCTTTCTGCCACGTTTTTACAGGAAGCACGCCCACGTGAAGTTTAAACAAGAAAGACTTCACCCAAGGCGGCACTACCATACGTTTTACACGTTTTAGTACGTCCTGCCCAGGCCCTGCACGATACATTGTCCTGTACAACTGCACAGGTAGCACAAAGTCAACCAAATCAGGGTACAACTTTTTCCGCGTAACGCTTGATAGGTACTCTAAACTGGAACGTGCACGCAAAAACTGGTTCGCTTGAACCACTTCACGTAAGTAGCCCTTGATTGCTCCCACAGAAATATGTGTAGATGTAACAACAAATTCAGGCAATGCCCTGGATAACTTCAGCTGACACACAGTGCGCAAGAAAGGATCGTTCACATGACGAAAGAACAAAAAGCGATTGGCGACTTCCCGCAAAAACAAATAGGACAAAGAAAGGCCCCCCTCACGCACGCGCCGAAAGAGGTTAGTGCGGCTTGTTCTTTTCCAGGCCGATTCCCAGATAAGTACTGCGAACACCCGGTGAAAGGCCTGTACATTCGCCTGCGAACAATGCAGCACCTGAAGCACATACCATATTTTGCTTATTAGAAAGACGTTGCACACTGATGCCCGTGCGAACATGGACAGGCCACTGCCTTTCCTTTTCTCTACTTTTTCGCGTAGTTCAGCAGTCTGTCTGCGCCAATAGGGGTCCGTATCTTCATAATATTCAAGGGGCACTCCCAAGTACTTACCTGGCGTTGTCATGCCAGCTGATACATTCGAACACACTTGGCGTACAATCCCAGTCCCCGTGCCAGAACCCCAAGCATGTTTGCCAGTTGACTCCACTGGCACTATATTTACGAAACCTTTTCAAGATGTTTACAGCAACACTTATGCTGCTCCTGTCGACGCAAAAAATGGCTATGTCGTCAGCATAGGCGAGCACTCGCACTTCAGAAGACTCTAACCGAAAACCGTTGATTCTCTCACTTCTTATGATACTTAAACAAAGTGCTTCAATGTACAAACAAAAAAGCAACGGTGACAATGGACAACCCTGACGCACAGCTCGTTGAACTTGAATGGATTTGCTTACCGTTTTGTTTAGAACAAGGTGAGTACAACACCCATTGTACGCCATGCGCACTCCCTCGCGAACAACAGAACCTTCGTTCACATGCTGTAGCATATCTAGAAGCTCATGCGATACCTGGTGAAATGCTTTTGCCAGGTCTATCTGTAGCATGGCCAAAGCATCCTGCATACTGTCACAGCATTCGAGAACACTTCTGGCAGTATGAGTATTTGTCACTATTGACCGCCCCTTTATTCCGCACGTTTGGTGCGGTCCCACAATATCTTTTATTACAGTCTGCAAACGACTAGCTAATATTTTCATTAACACCTTGTAATCGACGTTTGTCAAACTGATTGGGCGATACGCCGAGATATGCCTCAGTTTGTTTTCGTCCTCTGATTTGGGTATAAACACTGTATGTGACACAAGAAAGGAAGGTGGTAGCATGCACTCCTGTGTTGTACAACTCGGCGTAGACGTTCCGTAGAACAGGACTAATCTCATCCTTAAACTTTTTATAAAAAGCTGTGGTCAGTCCATCAGGACCCGGCGTCTTCCCTGGGCTCAGCTCGTCAATAGCCCTCCTTACTTCGTCGACTGTAATACCACTTTCTATGCTTGCTGTTTTTTCTTCGCTCAGGCATGGAAACAAACACATAAACTCGTTTTCAAACTGCCCTGCATCATAAGACTGACGAGCAAACAACTTCTCATAGTAGTCACAGAAGCTACGCTCGATGCTTGCCTGGTCGTTACAAGTGCGCCATCATGTTCGATTTCCAATATCATGTTTTTAGGTGCATATCTTTTCTCAGAGCTGATCGCCCTTTTGGTCTGCGCTTCACCAAGCAGGAACCGTTCAGCTCTCGCGCGTACAAGCACACCATGATACTTCTCCTTATCTAATTCCTCAAGCTGCGCCTTCAGTGTTCGAATATCATCTTTGAACGTCCCGGGCGACTTGCATTCTTCCTTGACACAAACATCAAGGCTACTTCGTAGCAGAGCTTCTTTACGTTTGCCCTCCTTGTTAAGTGCGCCCGATCTTTCCAGGGCTTTCATTTTTACTTCTTGTTTGAAAAGCTCCCATTTAAAGATAATGTTCGTGTCGCCTTCGCCGCTAAAAATATTTTGTCCGCATGTGGTAACTGCCTCCGCAAATACTTCGTCTTCCAGTAACTCATTATTCATTTTCCACAAGCCCCAACAAAAGGCCTTTCGCCGCTTTGCGATCCTGCCTAACGTTAACGATACCAGGCAGTGATCGCTAAACGAGACAGAAGTCACTTTATAATTTTCACACTGCGGCAGAAGATCAAGAGATAAATACACCCTATCTAGACGCGCGTGGCTATTGCCTTGGAAGTGGGTATAGCAAACGGAACCAGCATTACTCATGCTGTCACCTACATCTTCCAGTGCAAAGCCGGCGACTATATCGCGTAGTACCACCGTACTTCCGTCCCTAAAAGTGGACGAGCTACTTTTGTCGCGTGGGAAACACACGCAGTTAAAGCCACCCGTTAAAATAACTAGCCTTTCTGTATTACACCACTTACCCGCCGCGGTGGCTCAGTGGCTAAGGCGTTGCGCTGCTGAGCACGAGGTCGCGGGTTCGATTCCCGGCCGCGGCGGCCGCTTTTCTGATGGAGGCGAAAAGCAAAAACGCCCGTGTGTACGAGATTTCGGCGCACGATAAAGATCCCCAGGTGGTCAAAATTAATCCGGAGCCCTCCACTACGGCGCGCCTCATCGCCTGCGTTGCGTCGGCGCGTTAAACCCTACAATCAATCAATGTATTACACCACTTACGGATTTCCTCAAAAAAAAAAAAAACTCCCAAGCATTTCCCCGAGGGTGAACATGGTTAAGTGCGAATGCACGGGGTGATGCTATGAGGGGGAGTAAAGTTAAAATCCGTTGGCATTCGCCCGTGAGCGCGCGCGAGCCGACCGACGGAGGTCTGGCAGTTTATCGCTGCATATATAGGGGGGTACGCCGCGCCGAGCCAGGTGGCTGAGAGAGGAGGCGAGCGCAAGGGGAGAGGGACAGCGGCGCACGGCAGCTGCAGCCGAGCGAGGGGGAGAGGAGAGAGTGTGACGTCACGGTGGAGAGAGAGGCGCGCTGTGACGTCATACCATGACGTCACGGCGCGAGGAGCGGTGCGGGGAGCAGCGCGCACCCGCGCAGCCACGGCGAGGAGGCGGAGCGAGCGAGGTCACGTGGTGAAGTGACGTCACCGCGCCGTTGCTACCGACGCTCCTCTCCGCTCCACGCCGTTGCTAGGGAGAGGAGGACTGCGGACGCCGCCGCCGCCGCCGGCGGTGGAAGGTTTGGGGTCGCTTATAAAGTGCATTCGCACTTCAAACAGTTTCCTTTCGGCGACTTTGGTGGGGGCGTATCTACAAATAACGCGCCATTCATTTGAACTAAACTCGAAGTCACATACAACAAACCGTCCTGACTCCGACGCGGTGGCGGTCTTTTGTGTCGCCCCCACTTCGCCATATTAGGAGCGCACAACCCCCAGATAAACCCACCGCGTGCGAGACACAGACGTCGTAGCGCGACATAAATGGCCGCACCATACGGTCCGTCTGATCCTCCCTCTCAACCTTCGTCTCTTGCAAAGCAACGATATCTAGATCCTCATTGTCACAAGACGGTACAACTGGTTTTGACGCCTTCTATCAGCAAGCCCTCTGACATCAAGCGTGGCTATGCGCATAGGCTTGCCTTGATAAACCATGTTATGACGGACCAGACTTCTCGCGCAACAATTACATTCAAGCCACAAAAAAAAAATCGCTCCAATCCACCCCGTGAATGTGGTTGAAAAGCAAAGCTCTGTAAACGGCCCCCATAACGATTACCGGTGCGACGTCACTTAAATTCACTCGCATCGCTCTACAAATAGTAAAACCAGAGAGAAGTGAAATGGACTTAACCACACCATTTATTACTTCAAAGATATATTATTGTTAAGGTTAAATCAATGCATGAAGCATGAACGGTGTTTCGTTGAGTTGTATTGGTGCCACAAGAGCTCCAACCCGGTGTTAGACGATCTGTCTTCTCCGTCTCTGCGCCGCGGACGGAGGCGACGAGATTTGCGGCAGATAAGGAGGAAGAGGAAGAAATACTTCTTTTCAGATTTCTCAACGGCCCAGAGTGCAGCCCTGGGGAGTGATTCCTTCTTCTGTGGGGCCCATATGCAGTCCGCGCGGCCTGTGCTCTGTCCCCCCACTGAAGCTGGGTAGGTGGAGAGGGCCTGGACAGCAGCATCTCCCATTGCTCTTGTTGGGTGGTTGACGGAAAGAGAGGAGGGTGCTCAGGGCTAAAGCCGCACACCCTGATTACGGGGCGGAGTTTTCTTACTTCTGAGTAAAATTTACATTCAGCGTCGTAGCGATTCGGATACATTAAGTGAAGACGCGTAGGCTGTGGGAAGGAGCCCGGATTGTATGAGCCGTAAGGTAGTTTGTTGTTCTCTGGAAAGGTCAGGGTAAGGCGAAGGTACGGTCTGTCTCAGAATGCGATAATGCTGGGTTATCTCCCTGAACGTGACAAGCGGGTGACTGTCCTCGTGCAGCTCCATAGCACGGGAAGTAAAAGCGCAGGCTTGTTGGGTGGGCGTATTTGTTGCCCTCCACTGAAGCGTGAGGGGGTGCCCAGATGAGTTGAATGGAACCGTTCAGGGAGTGGTTTTTTAGCACGCGCAGTGCAGGTCAGGACACCCAACCCTAAAGGTAATTCCAGTAGGCTTGCTTGGAATCGATGACTACCCTCCGAACCCCTGGTTGAGCGAGAGCCAAGGTGATGGCTGCCTCTTCTGCTGCCGTCATTTCTTGGGTCCTAAGCGAGGTACACGCAAGGAGGTTGGTTCTGGAGGTAGCCACGATGATGGCGTATTGCTGCTCTCGATGTTTGGAGGCGTCTGTGTAGATAACTGCATGATCCCCATCGAGGGCGGTGTTTAGCGCTTGAGCCCGTGCTTTTCGGTGACCCTCGTCATGTGAGGGGTTCATATTTCAAAGCAAACGGAGCATCTTTAGTTTTAGTCGCCAACAGTCTCGGAGTACGTCAAGCGGAGTGACATTCTGGGCTGCCCAGCCAATCTTGTGAACATGCGGTTACCCACCACAGTTCTGAGTCGGACCTTCTGGTTAGAAAGATGGCCTTCTATCAGCTAGTCCACCGTGTTGTGGAGCCCCGTGCTAAGCAGCCTCTGTGTGGACGCACTCATGAGAAGACCAGTTGCCTGCTCGACCGCCTTTGTAATCATTATATAAAGCATCTTTATGTCTTCCTTGTCTAGAAGAAGACAGGGGGTTCACGTATGCGACTCTCGAGAGGACAAAAGCTTTAATTCATCGAAAGGTACCGAATTCCTTTAGGCCTCGCTTCTTGGTGGCAACTCGCCTGATCATGTGTATGATTTGACTAATGCTATTTTTGAGACGCTGCAAGGAGACGGCACTCTTGGTGTTAGCCTCGAGATGTAGGCCCAGGATCTCGATGCTGGGGCTTGGAGTGATGGCCTGGCCATCAAGAAGTATTTGAATCTATTCCTTGGTTTGGCGTGAGGGCGGACGACAAGGAGCTGTGATTTTTTACGTGAACACTAGATGCCACAGTCTTTAGCACATTGGCGTTCTAGAAGTGAGATGCCATGCATTGGTGTAAGCTTCCTTTAATTTTTGTAACTCTTAGCGACGGTGTATATAAGAATAATAGGTGTTGACACTGCGCGCGGCGGCGCGGCCAGATCTTGTTCGCCGCTCTAGGCGCTTCTCCGGAACGCCGCCAGAGTGCGCCCCGCCACGAGGGCCTGTCTGCTCGCCGAGCTACGGCAGCCGTAATGCAGGTGCTGTGGGATCGTTCGGTGGAGCGGCGTGTGCGTGGTTTTTTTTAATTGCAGATAGGCAACAGACAGATTAAAAATGCTGTCGACAGCAAATAATTTTGGGCAACTTTCATTTTTACTCACAGAAACTGCAGCAGTTCGCGGAACAGCAGCGAGAACGCGGTCATGCGACCCTTCCGAGATCGTTGTCGAAACGCTTCTATTGCGAATAGTTTTTTTTTTCGCTCATCCGCACGACTCCCGAGAGTATAGTTACTTTGCCGACTTTTAAAATAAAAAGTTGTCTCAAACGCACACGCTCGCCCTTTTGGGCCGAAGAGCCTACGCGTAGCATAAAATGTTGCTTGAGCAGTGTAAATCGCCCAAGGTGTGAGGTGGTAATGTCCGCCGTGTAGAGAATATGGTAAAATTTGTCCAACTGTGGTTCTTTAACGTGTCCAGAGACGTCAGTGATGCTTTCGTTTTTTGCCTGTATCAGAAATGCTACCTCCATAGCTAGGCACACAACCCGCGCTGTTTTTCTGTGTAGCGGGTCGCCTGCGCCGTTGTACGCGCGAGGGCCCGGAACGAAGCTAAACCAAGACAATATATATGTATACATATGTGACATTTTAATGGCTAAGGCACTGCAGTGCTGTGCTGCCTACTCGACGTGAAAATGGTCAGTGAAAATTTCCCAAGCGTTTCTCTGTCAAGCTCGGCTTTCACGACGATAACGACGGTGCTGAGCGGTTGTCTATCTCACGGAAACACAGGCGTGCACACCCAGACATAAAATACTTACGCGACTCTAAACTGGGATTAATGAATGAATGAAGGAATGAATGAATGAATGAATGAATGAATTTATTGTAAACAAGGAAAGGAAATTCCACCAGCACGCGTAGTTTGTCTCACCTAAGGGTGGACACCGGAACGCCTGCTGGTGTGGGGGGTGTGGGGAATGGGGGAAAACAGTTGTACAGGGAAGGGAGGATAGAGAGAAGGAGAGGTTGCATATATACAAATGGCAGCGTCTTCTGCCACGCGCGTGGCACCAGCCACGCCCCCCTGGCAACGGCTGCTGCCACGCGTGACGTCATAATGACGTCACAACATTAATAATTGTCATTATTTTGTGTAGTGTAGTCCGAAATACACCATTTTTTATTTGCAGTACAAAATAACGCACCATTAAACTGCTAAAACTTTTCTAAACAAACAATTTTTGTTCTTGCGGGAGCAGCCGGCGATGCTGCTGCTGCTGCCAGCTGCCGTATCGCGTACATGGAGTCGCGTATCCGAAAGCGTGACGAAGCTCCGATTTTTTCGGGCCGACAACGTAGATAAACCGGAGTTCATATTGTTAGAAGCACTATCTGAAAACTTGAGAAAGTTGATTCTGATTATGTATTCCGTGGGGACCCAGCCAGCCTTTCCAGACCGCAGCAAAATAGCCGCTCTCGAGTAATGTTGACCTGTGACCGCTTGGTTATGCTTGGTGTACGCCGATGGTACCTGCGTACAGTTTCAGCGTACGTGATACGACATCGCAAGGCCGACTGGCCCCGTTCGACCAAGCTACGTTCCACACAAGAAAAGACACCGTCCGAGCGTAATTCTGTGAACCTTCTGACGCATGTCGGCGCGGCGGCATCTGCTATCAACAGTTTGCACCACGGCAAGTCCACAATGCTTAAATGGGCGACCTGAAATCGCGGTGTGTGTTCTCGAAATGAAGACAACTTAGCAGCGCCAAAAGATAATCAGAATGTACAGTGCCGAGGACGAAGGGTAGTGGCGGCAACCGTTTTTTACTAGGCACATGTGCGCATTACAATTACAGACAATTGCGCCAAGAATAGGAAAGGTAATCTTTGGTGTCCCCACACATGTACCACTTACGTACTGTACCACTACAGTAAATCTCCTCTTCTGAAATATTAGCAAGGAAAACTTCCGAAAATCGGGAAGTTCTTATTTTCTAGTGGCCGAAATTGTAGCTTAAAATTTGTTTTACACCCACGATACGTTTTATGAGCAGAAAAGTCTTGTGAGCATGCGCCACAAGGATCATAATTGCGTGATATTCAGCGCTTAAAAAGATTTCCTAGTAGAAACCAAAGATTTCGTAGTAGAATACATGATTCTACGACAGTTTAGGACCTGCGACCTTCAAAAGGTAGACTAGCTAGACGCTTCATCTCATAGCCACTGCACTGGTATAACTTTTACGTTTCACTGTACGGTGGTGTACCGCTGTGTTGGCCAGACTTGACTGAGTCCCTCATGCAAAGGAAGTTAATTCAGGACACACACCCAGACGATAGGGTCAGAGAAGAGGCTGTAGAGACGGTAATAGGAAGGGTGTACGCTTGGCCGGCCATCATGTCTAATACACCTACATGCACTCCAGCATATGAAAACCTATGGGTTCTGCACAGGCTCTAAGCAACGTCAAAGAGAATCTTAAGATGTGCCTGGAACGTGAAAGCATCTACGGATTGTTTGTGTAAACAGATATAAGCAGCGAGCATGCTGCAAATGTAATTGATAGGCAAACGTCAAGGCTGTCATGGGGCGAATTTAACAAAAAGAAATGGTGAAAAAGATCCCAATTTCAAACTACATTGATGTTATATGTGCATGCACTATAAACACAGTCATCAGTATGTTAACTGTACGTAAACACTCAAGTGATATGATCAAACGGAACTAGAGGCCCCACTACAATCGCCCAGTTATGTTTCTTTGCAGTGGAATAGGTCGGTATCTGTTAGTCGCACAAACAAGATTCTCTGATGGCATGGAGAAATAGCTGGAAAGTGGCTATGGAGCTCCAGCTGCTTTACACATTTTCTGTAATTCCAGTTATTTGTTTGAAGTTTGCAATAAAATTGATGTCATTTGTTAGTCTTTTTAATTAATGAACGAAACTTTTCGTGGCCACAAAACAGTGGTCGATAAACAAATGTTCACTTTCTTTGGTGGCTTGTAACGATTCACTAGAATTTCACATGGCCAACCCAGGGAATCCATGGCTCGTACACTGCAGGGTAGTGCTAGTCTCCAAAAATATTTGAAAGGACGACTGGAAACTAGCGCGGCCCACACGCTCCATAGGTGGAAACCAGTAGCCCACCCACAGTGCCATAAAACAGCTAATGAATGGAGTGAGTCTCTGCTAAATATTAAGCAGGTTCAAAGGGTAGGTTCGCATTGATAGATTTTATGCCATGGTTCACTGTGCGTAGATTAACTATTTAATGGGCATAATAGTCATTTTTGGTATTTCGGACAGTTCTTGAAGGGTTGCCTAAATGTTCTTTAACAAAACAAAAAGTGAAAGCTCTGAGTTAGGGATTTTAAAAACATTGTTTAGCCTCTCCAGCAATTGTCCCAGCCTGAAGGAACTCGGCTGATAGTTGGTGCCGACTGTCGTCCTCACTTGCTAGCTCCCTGACCAAGCAAATGAATGCAGTGACTAAGAAAGATGGTGACCAAAGTGAGAAGAGAAGGTGGATCTAAACACCAGAAAAAAGCGCCGATGACTCACAGGCCACGACTAGGGCGTTAAAATACCTTTTGACATACATTTACAGGGCATTTACAACCTTTTATAAAAAAAATCTTATGATTACACACAGTCCCTCCATAGAAGGGGTTTGTTTCAGACAAGGTCGTTGAAATTTGTTATTAGTAACAACATAAACTCATCATTGGTCCCCTTCATTCAGCATACTTACGGGCTTCGTTTTAAAAACCCTGCTGTTTCTATTTCACGTATAAGAACTGCTTATGCAATATTCTCTTATTTACCTATGTTCGAAGTAAACTGTGTTATACCGTAAAATGTGATGTGCCGAGTGCATGCAGGTGTAACATTCTTCAATGGGACATGCAGAACATGAAGCTCAGTGCTGATAAACTTTAATCAGGGAAAATAAAGCTTCCCATGTTCCTTCTTTATTTTTGTAACTATTCTCTCTACCAAATACCTTGGTGGTAACTCAACTAAGCTCACCTTTACCCTAGGCCTTTATAATTATTTTGCTCTGCAATTATACATTCTCAGCTGGAGCATGCCTGCTGAATTCAGGCCCCAACCACGCTTTGCTATTTCACATTTGCAGCTGTATGAAATGTTGTTCTTTAGGTTTTGCCAATGATTTCCAACAGGCCACTTAACTAGTGTCAAAACCATTTTATACCTTTAATTGCTATTTATAGCAAACAGTATTATATCATTTTTCATAACACATTTTGTTGTAACCTCATTCAATGATTTTGTTACCCCACCAGCCTGGTTCATAAATCTTTGCGTGAACATGCCCGTCTTGCAGCTAATCTGCAGTAACAGACACCACACATTTTGGCTTTCCAGCGTAGCTTTGGTGTCCGCAAAAAGAAATCTTTTTCTTGGCTCGTCTGCAGCGCTCTGTAGAAAAAGATCACTTGCTGGTTTGGCTTTCCCGCAGAACTCTAGTGTAGTGCAAGAGAGTATTGCTTGCTTATTCCTTTTTTGTAGAGGTTTTAATGCTGTGCATCTTCCAGAAGAACCCTGGCATTTTGTTTAGAAACGGAGCTTCACACCACAAACAGTGCACAGAAAGTAGAGCTACTCACTTTTTGCATAGACACGGAAGTTTGGCAGATCACTTGTCATTGACAAGCAAGTGTTTGATTTCTGGCTTAAGGTGCAATGCTGGAATAGTTTACTAGTTGGGGGGAAAAAACGCAGCGGTGATAAACCGTACTGAAGTACTAGGAAAGGTGCCGTGATCAACATGGTTTCCATGTGTTGGCAGCTTTTTGGTCCAGTGTTTTTCATGAATATTTGCCAGGGGGCCTTAACATGGCCTGCTTTTGTGTAACAAAAATGTCAACAGTGAAGCACTTATCAATGCTCACATGCTGCTCATTGATACCAGAGCAAAAGTACGTTCAGCAGTCATTTTATTGTTAAAGCCACCCATGATTCATACACCTTCCAGTTGTACTGCAACTTTCACAACCACCGACAGGCATTCACATCCACGCACGTGGCCTTGGCTCCAGTTCTTGCACAAGGTATTAAGAAGTACTCTCGGTAGTGGGCAATGTCACGCTCGACACTAACCATTACCCCGAAGTTGTACTTGATGAACTATTTTTTACGCCTGTTGGTTTAAAGGATTGTTTAAGTGCCCGTTTTGTGGAAGAAAAAGAAACAGCTAATGGGCACACAACACACAACCCGTGAATGTATTTTCTAGCAGCTGGCTTCTGACAAGACTTGCATCATTGTGAACGAAATGTGGGACATTTTATAATGCCCCTTACCACTAAGTAAATTCACTTGAGCAATTTTCCAAAACAGTTTACACAGTGCGGAGTTAAAAAGCAATAGAATGTGAAACGTCCCCTCACAATTGGAAACTTCCTGTTCACTACCCCAAAGGCTTTGACAGTAGACGCTTAAGCACGCTTCACCAGTTGCGAATATAAGCATTAGTGTCAAGTTGAACTCCGCAGAGTGCTTGGGATGGGCATATATATGTCACAGCCACTTGGAATTTGTGCATAGACTGCAAGCCTCCGAGATGAGCTCTCATCATCATTAGCCCATCCTGCTGAGAGTGAATGAAAGTATTGTGGCTGGTTATGGCCTCGGCGTCCAACTTGGCCCGACAGGGCCTCCCCGACAGAGCACGACAGGCCCAGTCGGGCCATGTCGGGCTCTGTCGGACTGAAAAGAAACCAGGCTTTTAAGGGCTTCAAAGACACTGCAATAAACGCTAACCCCTGCCCTCCCCTCCCACCCACCCTGTACAACATTATGGGCCCCAGAAACATCAGGGGCACGACAGAAATACTCCCTCGACACAATTTCCCAGTTCCATTTAGTCCGTTGGCACTTCGAAGAAAGAGCAAAACCCCAAACAGAGAGCCAAAGGATGCCGACTACCTTTTCAAGCGACGTGCTAAGTGGGAGTAGCCGCTGGCTTTGTTTGGTCTGGGGGAACGCTGGTCTTCGGTTTCGAGCCCGGACGTTTAACTGTAACCGCCTTGGTAGGCGGCTCGTTGCCGCTGGGAAGTTCGTCACCCTGCCCGGTGTCGTTGCTTTCGCGCTGCAGCTTTGTGGCGGCACCACTGAGGTCCATGTCTACGACGTCCACTACGGGAGCCGACGCCACGGTCTTCCCTTGGCTTGCCGTTCGGGTACCGCTGACCTCGTTCGATGCCGCAAGTTGGGGAGGAGTCTTCGGCTGGACCAGCTTGTCCTTTTCAGAAGCTCGCTGGCTAGCCTCGACCTTAACCCGTCCCGCCGTCGTCAGCTCCTTCACCGCCTCGTCGATGACTCCTGCCGCCGTCTCCTCCGCGTCTGCCTCATCCATGAGGTGTTCGCGGAGGACATCTTCCCTCGTTGGACCGGTGACGCTAGCGTACGACTTGACGCATGTGCTCGCGTCATGCTCGAAGCGACGACACGAGGAACACTTCGGCACCTTACAGTCACGCCTGACGTGCCCCTTGAGATTGCAGCGTAAACACTGCGGGGCCCTTCCTGCGACGACGACGAGGGCCTTGTCACCCGCCACACGAAGTTCGTGTGGCAGGTCGTCAATGGTCACACCAGCCTTCAGTTTGAGGGTCACCGAACGCAGCGTCGAGCCTTTGTCCTGGATGCCGTCAACGCGCCACCGCTTCTTACGCACCTCGCCAAAACGCCCGTAGGGTGCCAGCGCAGCGCGAACGGCGTCGTCCGCCACGTTGTAGAGCAGCCAGTGCAGCTTTAGCCGCACTTCCTGGTTCGTAGGGTCGAGAGAGAGAGAGAGAGAGAGAGAGAGAGAGAGAGAGAGAGAGAGAAAGACTTTATTCAATGCCAGCAGAGGGGAGGTCCGGGCTACGCAGAGCCGCTCCCTCCCCCCGACGCGTTTACGTCGCCCTCGGGACTAGGCCCCGCCGGCGTCAGCGAGAGCGGCGCGCGAAAGGTACTCGGGAACTCGTCCCTTCCGCCCCCGTCGGCGCCTCTCTCCGCCTCTGCCTGGCGAGAGTAGCCTCGAGCTGCTGGACGGCGAAGGTTTGTGGTGTCAGGTCCGGTGAGTTCGCGGCACTGACGATGGTGTCCGGCAACCGGCCGTAGAGGTCGGCTGCTTCTACAGGATGCACTGCACAGTCCCACAGGATGTGGGCCAAAGTGTCGCGTTCGCGCTCACATACACTGCACACATCACTGACGTAGACGTCCGGGCACACGTGGCGTGCGAGTGCCGGCGTGATTACCGATAGTGTCTGTAACTGGCGTAACAGCACTGCCTGCGAACGCGGGAGTCCCGGGTGGGGCGGTGGCGCGGTGCGGCGGCCGAGCCGGTACCACTCCAGCACCTCCCCGTACGTGAGGAGGGGCTCCGGGTCCCACCCGTCGTCGTCGTCTTCTCGGTGGTCTTCCGCCGCGGAGCTCGGAGGAGGAGGGGGGGCCCCGTCGGCAGCTCGGTGGCCGCCAGCCGGGCTCGCCGTCGCCGCCGCCGCGCGGTTGGTCAGTCCTCGCGCGGCGGCGTCCGCCGTCTCGTTGCGGTTGGGGAGACCGCCGCCCACGTCTCTGATCTCCGTGTGCGCCGGAAACCACCGGAGGTCGGTGGCCGGCACCGCTTTACTGATCACTGCACGACACCTCACAACGCGCACTGCACTTTCACACACGTTGTTCTTGGCGTAGTTCGCGATGGCCGAGCGCGAGTCACTGATCACCGTGGTGCATCGCGGGTCCGTCAGCGCCACCGCGATCGCCGTCTCCTCCGCCTGGCGGGCGGACGGGGCGCGGACGCTGCAGGCGCTGTACGGTCGCGTGCGATTTAGAGGCAATGGGGTAATGGTAATCGCGCGAGCGTCGACCAATGACGACGATAACGCCCCCACGCGGCTTGTCTTACTGTGACTGGTTCCTTGTTTAAGCAGTCTTCTCTCCCTCGCTCGCTGTTTATTCAGGCGGCCATCACTCCCGCGGCAAAACCAGCGCTGACATCTTCGCAGCGACGACATCCCACTTGTATCTCACAGCAGTTCTCGAGAGAGAGAGAGAGAGAGAGAGAGAGAGAGAGAGAGAGAGAGAGAGAGAGAGAGAGAGAGAAAACTTTTTTTTATTTGGCAAGAGTGCGCACAAACACATTGTCGGCAAATACCGGATATTTATAACAATGGGTGCTATCACTGCTCACGATAGCTAAGAAGAAAGTCCACACGTGATTACAACTACACAAAATCACCACAAAGCGAAAAGGGTGGTTTACTAGCCGCGGGAGTGATGATTGCTTGAAGGAACAGCGACCGAGGTAGAGGAGAATGCATAAACTAGGTCCCATGCGCACCGAAAAATGCCGCGCGGGGGCGTTATCGTCTTTATCGATCAAAGCTCGCGCGATTACCTTCAAATCGCACGCGACTGTACACTTCACCCGTGGCGCGGACAGCCACCGCGACGTAGGCGTCGGGTCTGTCGGGGTAGGGTCGATGACGATGCAGCACCGGTCCTTTACCTTGACATCGTTCATGGCCAGGATTTTCTTGACGCCGTCCGCTGATTTGTCACGGCCCAGACGTGATTCCTCTGATACGCCCCCAATGCCAAAATATCGGGGAGCAGTGCCAGACGAGTCAGGGTATCTCGAAAATCCTCGACCCGGTACGGGCGTGCACGCATGTCGGCATGAAAGAAAATCGTGTTTCACCGACTGGCCTATTGGAAACTGGGGCAGAACAACTTGATAGTCTTCGGAATCCTGAGCATTGATCCTGTCACCGCGGGCCGAAAGGCCCGCCGAAGCCGCTCCTTGGGCGGAGCTCGACATTCTGCGTCCGTACGCAAGCGCAGCCGGAAGCAGAATGACACTACGTACCGTCCAGTATTATACGGTATTTTCCTGTGCCACTTTTGCCACCATTACAATATTCTAGTTTACTGTAGCGTGACGGAGGCGAAAAAATTTGGTCGAGACCGATCGCTTTCGTCGCGCGACGAAAGCGACAAAAATTTTCGTCGCTTTCGTCACTTTCGCTCGCACGGAAACCGCGCCGTCAAGTTTCCGTGTTAGCCCTCATTCACACAGCCGTTTTAAATGCGGAGCATTTCTTAGGCTCGCGATGTCATTCGTCGATGTTGTCGGCGCCGTCCACACGCTCACTGCGCATGCGCGTCGCCTCGAGGCGCAGGTGCGCGTATCTCCCCCGTACCCTCCTCGCTCTCAACAACAGGTGCGGCGGTGCGGGAGGAGCGCGTGTACCCCGTGCGCTCCGTCGCTCTCAACGACAGATGCGGCGGTGCGGGGGGAGCGCGTCTGTGCGCGCATGCGTCGTAGCTACCCGTGCGCTGCGTCGCGCTCAACAGTAACGGCGGCAGGGCGTGTACACGTGATAACGGCGTGGTGGGTGCGTGGAAAGTTCGCGCGCTTGTGTACGGAAGTGTGTGCATGCGCGTCTCTCCCCCGTACTCCTCTCCCTCGAACGCGGGCGGTGTGTATATAAGCGGCGGAGCGCGCGTTCGGAATTCAGTCAAGGGCGTCTTTGCTTGGCTTTCGCTTGACTTGACGCTATGCTTGACGGCACCAAGCAATAAAGACAGACTTTAACTTTACACTCCTTGCCTTCGCTTCTCCATCATTCAATAAATAAGAATAATAAAGACGAAATAACCATTAAGCATTCCCAAACCATACCCAATTACGCAACATTCACGCGATACCCCCACCACTCTGCGACGCATTTACTCGAGTTCCCCCCGTGGGAAGATGCGGGCGGGGTTTTTCACCCCGTCACGTCACCGTCACGTCATGGGCGACGGTTTTTCGGGCGATTTCTTGCCGTAAGCGGTGCGACGGTGACGGGAGGCCGAGCTCTACGTTTCCGTCCCGTCAACGCGACGGGGCCATGCCTCGCGGTAAACCAGCTAATCAGAAAACAAATTTTTACGGCTAAATTTAGCGAAAAGTGAGCTCAAGCCATTTTATTTACTTTTCAGATTAAGCACACTCAATTCTAGGCTAAACGAATCACTGGGCAGACGACCCTGTACTCCGACGGAGAGCTCCAGTGGCTCCAGTACGAACGATACTCCGTTTACGGCTCCGTCGCGGCTTCTTGACGTGACGGTGCCGTGACGGAGAAAGTGACGGCTGCGTGAATGAGGGCTTACTGCGCTGACAGGCACCTCCACTCAGTAGGCCTGAATAGAGAGTTTTAGCATTCCGTCTGCTCCGTACGCATGCGCCGGGGCCCGACTGGGCACTTGCGCATTCGTTCAGCTTGCGGGACTCCCTCGCCTTGCCATGCGCGCCCATTCATTCCGTAGGGGTGCGGGTATCTTCGCCGTGACCGCGCGCTCAGGCGACGTCGAGTCCCGGTACGGTCAGTTCTTTCGGAAAGCGCCCACAGACGGAATTAGCTGGCATTCGCGCCGAAAATCTCCCCGCGGCTTGTGCAGCGAGTACAGCGCAGACAGCAGTGCAGACAATCTACTTGTAGCCAGCAAGGTGGGATCGCAGTCGGCGGCCTCGGCGTCCGTCACCTGAGACGCTCTGACGATGGCAGCGAGCTCGCGGTTGATTGCCGGCCGCCTCCGACGCGGCAAGGAAGTGAGGTTGCGCGATCCACTGGCCGAAAGAGGCACGTTGACTCAGTGGAGGCCTGGTTGTAACCCAGAAGTGCGGTCGAGCCAGACGAGCCTTGTTGGCTCATATTTCACAATCGCTTACAGGGAGCAGCTAGTCTCGCTTAAAACAGATGGCGCTAGCGCCACACTACCCAGTAGGCTCGTAAGGTACGTCGGCACTTCGCACGCAGCGCCGCGGCAAACGGGAGCCGCGAAACGCTCATCGCGGCAACGTTCCTATGCCGCGCAATGATGGGTCTCGGACCATTTCTTGTGGGCCGCCTCTTTCCGCCAACCTCAACAAGCCAATCAGCCCCGGTCGCGTGAGCTGAGAGGTCAAAGCATGCGGTCAAAGTAGGGTCAAAGCGTGCTCCTCCAACATATCGGGAGAGGCCGAGAACCGGTTTCCTTTGCCACCCTTAGCCTTTAGCAGAGTTATCGTTCATTAAAAAGGGCCTCCCATGAACCTCCCATGAATACGCCAATTAACCCACGGCCCTCAGTCTCCAGTGGCTGCGAAGCAGCTGACCACGGCAGCGGTCAGACCTGTGACGCAGCAGAGGGTGCTAAGAATACCTGGACCCGGACAGGTCGCCATTGGAATCTGAACCTGGCAACGTTTAACACGAGAACCTTATCTAGTGAAGCGAGTCTAGAGGTGTTGCATGTGACTTGTCTTTCTTAAAATACAATAAGAACAGTACACCAAAAAGTGGGATTTTGCAGCATTTCATGTATGTGCAGGATAAATACAAGGCTGCAGAGTTTTTCAGCGATGCATCGAAAACGTTCACTGCAGTGTCTTGTGCGGCGCATGGGCCGAATTTTGAAGCATATAGAACAATGAATGTAAAGACAAGTATTTTTACGGCAGAAGCATATGGCATTTTTCTTGTTGTAAGTCACACAATTGAACATCATATTCCTAAATCCATCATTTATACAGATTCGCTGAGTGTCGTCCGTACATTGTCATCCGGAGAGTCCTCGAAAAACCATGTAGTTAACCTTGTCGTGAAATCAATTGTGCTGGCATATTCTTCAAACCTTGAGGTGACTGTGTGTTGGGTGCCAGGCCACTCTGGCATCGGCGGAAATGAACTGGCGGATGAAATGGCCGCCAATGCTGCACTCCGAAACACAGTAGACGTAACAACACTACCTTACACAGACCTCAAGCCACACATAAGACAACACCTGCGCAGAACATGGCAAACACACTGGGACGAACAGACAGACAACAAACTACATGTAATAAAGCCACACTTGGGACGGTACACAGCTGACTCACACAACAGACACACGGAAGTAGCCTTGGGTAGGCTACGGATGGGGCACACCCATGCGACGCACTCGTATCTGCTGACGGGATCTTCTAGACCCCAGTGCAGCAGGTGCGGAGAGGCCCTATCCGTAGTGCACATACTAATCACATGCAAGGCACTTCACACAACACGACACAAACACTTCAGAGAACTCTACAGACAACATATTCCCCTACATCCATCGTTTTTTCTAGGTGACGATGCCATTGTTTCTATGAAATGTGTGTTTTAGTATTTGTTAGACGTCAAATTTTTAAACCTCATTTCCTATCACGCATCATGAAATCTGGCCCTATACACCAGCCATGCTCATAGTCGTTTTGTAATTTCACTTTTGTTTTTGCTGACTTTACTTAGTTTTTAAGGTTTCACCCCTCATATATGACTATTGTTTTGGCGCTCTTTGCCCCAGTTGGCCTTGCGCCATAAACATCCAACCATCATCATCATCATCGAGTCTAGAGGTGTTGTTCGAGGAATTAAAGGGCATCAGATGGGATGTCATAGGGCTTAGTGAGGTTAGGAGAACAGGTGAAGCCTTTACAGTGCTGAAAAATGGACACGTTCTATGTTACCGCGTTCTAGAGGACAGAAGAGAACTGGGCGCGGGATTTCTAGTCAATAAAAGCCTAGCTGGCAACACAGAAGAACACTGTAGCATTAACGAAAGGGCAGCAGGTCTGGTAATTAGGCTCAATAAGAGGTACAAGCTCAAGGTGGTGCAGGGCTACGCGCCCACATCCAGCCACGACGACCAAGTAGTGGAACGCTGCTATGAAGATGTGGAATCGGCAATGGCTAAAGAAAAAACACAGTATACCGTAGTTATGGGGGACTTCAATGCCAAAGTAGGCAAGAATCAGGCTGGAGACAATGCAGTTGGGAACTATTGTCTGGGCGGTAGAAATAGCAGGGGGGACCTACTAGTTGAGTTTGCAGAACTGAATAACCTACGCATAATGAATACCTTCTTCTGTAAACGGGAGAGCCGGAAGGGGACGTGGAGGAGCCCGAATGGGGACCATAAAAATGAAATAGACTTCATATTATGCGATAACCCTGGCGTCGTGAAGGATGTGGAGTTGCTCGGAAGGGTAAGGTGTCGTGACCATCGTATGATAAGATCTGGAATTCAGCTAGATTTGAGGAGGGACCGTAACAAGCTAGTACGAAAGAAGCCGATTAATGAGCTAACAGTAAGGCGTAAAGTAGAAGAATTCAGGATCGCGCTGCAGAACCGATACTCAGCTCCCACCGAGGAAGCCGAGCTTACGACACCGGAAGCCAGCGACAACCTTACACGCATTATCACGGAGTGTGCAGTAGAATTCGGGGGCACTATGGCTAGACAGGATACTAGTAAACTTTCACAGGAGACGAAAGATCTAATTAGGAAACGGCAAACTATGACAATCTCCACCCCAGCTGACAGAATAGAACTAACGGAGCTTTCGAAGTTAATCAATAAGCTTAAGACAGATGACATACGGAAGTATAATATAAAGAGGATCGAATACACTGTAAACAACGGAGGTAGCCTGAAAGCATTGAAGAGGCGTCTTGCGGTGGCGAAAATCAGTTGTATGCACTTAAGGATAAGCAAGGCAATATCATCACAAATAGGGATAACATAGTCACAGTGGCCGAGGAGTTCTATAGGGATCTGTACAGTAGCCGGGACATCCAGGATAATGCCGAACGAGACGGTAGTTCAGATGAGATAGACATCCCACCAGTAACTACTGAAGAAGTAAGGAAGGCTTTGCAAGAAATGAAAGGGGGCAAAGCACCTGGTGAGGATCAGATAACAGCAGACCTCTTGAAGGATGGCGGAGAAATTGTACTTGAAAAACTGGCAAACGCAATGGCTAATTACCGTAAGCGTACCGGAATCTTGGAAGAACGCGAACATCATCCTAATCCATAAGAAAGGTGACATGAAGGACTAGAAAAATTACAGGCCGATCAGCTTACTGTCAGTCGTCTACAAGGTACTGACCAAGGTAAACGCTAACAGAATTTCTGCAACCTTAGGTTTCAGTCAACCTAAAGAACAAGCAGGGTTCTGTAAAGGTTATTCAACAATGCACCATATTCACGCGATCAATCAGGTGATAGAGAAGTGCGCTGAGTATACTGAACCCCTATATATAGCCTTCATAGATTATGAGAAAGCATTTTCGAAATCCTACCAGTCATTCAGGCATTACGGAAGCAGGGGGTAGATGAGCATTATGTAAGAATACTAGAGGATATCTACAATGGGTCCACAGCTACCATCATCCTCCATAAGGAGAGCAGTAAAATATCTAAAAGGAAGGGTGTCAGACAAGGAGACACAATCTCTCCAATGTTATTCACAGCATGTTTACAAGAAGTATTCAGAACGTTGGATTGGGAACAGGTGGGAGTAAGGGTTAATGGAGAATACCTCAGTAACCTCAGATTTGCTGATGACGTTGCCTTGCTAAGTGACTCAGGGGACGAATTGCAAAGCATGCTTTCCGCAGTAGAGGAACAGAGTATAACCGTGGACCTGAAAATTAATATTCAGAAAACTAAAGTAATAATCAATAACCTCGGGACAGCACTGCAGTTTGGGATAGGGGGCGAGGTAGTGGAAGTGGTAGAAGAATAAATCTACTTAGGCCAAGTTGTGACCCCGGATCCCAACCATGAGGCAGAGTAATTAGAAGGATCAGAATGGGGTGGAGTGCATACGGCAGACATTCTCAGATAATGAATAGCAGCCTACCATTGTCCCTGAAGAAGAACGTGTATAACAGCTGTGTCTTACCAGTACTCACCTACGGGGCAGAAACTTGGAGGCTCACTAAGAGGGTTCAACTTAAATTGAGAACGACTCAGAGGGCAATGAAGCGGAAAATGATACGTGTAACATTAAGGGACAAGAAAAGAGCGGAGTGGGTCAGGGAACAAACGCGTGTTAAGGACATGCTAGTAGAAATTAAGAAGAAGAAATGGACGTGGGCAGGGCATGTAATGCGCAGGCAAGATGACCGTTGGCCATTAAGATAAACAGAGTGGATCCCTAGAGAAGGCAAGCATAGCAGGGGGCGGCATAAAGTTAGATGGGCAGATGATATCAAGAAGTTTGCAGGTAAAAATTGGTGACAGTTGGCACAGGACCTGGGCAATTGGAGAATAATGGGAGAGGCCTTTGCCCTGCAGTGGGCGTAGATAGGCTGGTGATTATGATGATGATGATGAAAAAGGGCCCGCAAAAATTAAGGCCTGGCGCATTTCCTCTTTCACCGCGCCTCCAAAGCACCGTGGAAGCGGAAACGCCACCGACCAGGCGCAAGACCACCTAGATTGACAGGGTGGGTTTGAGAAGCGCGCAGCCATTGGCTCCGCTCGGCGGTATGTCACGCTTCTTTTTTAGCAGACGACGGTCAAGCTTCGGCGACTAAATCCGCTACCGCTCAGTGGGGTCGGTC
The DNA here is from genome assembly GCF_048455015.1 of Haemaphysalis longicornis. NCBI lineage: Eukaryota > Metazoa > Arthropoda > Arachnida > Ixodida > Ixodidae > Haemaphysalis > Haemaphysalis longicornis. The sequence continues at coordinate 23,749,403 of NW_027526203.1, forward strand.
GGTGGCCGGCCGCATCGAACGGCTCTTCGCGCCGGCTGTGCCCGCGTTGGCGGACACGAGCGGAAACGAGCGTTTGAAGGCAAGATGGGGGGCTTCGAAACACAACATGCTCTCTTACGACAATAATTGAAGATTGCCAACGGTCTATACGCCTCGAGCTTCGTGATCGCTGCGCCGCCTGCCGCCACTTCTCCGCGGCGTTGACGGGATTTGCGCTGCGTGGCTGATAGGGGCTCGTACAGTGTGTTGGTTCTGTTTCGCTACTTTTCGCCTTTCCGCGCCCTAAAAAAACTTGTTATGGTGACGTCTATAAGTAATTAGTACGTTTAGGGAACTTCAAAAGCAGCTGCGTCTTCGTAGAATACGCGATCGTCTGCAAGAGCTACCCGGGGGCGCGGTTCTGCGCGCTTCGTCGCCGCACTTCCAGGCGTCGGCGACGGCAGCAGCATATCACCCATGTCACCTCCAAAACATCAGGCACAAATGAATTCTACTGTCGCCTCGTTTAGACCTGATACTGGCACAATCAGAGGTTGGCTTCATTTTGCAGCGTGGACAACGAGCGCGGCATCATTTCGAATATATACGTCGCAGTAAAATGTGTTACGGGGATGTGATTACCAAATCCCGGACAATAACTAATGCCTGTTATAAGAATATCAACCATGCGAAAATGCTAAGTAAATTCCAAGCCTGTGCGTCGTTAAATATGTGCCCACACACGCCATATAGCAAGAACCAAGGTAAGTTAATGAAACCACGGAAAAAAAAATGCTGTGCAAATGCGGGATTAAGAAACAATAGCTCTAACAGAAATGAAACAAAAAAAAAACAGTGCAGATTCTGGCATGCTAAAGACGTTCGTCGAAACTTAAGTCAGGTAAAGCCCACTAGACCAACTATAGGAGAAATGCACTGCTCTTTAGGGAGACATCGGTAGGGGGGGGGGGGGCAGGGGTACGCTGTGTACTAATGTGGAGCGGAATCAAGCAATGAACGCTTTAGTAATCCCACATTCATCTAGCGTTCACTTTCCTTTTGTTTTAAATGCAGAGCATTTCTTTAACTCACATGTAGCGTCCGCCGTCCGTCCGCAACAGCTCAGCGCGCAGGTGCGCCCTCTCTCCCACTCCTCCTCTCCCGCATCACGCTACCCTCCTCGCTCTCAACAACAGGTCCGCACCCCTCCCCCTACACTATATAAAAAAATAATAGTTATCGGCGCCTGGTTTCCATCCCACGACCCTGTGGGCGGAACGCGAGGTACATGGTGCTCTTCCCACTGCGCCACAAAAGCGACAGAGAATCAAAGGGTACGAACGCGCCTTATATCCTTGACTCATTCAAACTACGTCAAGAAGCTGCCGATACACGGCAGCAGTTGCATCGATCTCGTCTTCACCAGTTGCTGCAACGCACCCCTTAACAGTACACTTTAGCGACCACGAAGCCGTCGGTCTCAGCGTCCAATACAACGACAACAGCAACAAATAAATAAATAACGACTTACAACAACCTACTTGCCTTCACTTCTTGCGTCACAAAAAAAGAGAAAAATTGGGCCCATCTCCCCACGAGGTGGGACTCGAGTCGCAAAATCACGAAAGTAATAATATATGAAAGAAATATAATAATTAATAGTAATAAGCAATAATAGTTAACACATTCACTACCACCCCACCACCACCCCCCAAACACTAACGTTAACGCAATACACCCACCCCCTACGCGACGCATTTACTCGAGTCCCCCCTCGTGGGGAGATGGGCCCAATTTTTCTACTTCAACGAAGAGCTGATCGTACGGCGGACGCATTTTTGGAAGTATACAGAGTAGGCTAATCAACAATTAAGCGATCAAAGGTGTCGTTGGAAGAGTGTGGTATGCGATAAGACCCTCTGATTTCAGTTTCTGCTTTATTCTGCAGGCTCCGGGTGCCATATGACGATATTTCGAAGAAGCATTTAGTCGCGGACGCGGATTATATTGTAAGCCCGTCTCCGCGCTGCTCGCAGAGGGTATATGTAGCAGATGAAGGTCTGCGGGCGCTCACCTCACGACAAGACGACTCTGTCGTGTGCTGATCCCCGAGTATAATTATGCATTGTCCATTTTACTTTTGTTGAATATTCCCGAAATTAACACAGACTGGCTTGTAAATGGTGGTGATCAATATCTGAGGTATAATATTGGCAAACGTAACTGGCGTGCTGTCAGGTATGAGTGCTCCGCTGATTATGTAAGCGCACAAAACTGATTTAAATCGACGTATTTAGCCGTAGCATGAACATCTGAGGAACCGGTGGTTACAGAGACACGGCTAGTAAATTCAGGTCAGTGTAACTACAATCGGCTCCATCATACGCCGGTTCCGCGACGCTGGCCTGTGGCACACACCTGACGCTTATACAGATCGAATATACCACACTAATATCGGGTCAGAAACATTTACACTCTCGCAAACACACCCCATTTGCGAACAGAGTGACTGCTCCACATAAACATGTTTTTCAAACGCCCGCAAACGGTAAATCTCAGTCGTTAACCTGCCGCAAAAGCAGCGGCGGCATTGGGGAGCGGGGCGCGGACTCCCGCGGCTGCTTTCGAAACGGGCCGCTAGGGGGATTTCAGTGGCGCCCCTACAGGCCGCGCTCGAGGCGTATAGCGGCTCGCTAGCGTTTCGGCATGCGGCGCTGTCGCGGTGAACTCGTCCCACCGAGGTCTGGGAAAAGGCTTAGCATCGCCGCAGTTATCCAGACACTGCTTTGCGAGGCCGCGACGACGACGATCCCCCGCGCAATCTTTCACTGCACTATCACCCCCTTTCACGTATTTGCAGACTGATTTCAGCAATAGCCCCGCTCTGACGGGCGGTGACAAGTTTTAGCTACTGCGGTGTATGCCGTATCATGCATACACCGCACAGTGGGCTGCTTGTCGACCGTGCAGGCAGATGCTTGCCGCGGTCGTGCGTGTAGCGGGAGTTTGTGCCCGCAGAGATGCTCCGTGTTTTTCAGCGTTATTCATACCCTGCAAACGACGCGCTATATCTACAAGCTCAGATAAGCTCGTGTAACGAATGGCGACGATCTACATTCGTCCGTGCCACTGGTGCAGGACGAATACGCCGTGCCGCCGCTGCATACGCCGTGCGCCGCCGGTGCAGGAGCGCTGCGCGCAACACCGTTTCCCCCAGAGCTGGGAACGCTGATTGGCTACAGCATTTAAAGGGACACTGCAGTGAATTTGTCAAGCTCCCGTTTTTTCTTGCACTGAGTAGAATGGCTCAAATCAGCACACTTTTCATCGTTTATCCGGTTGACAAGTCGGTAATTACTTTACAAAGCGCGAAAGAAGAAAAACTACCATGCGCGGTTTGCGGCGGCCGCACCAACTAAAGGCTGTGACGACGGGAGGAGACGCACCGTGATTGGACGATGCCCAAGGTTAGCAACCAAACAAGTTTCGGTTTCGGTTCTGTAAAACAACGTGCTTGACATCCGACGGCATCTTTGGATGGGCATTCTCAATACCTCAGTAATCGTCGTCCCGCGCTTCTGCCATGTTGTCGGCTGTAAAATGCATAAGATAAGCCTCCCAGGACGGCTTGGAACTGTAGCAATCACTAGCCGAGGCCTACGCAGTGGATTAACGCCCTCCGCGTCCCCGCAGACGCTCAAATGCCATGCGCTGTTCCCCCATATTTGGAGCTTGCCTCACTCATGCCTGTATCGTAAAAAGCGTGTTCGCACAAGGCTAAGGGTGTGTTGATTCTGGCCTGTGCCCACTGCCCGCAAGCAGTCGGTGCTTATGGCACAGCACGCCGACGAGAACTCGCTAGCGCGCCAGTGTCAGCCTGCGCGCGTTCTGTGAAATAGTTCGTGGAGCAATGAACGATTGCGGCCAAAAAAAATGTGAACTCAGCACAGAAAACATCGGTGGAATACGAAAAAGTTAACTTATAAAAAAAAGAATATACCCGCGGGGGTTCAAACTCGTGACTTGCAAAACACTTGCAATGGCATACCTAGCGCTCCAGACCACTCGGCCACGGGCTTTTTTTTTCTTTATTGCCTGCTTAGCGACAGCACAACACGCACTGCTCAGTTCACAAATTTGTAGCTACAGCCACCAATCGGCTGAAGGGAGTGGCTTAAAACATCTTCAATTGCGCTAGAACATCCAGAATGGGTAACCACTCAGGTTCTTTTTTTTTCTTTATTGCATGGGAAACTAGCCCGAATAGCTTAAAGTCCCACCCTAACTACAATAACGGTACATTCACTAATACATTTTAAAAGTCAGGCAGGCACACACACGCTTCAAGAAGATGAAACCAGTCCGGCGGCTGCGATTGCGCCGCATAGACGCTGTACACAAGCGCACATTGTTCGCGAAAAATTGACTTAGTTCCACGAGGTTCCTCGACATGGCGGTCAATCATGCGACACTTCCATAGGCTAAACAATCCTATCAGCGCGAAAAGGTCATATGGCACGGAACAGTTCTTCATCACTGGCAGGAATCGCATAGGGACCCGGCAGCTGGGCGGGTGGCGCCACCACTCGGGGCTCCCCTCGTCAGTGGAATGAGCCGGCGCATTGGACTACACAGCCTCCCGTTGTTTTTGTCGTGTTTGCTTCGGTGCTTTGAATGTTTTGGTGGTGTTGTGAGCGGACACGTGAGATGAAACGAAGTCTAGACAGATGTGTTGGGTTCTTAGATGCAGTAACGACTACGCAAACTTGTCGTACGCTTCTAAAGTTGGGTATCGGCTGCAATGCCATGAGCGCTTTTTGCAGCGATTAGCGCTTGGCTACACCCGTTCTAAATACGAATAAAACTACTATTATTAGTATTCATTTCTTCTTAAATGCACTAACGGCTACGCAAACTTATTGGATGCTTCTAAGGTTGGGAATGGGCTGAGCGCTTTTTGCAGCGCTCTGCGTCGATGGCTCCGCGTGATCTGAGTAGGAATAAAACTATTAGGAATATTAGTATTCATTTCTACCACTTTAAATTATCTTCACTGGTTTCAATGACTACGGTTTCCGCGCCAGCCTTAGCGCTGGGATACCTCGATACGTGTGCTTTGTAGAGAAAGGCACTTGCGTACGATGTGGATTACCGTGTAGCCGTATATAGAAACGTTGCGGTAGTTCACACTTTCTGAAACCGTGAGCTTTGTGCCTTCGGTTTTGGTGAGCGATACTGTGACAGCATGGGAGCCTGAAAGCCGAAGTGGAACTCCCACGTTTGTGGTGGTCATTTTATCAAGAGCCAAAGTTATTCACCAACTCAACAGCCCAAGCTACAAACCATCCACCATCCCTCCTTCCCTTCCCGTTTTACCACCTGCGTAGAATAAAGGCTGGCACCGATAGTTAAAAAATGTGGCAGCGTTAACGTCAGCCGGTGTTTTTTAATGCTTAAGTATTCTTTACAGAGTATACCTAAAAAAATCGTGTAATGCCTTGTGAAGACACCAAAAACGCGCGATTAGTTATCTCAAATATGGGTGCATCAGCCCGAGTCCTCCAGCACAGACACATTTCCGACACGCTGGAAAAAGTTTAGATTTGGAGAGGGGTGCATGGAAGTTAAAAATTAAACAGCAAAATCATCTAGCCCCTCGTCTAATGATTACGATGGTTGAACGCAAAGCTTTCTTCGTGCGAAATGAATGGGAAATGATCAAAGATGCTGCGATCAAAAGACCAAACTGCGTGCTGGTCAAATTCGAAGCTCAACTAGTCAAAGTTTAAATCCAGAAGTCAACCAAGGAAACTCACACGAGAAAGCTTTGCAATAAACCATCATCGTCGTTAGACGGAGGAGTGCATGATTTTTCAAGCGTAGGTGGCAGCTTGTAACCGCAGCATTCAGTTGTGAAGCTGAGTACAGGCTTTGGGCACCCTCCTGTCTCACGACCTTCAGCCACGCGGGAATCGGTTTTTGAAAAACCATTTACCAACTAGCCAGCAACCATTCCAATCCTTATAAATCAATGCTTCTCCACGACAAGCAATAACGTTCTACTATCATGCGGTATTTATTCTATCAACGATTCCCGATGACTGTAGTAAGAGCATTTCTGTGAAATTAAGCACGTTTCAGCCGTATGTAATAAAGTTACGGAAGCGTCGTCCATCACAATGTCTGTTTTGAGGGAAATCTTAGAAGGCACCCCCCAACTTTGTCTTTCGCTTGTGCACGACATCGACACCATTTTGTCATCAGCTGCCCAAGGCCAGCGCCGCAGCATTCCTGGATCGGTTGCACACACCGGCTTTGTGGGAGCATTTAGCTGCAATATACTCCTCGATACGCGAAACTGCAAGCAGGCCTGAAAAAATTACATGATGGAACGGACTTTCACTTCCAGCTTGACTTCCAGCTTGGCGCATTGAGCGTCGTCTGCTATTTGTAAATACTGAGTATGGGCGTAAATCACACACATGGCATGCCTCGTAAAGGTCACATCCGCGCTCAAGATTTACCGATCTGAAAAAAGACATTGTGGTTCACGCTTTGCAAGCAGCACCTCAGAAAAACGACAGAAAGCCATGCACAATAACGCTGCGCTGACCGCCACCTGCATTCCACTGACGAGCGGTTCGCCACGGGCGGCGCTGTTCGCTGAAGCGACGGTGGTGCCATACAACGGCCGCCCGGTCCCTATACTGTAAGGGGTGATGTCTATGTCCTTTTTAAGAGTCCGCTGCAGAACATCCCCCCAAAAAACACACCATCCCGACATAAAACAAAGCAGTGATCAATTGTCTCCGGCTGGTTACACAAGCGACAGTTAACAGACCAAGGCACATATACACCTTTACTATTGAGCCATGTTTTAACAGGCAACGTTGATGTGTGCAACTTCAAAAAGAAAGTTTTTGCAGCCACTTGGATGCACATTTTCTTGACGCGCTTCAACACACTGTCATCTAAAAACATCAGATATGGTTGATGGTAAATGGGCACTGGAAATAAACTTTCAATTAAAATGCCCGTCAATTCTTTCCTGGAGAGACCGTACAAATACTCGAGAGAAAAACGCACAATAAGAAACTTGAAAGTGTCCGCAACCTCTTTCAGAAAGCCCCAAAGCGGCCTAGGATTCGCGGGGTGAGTTGGAGCAAATAAAAAAGGCAAATGAGCACTCACTTTATGCTGAATAAAAAGTTTTAAAAACGGATGATCAGCCGTTTTGATAAAAAAGAACCGCGAAACGAGCTGGTGTGCAAACAAATGCACCAATCCAACACCACCAGACCTTAACGGGAGGAAAAGGTTATCGCGGCGCATGGGCTCCCACTTGGATCGCTATACGAAGGTAGCCAACACTCTGTGAAATGCTTGAACGTTTTTTTCGTGCGCAACTAAGGACCTGCAGAACATAAACAAGTTTGGAGACAAGAAATACATTACACAGTTCTGCACGCGCAAATATAGACAGCTCCCGCCCCATTCATGCCTGCGTTTTACGCTTCACTACAGTAAGTGCAGAATACCAATGAGGTCCACTATTCCGAATCTGATGTAGATGAACCCCAAGGTACTGTATTGTTTCAGAGTCCCATGTTATGCCTCCATATTGACGGGGGCATGCGTACCCCACCAGCCCTTCCAAAAACCTCTTGATTTTTCAAGGTTCACCTTAGCACCACTTACATCGCAAAACCGCTGTGTCAGCATCATTTCCTCCGAAACACTTTTCTTGTCCGTACAAAAAAAGGCAAGGTCATCTGCATAGGCTAAAACTTTGACTTCATAGTTTTCCAGTGAGAAACCATGAATGGCACTGCTTTGGGGAATACAAATGAACAGGGGCTCAAGGTACAAACCGAATAAAAGGGGTGACAACGGGCAACCTTGCCGTACGGAAAATCTAATGGGAATAGGTCTAGAGAGGTCGCGATTTATAATCAACCGGGTCGTACAGCTTTTATAACAGAGAGATATGCTTTTATAAAATGCTTTACCAAGCCCAGCTGACTCCAGAACTGCAAAAAGAAAAGGATGGCTAACCCTGTCAAATGCTTTCGCAAGATCAATTTGAAGGAGCGCAACCTGCCCAGCACCATCGGATACGCACTCCAGTACTTAACGAGCAATATGGATGTTGGTCTGAATGCTCCGCCCCTGAATACCGCAAGTCTGGTGCGAACCTATCAGACTTGTGATTACAATCTGTAACCTGCGTGCCAGCACCTTCGCGAATATCTTGTAATCCACGTTACACCGAGATATCAGCCTGTAGCCATCCATGCTTTCCAACTTTTCTGCGTTGTCACTTTTCGGGATTAGTACAGTATAACCTTGGTAAAATGTAGGAGGCAGGACATCGAGTTCATAGGCCTTTGTAAATACCTCATGTAAGGCAGGTGCCAGAATTCTCGAGAATTTTTGGTAGAACTCCGAAGTGAGGCCATCAGGTCCAGGTGACTTATGGGTTTGCAGGTTTGAAATGGCAATTTCCACTTCTTGAAGCGTAATTGGTCCTTCTACAAGAGCCCGCTCATCATCACTCAGCTTAGGAAAAGGCTGGAGGAACATTAAAATCAGGCGTATTACAGGTACCCGTGTTGCCATTAAACAGTTTTTCATAATGAGCACAAAATGCTCCAAGTATACTGCGGCTATCAGAGTAGCTTTGGCCCCCATACTCAATTTCGACTATAACTTTTTCTAGTGCTGTCTGCTTTTCATCTCCAAATGCGCGTCGTGTTGGCGGCTCCTGCAAAAACCTACGCGTTCTCGATCGAACAAGGGCTCCCCGATATTTTTCAGTCATATGCTGCTGCATTTGAGCGTTACATTGCATCATCATCATCAGCCTATCTACGCCCACTGCAGGGCAAAGGCCTCTCCCAATATTCTCCAATTACCTTGGTCCTGTGCCAACTGTGACCAGTTTATCCCCGCAAACTTCTTGATATCATCTGCCCATCTAACTTTATGCCGCCCCCTGCAACGCTTGCCTTCTCTAGGGATCCACTCTGTATACCCTTAATGACTAGCGGTTATCTTGCCTTCGCATTACATGCCCTGCCCACGTCCATTTCTTTTTCTTAATCTCTACTAATATGTCCTTAACACGTGTTTGCTCCCTGACCCACACCGCTCTCTTCTTGTCCCTTAATGTTACACCTATCATTTTCCGCTCCATTGCACGCTGAGTCGTTCTCAATTTAAGTTGAACCCTCTTAGTGAGCCTCCGATTTCTGCACCGTAGGTGAGTACCGGTAAGATGCAGCTGTCATACACTTTCTTCTTCAGCGACAATGGTAGGCTGCTATTCATTATCTGAGAATGTCTGCCATATGCGCCCAACCCCATTCTTACCCTTCTAATTATCTCTGCCTCATCATGGTTGGGATCTGGGGTCACAACTTGGCTTAAGTAGATATATTCGCTTACCACTTCCACTGCCTCGCCACCTATCTCAAACCGCTGCGCTGTCCCGAGGTTATTGATCATTACTTTAGTTTTCTGCATATTAATTTTAAAGCCCACGGTTATACTCTGTTCGTCCAGTGCCGAAAGCATGCTTTGAAATTCGTCCCCCGAGTTACTTAGCAAGGCAACGTCATCAGCAAATCTGAGGTTACTGAGGTATTCTCCATTAACCCTTACTCCCACCTGTTCCCAATCCAACGTTATGAATACTTGTAAACATGCTGTGAATAACATTGGAGAGATTGTGTCTCATCCTTGTCTGACACCCTTCCTTATAGGTATTTTACTGCTCTCCTTATGGAGGATGATGGTAGCTGTGGACCCATTGTAGATATCCTCTAGTATTCTTACATAATGCTCATCTACCCCCTGCTTCCGTAATGCCTGAATGACTGGTAGGATTTCGAAAATGCTTTCTCATAATCTATGAAGGCTATATATAGGGGTTCAGTATACTCAGCGCACTTCTCTATCACCTGATTGATCGCGTGAATATGGTGCATTGTTGAATAACCTTTACGGAACCCTGCTTGTTCTTTAGGTTGACTGAAATCTAAGGTTGCAGAAATTCGGTTAGCGATTACCTTGGTCAGTACCTTGTAGACGACTGACAGTAAGCTGATCAGCCTGTAATTTTTCAAGTGCTTCATGTCGCCTTTCTTATGAATTAGGATGATGTTCACGTTCTTCCAAGATTCCAGTACGCTTGCGGTCATTAGGCATTGCGTATACAGGTTTGCCAGTTTTTCAAGTAAAATTTCTCCGCCATCCTTCAAGAGGTCTGCTGTTATCTGATCCTCACCAGGTGCTTTGCACCCTTTCATTTATTTCAAAGCCTTCCTTACTTCTTCGGTCGTTACTGGTGGTATGTCTATCTCCTCTGAACTACCGTCTCGTTCGGCATTATCCTGGATGTCCCGGATACTGTACAGGTCCCTATAGAACTCCTCGGCCACTGTGACTATGTTATCCCTATTTGTGATGACATTGCCTTGCTTATCTTTAAGTGCATACATCTGATTTTTCCCCGCGCCAAGACGCCTCTTCACTGCTTTCAGGCTACCTCCGTTCTTTACAGCGTATTCGGTCCTCTCCATATTATACTTCCGTATGTCAGCTGTCTTACGGTTATTGATTAACTTCGAAAGTTCCGCTAGTTCTATTCTGTCAGCTGCGGCAGAGATTGTCATGGTTTGCCGTTTCCTAATTAGATCTTTCGTCTCCTGTAAAAGTTTACCAGTATCCTGTCTAGCCATAGTGCCCCCGACTTCGACTGCACATTCCGTGATAATGAGTGTAAGGTTGTCGCTGCCTTCCTGTGTCGTAAGCTCGGCTTCATCGTTAAGAGCTGAATATCGGTTCTGCGGCGCGATCCTGAATTCTTCGGCTTTACGTCTTACTGCTAGCTCATTTATCGGCTTCTTTCGTACTAGCTTGTTGCGGTCCCTCCTCAAATCTAGTGTAATTCGAGATCTTACCATACGGTGGTCACTACACCTTACCCTTCCGAGCACTTCCACATCCTGCACGACATCAGGGTTATTGCATAATATGAAGTCTATTTCATTTTTATGCTCCCCATTCGGGCTCCTCCAGGTCCACTTCCGACTCTCCCGTTTACAGAAGAAAGTATTCATTATGCGTAGGTTATTCCGTTCTGCAGACTCAACTAGTAGGTTATTTCTACAGCCCAGTCCATAGTTCCCAACTGCCTTGTCTCCAGCCTGATTCTTGCCTACTTTAGCATTGAAATCCCCCATAACTACGGTATACTGTGTTTTTACTTTAGCCATTGCCGATTCCACATCTTCATTGAGGCGTTCCACTACTTGGTGGTCTTGACTGTATGTTGGCGCGTAGCCCTGCACCACCTTGAGCTTGTACCTCTTATTGAGCCTAATTACAAGACCTGCTGCCATTTCGTTAATTCTATAGTATTCTTCTATGTTGCCAGCTATGCTTTTATTGTCTAGAAGTCCCACTCCCAGTTCTCTTCTGTCCTCTAGACCCCGGTAACATAGGACGTGTCCATTTTTCAGCACCGTAAAGGCTTCGCCTGCCCTCCTAACCTCGCTAAGCCCTATTACATCCCATTTAATGGCATCTAATTCCTCAAACAACACCTCTAGACTCGCATCGCTAGATAAGGTTCGCGCGTTAAACGTTGCGAGGTTCAGATTCCATTGGCGGCCTGTCCGGATCCAGGGATTCTAAGCACCCTCTGCTGCGTCACAGGTCTGACCGCCGCCGTGGCCAGTTGCTTCGCAGCCGCTGGGGACTGAGGGCCGAGGGTTAATTGGCGTATTCATGGGAGGTTGTGGCCGTTACTGCACCAGGGTGGCCAATCCTGCTCTGGTGAGGGAGTGCATTACCGGCAATGGTCGCCGGGGTCAGGCCACACCCCAAGCCCCTTTGTGCAATTCTATCAATACGCGGATTTTTTTTTGTTTTAAATCCGGTGGGAATTGTCCGGCACTGGGATTCGAACCACGGTCCTTCTGCACGCGAGGCGGATGCTCTACGTCTACGTCATCGATGAAACATTGATGAAACATTGCACATTTCATCAAAAAATGTCCCGGCCTCAGCTCTTTCAGCCTCATGTAATTGCATAAAGGAACTGCGGAGTTCACGCATGTGAAGTCGCTTCAAAAAGGATGACCGAGCCGACGCCTCTATAGCTGCGTTTTTGATTTCTGGTTTAAAAAGGTCCCATTTTTGGAAAATACTAAGGCTTGAAAGTTCGAATGTATCGTTCAAGCAAGCTGCTACTGTGTATTGAAAAAGTCCGTCCCAGAGTATACTATTGTTCAGTTTCCACAGTTCCCAAGGGATGAGAGGAGCGCGCCAGCCCTGTGGACCAATCCGTGCAGAGACCATGCAATGGTCAGTAAAAAATATTGGCCTAACAACATAATCACGCACAATGGAGCACTCTCTGGTTCAGGTTCTTCCGGCATGACTCGATAAACTTCTCTTATATAAGCAACGCTTTCAATGAAGTACTCTCGCACTGTGCGAGCATCCTCTTCGACATTTTGAACCGCCATGCGAGTTTTCCGCATAGAATGCAGACTAAGTGCCATGAACATATCATAGGGCACGCCTCCATCATTGTTTACGGGCAAAAAGCGAATGCCATAAGGCGTTAATAGTAAGTCTTTTTTCAGGGTTCGTTGGAGGATGTCCCAGTGAAACACCGCATCCCAACAGTCCAGAAAGATGTGCTCAATTGTTTCCAGCTTTTGGCATAATCTACAGTGAAGTGTCCATGCCTGTACATATATTCGTTTTTCCTGCAGCCAGGGTTTTACGGGAAGCGTGCCGCCATGAAGTTTAAAGAATAAAGATTTAACAGATGAACGTACTGGCATTCGTTTCACTCTTTTTAGAACATGTTTTCCTGAACCCACTGCATATAACTGACGATAAACCGGAACAGGCAGACACACATCAATCATATCTTTGTACAAACGTTTCCGCGGTACACTACTCAAATACTCCGAGGAAAACCTAACCATTAAAATCCTAAAAGCGTCCACCACTTCGCGCAAGAACCCACGCACACGTACACATCGCATTTCAGATGTTGAAACTACATGGTCTGGAATAACATCACGTAGTCGGACTTGTACCACAGTACGTAGAAAGCAATCTCTCTGATCTCTCAGAAACATAAACCTAGAAAGTATGTGTCGGGTAAACAAATGTGCCAGTCCCAATCCACCACTTTTCACCGAGCGAAACAAATTAGTTCGACTCATGCGCTCCCAACTTGAGCCCCACAAAAACACCGCAAACACTCTGTGCAGCTTTTGTATGTTCCTTCTTGACATACAAATCGACTGCAGGACGTACCATACCTTGGCAACAGCAAACGCATTACATACTAATGCACGAGCAAATACTGACAGATCCCTCCCCCTCCCCCCCATTGTGCTAATTTCTCTCTAACTCTATCAGTTTCTCCGTCCCAGTACTCTCTAGCTTCCTGGTAATTTTCAAGTGGGATGCCCAGATAGCTGGCCGGAGTTGCGTCCAAGGCATGTTCTCGAAAAACACTGGCCTACTTTGCCAGTCACCGTGCCTAAATCTTATGCACTTGTTCCAGTTTACTGCACTGGCAGACAACTCGCAACTCGGCCACGGGCGAGTGCTGCCGACATCGGAAATATAAGCTATATAATGTATAACCAGTTTGCCCTTTTATTTAGTTTTAGCATTTCAAGCAGCTTAGGTGACTATTTGTTGTTTTGAGCTCGTGCAGTAAGTGTCCCCCAAGTTTCCACAATATATCATGTCTAGCAATTGCATTTCTTAGACGGAAAAGCGTTCGCAGATGCGTAGTCGTGCTGCTGACCGCTGTGCTTGTTCGCCCAGCGCAAGAAAGTGCTTCCCGCACCATAGTTTTACGCTGTACGGTAAAAGTATCAGTTGATTTTATTTCCTTAGTACCTATATTGACTTCGCTGACTCTTCCCTCTCCTTCAAGAGGCCTTATATTTTCCTACTGGCGTACCGAAGGGTCGCTTGTGCGCTTGGGCAGCGCTTGTGTCAGGCGTCCTTGACTTGGAGCTAGATACAGTGTACAAACTAATGAAGTAAAGAAAGGCACATTGTTCCATTCAGAAAGGTGTTGTGGCTTAGTTTCAACTGAGCGAACGAATTGCGACGACCCGTCGGCGACCGGCGGACGAAACGCTGGGCCGACTGACTCTGTCTGAAGGCCGGGGAGCCGTGCATTAGCGCAACCATTTGCCAGCTCGTCTCCTCCCGACGTCACACGGAAACGCCACAGAAAATGGGCGAGGGTGAAGAGAGGAGGACAGCATTTTCGAATTGATTTTTCTACAAATAAATTCGCGTAAACGCGCTCACAGTGGTCGAAACAGGGCCTAGGGAATCCGGACTACAATTTGCGCTCGTAATCCCGCAATGTTCGCAAATCAGTTCAGTGACCCTTTAACGAGGCCCACCAATAGCGCAGCCGTACTGTTGAGAGCTTCGTGCGTCACACTGGTGCGTCACAAGCGGTCTGTGTCACGTCAGAGCGCGGCAGTGTGGCGGCAAGGAAGCCGTAGGTGAGCAAGGAAAGACAGAAAGGATCTTTGTTGCGTGTTTGTGCGGCCCCTGCTTTACGCGGAGGTGTAATATTTGGTTTACATTGTCGTGAAGGGGTACTCTAGCAATTGCGTGATTGAATATGGCGACCTTCAGAGGCCTATTTTATTTATTTATTTATTCAGGTACCCCTAAAGGCCCTCCGTAGGAGGGTATTACATAGGGGGGAGCATGCGCATACGTGAAACATAACATCAATGGGTGCTAACAGAATGATAAATTACAAACGTAGCAAAAAATGCAAGCAATAGGAATTTTTAAAACACGTAACTACAAAAACATATAACTACAAGGCAAGCACATCACAGCAAAAAAATAATAAAAAGCTCAATATACGCAAGCAAGAACAGAATTAGGTCACTTCATTTTTTAAAAAGTCTTGAAATTTTGTTAGGTTAGCTTCTGTGCCAATGTGCTGTGGTAGGTTATTTAGGGCCCCTTTAATGGTTTCGGGCGACACTTGCGAATGCAAGCTGGCTCATTGTGTTCTCGGGACAACGCTCGTTGCACAGCTAACAATGACAATAATTTTATTTCAAACTTAAATTTACAAAAATGGCGCAGCTTGTACTATCGTGCATTGAAATACGAACAACGTACGGAGCGCGTGGCTTTCAGGACGTGCCGCAGATCCTGGCGACGGGCTGCGTGGGAACAATTAAGTCACCAGAGTTCGGGACCTACCTTGATATGGAAAGACCGTTGGGCGCTCAGCACGAAACTAAATAGCATTTATTGAGGTGGGGAAGGCCACACAGCCGTAGTTGGGGAACGGGAAGAAAAGAAGAGGAGGACGAGGTTGCGATCGGTCAGTCACGAATGGGCCTCGTTTGAGATGATCAGCAGCCCCGTTTACATTGACACGATAAGGGCGCGTTGAGTCGATACAAACAGGTTTTCTGGACTCAGTCCAGTCGACTCAGAGGCAGGGGGTAGGTTGATTGATTGATTGATTGATTGATTGATTGATTGATTGATTGATTGATTGTAGGGTTTAACGCGCAGAAGCAACGCAGGTGATGAGGCATGTCGTAGTGGAGTTCTCCGGATTAATTTTGACCACCTGGGGATCTTTAACGTGTGCCGCAACCTCGTATATATGGGCGTTTTTGCTTTTCACCTCCATCAGAAAAGCGGCCGCCGCGGCCGGGAATCGAACCCGCGTCCTCGTAGGGGTAGGTTGACTCGTTCGTCGGGCTGAGTTGGCGGGCCGCGAGAACAGAATACCGTATTAGCGCGGTTCTAACGCGCCCCTCATTTTAACGCGCGGGTACGTTCGCGCAGGAAAGTCCGAAAAAAAAATTGTCACTGACTGTACCGCACAGATAAAAAAGACTTGACACCACCTACCTGGAAGAAGGAGATTTTATTTAGCGTATGCAGCTGGGGAAGCCAAAAATGATTCTGCTTTATAAGATTGCTTATCCAGCTGCTGCTGGAAATGAAGCTATGGTGGGAAACATTGAAGCTTTTGTGCCTTGATCGTCATAATTCTAGGCGTGACGGGCTAATTGCAGCAGCACAAAAAAAATGTGCAACAGCTGACCAAGGTATGCGCCATGCTATTAAAAATTAGTGCGCCGAAATTTACTCATGTGGTGTTGATGGATTGTCCGTTGCGTATGGCAGTGCTGCTGGATTTCGGTTTTGAGCCCGATTGTAACGCGCATACAAAGATTAAGGCTACCTCTTACCAAAAAAGGGTGCGCGTTAGAATCGTGAAAATGCGGTAGATTTTTTTCCGGGAACCTCTCCGCTTCCCTAGATTCTTTGGACGGGGTTCATATCAGCGGAAGCGGTCGAGGTAGCTGAACCCACCAGTCGACTCGACCCTTTCTCGCCGAGCCCATGTATCCGGGGCTGATATCTTGGGACTCGGGAGGGAGAGCGTAGATCCCATCGGACACTACCCTTGCCAGGCCACTCTTAATTAAAAAAAGCGCCTAGAGCATGTATGAAATTAGGGTCTTTGTAAGGGGCGTCACCACGAGACCAGTTATGGGGTAGAAAAGAATCAAGAGAAGACGCAAAAGCTGCACAGTGCCAAGTGAGGTGTTTGAGGCCTGAGAAAACATTTTGCTGACAATGGAAACAGTACGGAGAGGCTGAAGAGTCCAAGTGCAACTATTTCTGCGGTGTGGCGGGTGTAAGGGCAGCATTAGCGATTGTCTTGTTAACAAAAATTTCTGCGGAGCGGGAAACACCTTGCAGGTTACCCTGCGGAGTCTTCCCGGCGAGCCACTTTCGGCGAGAATAGAGAAGAGAGTCTTAGCAGTCTGTATGCTCCGTCATTTACGTGGGTACCGTGTTGACCGGGACCCGACTGGGAACTTTCGCATTCGTTCCGGTAGCGTGGATTAGTTCTGCGGGCCAGCCCTCGTCCTGCCCCCGCATTCATTACGGCGGGGGATGCCCTCTCCGCCGTGCCGCGCGCACAGGCGCAGTCTGGTCCCGGTCGACACGGTACCAACGGAAACTATAGAACAGACGGACTGATAAAACTCTCTAATGTCTAGCATGGTCCAGGTGGAGGCGCGGATGTAGGCCGGTACCAGGTGCAGGATCGGGAGCAATCAAGGGAGGAGTATTTTTGAAACCTTCAGAGAGCGCGACACTGAAAAAACGCGAGACGAAGAAAGGGAACACAGGACGAGCGCTACTCGCAACTAAAGTTTAATCAGAAAAAAATGAAGTAGATATACCCTCCCAGTCATCAGACCACGCATGCGTCTCCTATAATCAGATGGGAACAACCCAAAAACCACAAACAACAATAAAACCCACAAAAACCAAACCAAACACGTACATCATCAACTGCCACAGGGTGTAAAACTCAATGACCACCAAGATACGCAATCTCTTTCTCGTTGGTACGATGATGATGTAGGTGTTTATGTATATATATATATATATATATATATATATATATATATATACAAAAGATAGGTCGGCAGTCTACAATGCCAACGGAGGCATAGGGGTGTGGTTAGGCTCTTTTCTTTTTTCACTACGGTTAATTAAGTAAACATTTTTTTTAAATATACAGAAGAAAGAAAGAAAAACACGCGCCCAGAGTGGGGACCGAACCCACGCCTTCCCGCCAGTAACCCGCTCATGACAGGCTGTAGACGTTCGAGTCACGCCCCGGGGGTTGAAAAGAAGGTCCCCTTCTCCCCGTGTAGTCAGAGTGGCGCTGGCTACCACCCTCAAGCGTCAGATACACTTCTAGTAAATATAAATAGCCCAGAAAGTGAAGGAGAACACAGTCGCCCAGATAGCCGAATTGGTAAGGCATTCGACATGTAATCGAAAGGCGTGGGTTCGGTCCCCACTCTGGGCGCGTGTTTTTCTTTCTTTCTCCTGTATATTTAAAAAAAAAAAGTTTACTTAATTAACCGTAGTGAAAAAAGAAAAGAGCCTAACCACACCCCTATGCCTCCTTTGGCATTGTAGACTGCCGACCTACCTTTCTGTATTTCCTCAACGAGCCCCTCATTTCCTTACTATATATATATATATATATATATATATATATATATATATATATATATATATATATATATATATATATATATATATATATGTATACAGTGTAGCCCGGTTATAACGAAGTAAGCGGGAATCTGAAATTTCTTCGCTATAACCGCTTTTTCGCTATATCTGGACTAATAAAAGACCGCTATAATTGGGACGGGAAATCAAGATCACTTCGTTATAACCGCTATATCGCTGTGAGTGGGTTCGTTATAAATGGGCTACACTGTATATATATATATATATATATATATATATATATATATAGCGAATTAGAATAGGAAATAAGGGGCTCGTTGAAAATAAGGCAGAAATAAAGTTTGGCAATCAAGAAAACCTCGGAAAGCAAAGGGGAGGATATGGTAGGTCATTCAAACAGATAAAGAATTTGGAAAGAAAGAAAGCGGAGAAAAAATGACCGCGAGGTGGGATCCGAACTCACGACCTCCAGAATACCGGTCTGGTGTGATAACCACTACGCTACCGGCGGGGCTATTTTTCCCCTCCACTTTCTGGGGTATTTATGTCAATGTAATTTTGTCCTGTGCTTGGGGGTGGTAGCCAGCGCCACTCTGACTTCTCGGGGTGAAGGGGAGCTTCTTTTTAATCCCCGCGCCGTGACTCGAGTGTCTACGACATGTCGAGAGTGGTCAACCAGCGTTGAACCCTCTTAAGCTCCCTATGGCACCAAGACTGGCAGAACAGAGGCCCTCGCTATGCATGTAGCGAGGGCCTCGTTCCAAATTCTTTATCTGTTTCAATGACCTACCACAACCTCCCCTTTCCTTTCCGAGGTTTTCTTGACTGCCAACCCTTATTAAGTGCGAATGCACTTCTTAAGCGAGCCTGAATCGTCCGCCGCCGTTGTCCGCATAGCAACAGCTGCGGGTGCGCGCGCTCCTCGTCTTCCTCCTCGTCTTCCCTATCAACGGGGGGAGATGGGCGCGCGCTACTCTCCTCCTCCTCTCTCCGCTCAGTGACTGCGGGTGTTGGGCGCCTCCTCTCCACTTCGGGCGGGAGAGCTCTCGCTCGCGTAGCGGGCGCTCCGCATTCCGACGCGTGAGGGCTCTCGTGTAGCCCTCGCCGTAACGGCGGGCGCTACTCTCCTCCTCCTCTCTCCGCTCAGTGACTGCGGGTGTTGGGCGCCTCCTCTCCACTCCAAGATCACGATATCCACCGTAATCGCGCAATCAACAACCGTGCATTCGCACTTACACACTCTCCCCCTCGGGGAAGTGCGAGGGAATTTTCTTCTGTGTTATTTCTACGAGCCCCTCATTTCCTATTCTGATTCGCTACATGCATAGCGAGGGCCTCTGTTCTGGCAGTCTTGGTGCCATAGGGAGCTTAAAGGGGCACTGACACAAAATTTTGAAGGCGAGATAACTTCGGAGATAGATTGGTGGGAACACATATACAGCATCTGCAAAATATCATCGGCGAATACAGCCGAGAACATATTTAAAATCAATTTTAAAGTGTGCGAAACGCAACCGAGCAGCCAGCAGAGGACCACGCGCAATCGACATCCCGAGGATATTGTGTAAATAAACAACATCCAAACACGTCACGAGTTTGTGTTTGCCGCTTCCGCACTGCGGGCGTTTTTCGCCGGCTCGCCCTGCTCGCTGTTTCAATCGGAGGGCCGGAGGGCGGAGCTTCTGCTCTCGAGATCGAACGACCCGATCGTTGGCGGCGGAGGCGCTGTGATTTCGTCAACTAATCGGGCAGCTGGCCGTGACCAAAGTTCTACAGCGATTCCAGGCACTCTGTTTCGATTACTGTTTATTACCATTGGATGCGAAAACGCGCCGGAGGCACGAAAAGCCCACTGAGCTAGCCGCACGGTCGCTGTGCAGGCGGCGGCCACGGCCGCGAAGTGGCCCAGGCCGGTGCAGGTAGCTCGAGTGATAGCTTGTTACCGCTGCACGAAATTGTCCCCAAGTCCCGACCATGGTGCTTACATGAGAAAGGAGTTAATGATGCGATGGCGGGTTGCATTAAAAATTGTCATCTGCACCGCTTACGAGAGCGGCACTCGAATATCCGCCGCAGTGCTAAGCCGAACACATCTGTAGGCGGACCTGTAGGCAGTCCAACCGGCTGCTCCCAGCGCGCGTCTTGCCACCCACCGTCTCGAGCGTCGCGCGTCGTTCTTTAGCCGCGGTAGCATTTGCACTCGCAGCGCCTGCGTCACATCCACGGTCGCTTTTTAATTAAGCGCCTCACGAGATCAGTACGGGGGGCATTCGCAGAAACTGCCGTATGCGGATTCGACAGTGCTCCGGCGGCTCTGCTCTGTGATATCCCTCCGATGGTCACGTGGTCAGCTTTGTTCACACAAAATCTACAAAATCCATCGTTTCGCGGCACTCGCTGAAACCGAAACTGCGACTGGCCGCATTGGAAAATGCCTCTAATTAAACAATCGTCGCACGCTGAAGCAAATGAGGTTTCTACAGGTTATAAGTAGGTCACTAGCTACTTATCGCAAAAAAAAAAAAAAAAAAAAACACAAGATGCAAAATTTTTGTGTCAGTGCCCCTTTAAGAGGGTTCAACGTTGGTTGACCACTCTCGACATGTCGTAGACACTCGAGTCACGGCGCAGGGATTAAAAAGAAGGTACCCTTCACCCCGAGAAGTCAGAGTGGCACTGGCTACCACCCCCGAGCACAGGGAAAATTTACATTGACATAAATACCCCAAAAAGCGGGGGGAGGGGGGGGGGAATCGCCCCGCCGGTAGCGTAGTGGTTATCGCACCAGACCGGTATTCTGGAGGTCGTGGGTTCGGATCCCACCTGGCGGGCATTTTTTCTCCGCTTTCTTTCTTTCTTTCCAAATTCTTTATCTGTTTCAATGACCTACCACAACCTCCCCTTTGCTTTCCGAGGTTTTCTTGACTGCCAACCCTTATTTTCTGTGTTATTTCTACGAGCTCCTTATTTCCGATTCTAATTCGCTACATGCAAAGCGAGGGCCTCTGTTCTGGCAGTCTTGGTGCCATAGGGAGCTTAAGAGGGTTCAACGCTGGTTGACCACTCTCGACATGTCGTAGGCACTCGAGTCACGGCGCAGGAATTAAAAAGAAGGTACCCTTCACCCCGAGAAGTCAGAGTGGCACTGGCTACCACCCCGAAGCACAGGAAAAATTACATTGACATAAATACCCCAGAAAGCGAAGGGGGGGGGGGGGGGGGGGGAATCGCCCCGCCGGTAGCGTAGTGGTTATCGCACCAGACCGGTATTCTGGAGATCGTGGGTTCGGATCCCACCTGGCGGGCATTTTTAAGTGCGAATGCACTTCTTAAGCGAGCCTGAATCGTCCGCCGCCGTAGTCCGCATAGCAACAGCTGCGGGTGCGCGCGCTCCTCGTCTTCCTTAGCAACGGGGGGAGATGGGCGCGCGCTGCCTGGCCGCTGACATGGCACATACCCACGTGGGGGATTGGCCAGGAATCGGGCGTGAGAAGGGCTAATGCACCCGCTTAAAGGAGAACTGACACGAAATTTCAAAGCTGAGATCCGCTCTAGCAATCAAGTAGAACGACAACACAAATAGGTGTCGGTGAATAAATGCATCTTTCTTTCTTTGTAGTTGTGTGTGTGTGTGTGTGTGATCTCTCTTTCGCGAACATTACCGAACCGCGCAAATTCAACTCGTGCATTCGCACTTTCACATTCTTTCCCTCGGGGAAATGCGGGGAATTTTTTTCTCCACTTTCTTTCTTTCTTTCCAAATTCTTTATCTGTTTCAATGACCTATCACAACCTCCCCTTTGCTTTCCGAGGTTTTCTTGACTGCCAACCCTTATTTTCTGTGTTATTTCTACGAGCTCCTCATTTCCTATTCTGATTCGCTACATGCATAGCGAGGGCCTCTGTTCTGGCAGTCTTGGTGCCATAGGGAGCTTAAGAGGGTTCAACGCTGGTTGACCACTCTCGACATGTCGTAGGCACTCGAGTCACGGCGCAGGAATTAAAAAGAAGGTACCCTTCACCCCGAGAAGTCAGAGTGGCACTGGCTACCACCCCCAAGCACAGGGAAAAATTACATTGACATAAATACCGCAGAAAGCGGGGGGGAATCGCCCCGCCGGTAGCGTAGTGGTTATCGCACCAGACCGGTCTTCTGGAGGTCGTGGGTTCGGATCCCACCTGGCGGGCTTTTTTTCTCCGCTTTCTTTTTTTCGTTCCAAATCCTTTATCTGTTTCAATGACCTACCACAACCTCCGCTTTGCTTTCCGAGGTTTTCTTGACTGCCAACCCGTATTTTCTGTGTTAAATATATATATATATATATCAAAGTTGCAGTCCTTATTGCCAGTGCAGTTTGGCGTTTTAACAGTGTTTTATAGTGTTAAAACGCCATGGTTAAAAAACACTGTTAAAACGCCAAACAGCACTGGCAGTAAGGAGTGCAACTTTGATATGTGTCCTTACGGAATCCCTCGTCCCGTACGTCTCTGTTCTACAATATATATATATATATATATATATATATATATATATATATATATATATATATATATATATATATATATATATATATATATATATATATATATATATATATATATATATATATATATATATATATATATATATATATATAGGGAGTAGTAGAACTTTGAAGATGGTAGAGAACACAACACACCGGGAATACAGCATTAGGCATTTTCGTGCATATACCTCATCCAAAGACTATGACCGTTCACTCTGCTCTGTACCTGGTCACCTATTTTATTTAAGATTCCTTAGCGTCTAGCTTAATACTCGCCCTCATCCCTCCAACCTTTGCTTTTGGAATTCAATTTTATTTATTTTATTTCTCTCTCTCTTTTTTTTTTTTTTTTTTACTTCGCGTGGTCTTGTGCCCCGTACGTCACTCTAACTTTATCTTTTCGTTTTTGAGTTTCAGGACAGGCCTGTTCCAGGAATGTTGCCGTGGGTGACACGTGCCATTTCAGTTGCCGGGTCATTGCCTTTTCTTTTGTGTGTGGGTTTATGTGGTTTCCCTACCTGATTTTGTTCTCCCTTTGTTTTCTTTTTTCCTTGACCTAGTTAGTTTTTTTCCCCCGTCTCTATCTTTTCTTTTGACCTGAAGCTTGCAGATAGTTTCTGATAAGGACCCCACCCTCACCGCCTGGTCTGCTTCCGGCGGTTCTGAGAACCCCGCGGAGGGTCAATAAACACCCTCATCCTCTCTCCAAAAATTCCACGAACATCAACCACCAGCTGACTTCCGTGTGACCTACTTCACGGCTTAAACTAGACAACCTTCTTGGCCCCTCAATCTCTCCCCCGACACACTCCTAAACAAATCAGCTTGCTCAATTTCCCTTCCATCTTTCCCTCTCCTTTCACCTGGGGTCCTACCCCTATATAAACAGTGCCTGCCAGGCGAGAGATTGCCCTGAGGAAAGCAAGTTCTCTTTGCTGAAACGTAGGCCACAATCGTGCTTTTACCTTGTTCGAAGTTTTTCTTCTCTTGTATATATATATATATATATATATATATATATATAAGGTATCTAAACACATACACTCTTGATAAGCATTTCACACATGGTTCATAAACGTTTCAGGAAGAGGACTTCCTTTCTTCAGACAGTTTTCTCTTTTCCCCGATTTATATATAAAGGCAACTCACAAAGAGCACGTAAAAGCCGTACACACGGGAAAACAATAACAAGGATGTTTACTTATACGCATCGGCAAGGGTCGTGCCGTCATTAGAGTGCACCTATATACTTTGTTATAATCTGGTTTAGGCAAGTCTCGTGCCCATAAGTAAACGTCCTTGTTATTGTTTTTCCTGAGTGTCCCATGGAATGCATTGTTTTGTCTTTCCGCCCAATGTGAAGTGACCATCACAGCCATAAGATACCGCCTTCTCAAACTGTCGGTTCTGTAACTACCCTGAATCCCTAGAACATTGCTTATTTGAATGGCGCCGCTTCACGGAGCCGATGAAAATTTATCTCACTGCCACATTCGAACGCGCTTCGATACATTCTCAATCCTTGGCCAATCCCAGTTAAGCTTCAATGGGTACGCAGCATTATCCTAAAAAAGAAGATCATAGCTCCACGTTATTTCATTTAGGCCATGTCTAGAGTGCCGTCCGACAGTATTATAAGCACTTTACTATATCGACGTCCACCGGTGTTTTGTAACAAAATTGCCGCGTCCGGCACTACACTCTTAGTCGCGTCCCGGATAGCGTCCTATTTATATGCGGTTGGCAGCCTCAATACCGTGATATAAGAGGCCCTGACAGACTTCTTTTCCGTGACAAAACCTCAGGTGGTTACAGCATGCTTATATGCTGCGCCAACGACCCGTGTCACGGCTATATACTAGCGGACAGCCTGACGCCAGGAAATAAATAAAAAGAGGGGGGCAATCGTGACGCTCCGAGCGATATGTGTGGCTTGCGGCGCATGCGCGTATTCCCCCTCACACAATGGCCCGCAACCTTCCTTTGCGGCGGCCGACGACACGCGCCCGACAACACGGCGACAGCCGAAAAACATTAAAAAAAAATTTGCGCGCACATGCGCCGTAGGAGTGGAAAAAAGATCGTGCGTGGCGAGTTATGGTCCGGTGATTTGTCTTTAGCGCGCGTGCGCAGTATGGAGTAATTTCAGCGCGGAGCAAGTTGGGGTCCCGCGCTTTGACTCATGCTCTGTATAGTTCATACTCAGTTCCGAGCGTTCACACTTGACCACGTTCGCTTCCGCTGACATCAAATGTGTGCATCAAAATCAGTGTAACAGGAGAAGCAACTGCGAATGCAGTTGCTTCCCCTGTTACACCAACCCTGTTACACCGGCCACCGGGAACGCAAGCCAAGCAGCGGCGCCATGTCAAGCCGGCTGGTGTGTGTATTACGGGCATAGCCCGGTTGAACACGAGCGGATAGGTAAGTCCCTGGATTTCTTTTTTTTTTTCGAGGGGTGGGGGAGCGCAGGAGGAGGAAGTAACTTTATTGCGTCCAGAGGAAAGGCCTAGTTATGGCCGGTGTGCTTCAGACGACGGCCAGGATGCCTTGGCTCCTAGCGGCGTCTTCGGCCCTCTGGACGGCCCAACGCTGGATGACAGGGTCCTCGCTAAGCAGCACGGTCTCCCACTGCTCCTTGGTGTGAATAATAAATGTTCCCTCTGTATTGCTGAAGTCTTTTCTTTGTATAGCAGGGCATTCCCAAAGCATGTGTGCCAAACTTGCAAGCTGAGGGCAGTACTTACATTTACCGTCACGAATTTCTGGGTGGAAGTGCCTGTAGAGGCCTGGGCTGGGATATGTATTGGTCTGAAGACGCCTCCATGCAACTTCTTGTTTTTTGGTCAGCGAGGGGTTGGCTGCAGGGTACTTCCGTCTTTCGCCTCTGTATTGGTCGAGCACGTCCCGGTAGGTGCACAGGCGATCCTTGGTGTTGTCGGCAGGGTGTAGGGCGGATTGCAGGGGCTCTCGGTTGGTGAATGCTCGAGCAGCCTCGTTGGCCCGTTCGTTGCCCTCCAGGCCCGCGTGTGCGGGCGTCCATATTAAAGTGGTTCGGCTGTCTACGTTCTTGTCCTGCTGGGCAAGGACTCGCAGTGCCGCACTGGAGATTCTCCCCTTTGTGAAGTTGCGGATTGCAGGTTGAGAGTCGCTGACAATTTTCCTCGCTCGGGTTGTGGCTAGGGCTAACGCTATGGCTAGTTCTTCACCTTCTTCGGGGTGTCGTGTTCGGATGGAGCAGGCGGTGAGAACCTTTCCTTCCTGGTCGGTGACAACTGAGACCATAGCCCTTCGCTGTTCGTAAGAGGCAGTGTCCGTGTAGACGACTTGAGGTTCCCCTTGAAGCTGTCTCCCTAGCGCTAGGGCTCGCATATCTCTTCGCTTTTCGTTGTAGACTGGATGCATGTTCTTGGGGAGGAGAGGAATGTAGATGCCTTTGCGTAGTTCGGCTGGAACAGTGTGTTTTTCTCCGAAAGATCTCTCGTACGGGATGCGTAGGCGGTCGAGGATTTGCCTGCCGGTGGCCGTCTTGGTCAGACGCTCGAGGTGTGCAATACGATGCGCCTCGATGAGCTCTTCGAGGGTGTTGTGTACACCCAGTGCCTCAAATTTTTCATTAGAGGCACATATCGGGATTCCCAGAGCCTGCTTATGCACCCTCTTGATGAGACTGTTGATTTTATTGCGCTCTGCCTGTTTGAGGGGTAAGAAAGGGGCTACGTACGTAATTCTGCTAATTACGAACGTATACACGAGCTTTAGCAGAGTTTTCTCCTTCATGCCTCTATTGTTGTTGGCTATCCGCGCAATCAGTCTCGTGATCTGATGGGTGGCTTTCTCTAGTGTTTGCACTGTCTTGCCGTTGTGTCCGTTGGCCTGGAGATACGGTAAATTTGACGTTCTTATAGAGAGGATTCGGGTTCCCAGTGCGGCGGCCGTTTCGGGATCCAGGAGGAAAACGAAAACGCTTGCACATGTGGGGTACTTCCGTTGCCGTAATGAGTATACCTCGGTGCCATAAAGAATTTGCGTTTTTACACACGTCCCATTTTCAAGGTCAAACCACAAAAAAACCAGTTTGAATTATGTATTTTTAAATATTCTATGGCCACTGCTTGCCATTTTCGGTAAGAGTAGCAAAAAGTTAGTTATAACGTTTTTTCTTAACCAGATTTTCGCGTCGTCGCTTCGGCTAGTGAATTTTCTTGCCCGTTGAGTAGTCTGGATCCTGTGGCGATTTGGAAAATTTCTTACGGTGCGTTTAAGTAGTAAAGTTTTCACATGAAGCAACATTCATGAGTAACACCAGCCTCCATCTTGTTGTGTTCGGCACAGCTGTCGTCTGTCTGGAGTGTCAACTCGCGGTTTGCAGAAACATGATGCAATGGCAGCGCAAACGCGGCGCGGCGCCGGCGTGGAGGTTGCTCAAAGCGGTGGCTTCTAATGTTGTTACTCAGCTTCCTGTAAAGGCGTTTAACAGGAGGCCATGGTTACAGATGCGTTGGCTGTTGGTCGGTGCGCGCAGTTTACCTATGCTTTAGCAAAAGATATTGCTAGCAGTTTTATTCGATCTTTCATAAAATGTTTTGCCCCATACTATTGGTGGAAATTGTTTCATAAAAAGAAACTAGGGCCCATTACCCTCCGCGTGTAACAGCGAAAAGGGTTTTTTTACGACGTCCAATTGACGTGCCAGGGTCAAATAAAATTATGCCAAAGTTTTCTCGCACGCCTTCGCACTGAAAAAGCGCTCGGCCTTCCTATGTATATGAAGAAAACGTCCTTTTGGAGAGCTTTTGAATATAAAGCAGATAGAAAGAAATAATTGCCTAAACTACAGCGATGCACTTGCCTGATTTATGATATTTTCACATATCCGCTAAGGTGTTGGTGATACTTCTGCTGCGCTCCTTCAGGCTATACTGCTTTACCGCCGATAAATAACGCCACAATTTTGTACCTGGTCACTTTTTCAACTACCTTTTCTTTTCATCACGCGGTGCCAACACAACAGAATGCTACCCGTAACTCGAGGTTTTTGAGATGTTTAAAACGCTGTTTCCATTACAGTGCGACGAAATCCCCGAAGCAGCAGCTCCCGGGCCAAAGATTGCCGGGGGGGATTCTACATCATCGGAAGTGGTGTATTTCTACCCCCTCCTCTTCCCTTTCTCTCCCTGCGATACATATGTGGTGCAGGCTGGGAACCTCTTTTCCTCTCACAGTCACCTCACCTCACCTGGACCATAATTGAAGCCCGGAGAAAGTACTTTTTCTTTGTTTGGTAATATATTACATTAGGACATGAGGTATACCCGTCAGATTTAGGCCAAACATTGGGCTTTATACAGTCAGCAGCCTGCAAAAAAGATGAGTTTCCTCCCTGTTCAGCAAGCTGCTGAAAATTCCATAAATGAAAGAATAATTTTATCTTGACAGGTCCTTATTTGCTATTCCACAAAAAAATATTTTCATTTGTGTGTTCCATAAGGGCAATCTGCTAATATTTGTATTTGTTATTTCAGTATAAGTATTTCGTGTTCGTATTTGTATTTTTGATATCAAATAAAAAGAAAACATCGTTCCTTCGACATGGTGTCATTCATGTAATTTTAATCTCACACTTGTGCATGCTCATGAGTTCGAAAATGACAAAATACTTAAAATTTACATACCCAACTCAGCTCTCTGTTAATGTCCCAAGCTTGTATAAGTAGACTATCACTTCAAGATCCGGATAGGTTTAAGGTATACAGATACTTCCTTTACAGCTTTGCTTGTAACATGGCATTATAAATATAGGGAGTTTTTTTTTAAATTCGTGGTATGTGCATTGAGGCCTGATAGAACAGGTGGCAAAACACTGAGATTATAAAGGTAAAACCTCATTGCATGATAACTGAGGTCATGAAGGTGTTCCAGAAGTGCACAAGTCACAAATGTGTTAGTGCAATTGCAGCCATTGTAACATTTATTGGTGGCAATGTTTTATCCGGTCTAAACTTCAGATGCACAAGTGTGCATTCATTACCAAGTGCTATGGTTTTGGTGAACTACCTTGAAAATGTTGAAAATGCTCAACCGCGACCTTGCGCTTCCGCGTACAATAATATAACTCGTTAATAACTGGAGCGCGAGTTAAATGAGGCCACTTAAAAACATTGCAAAAATTAAGAGAATTGTCTACTAATGCTCAGCATTCTTATGGCGCTTCTCTTTAGTGTGAGTCTTTTAGAGCCAAATTTCTTGAATTTTTAAGTCCTGTCCGTCAAATTATCTCCATTTACACTATTATAACGATCACAGGTGTTACTGGCGCCAAATCTGCATTTTTTGTAAATGAAGGGCGTTACACGGCTCACCATTTTTCGTATTTTTTATATTTTTTTTGGTTTTTCGTTTTTCAAAGTTATGTTCGGCCAATTCTCTCGATCTACGCTATGATAAAAATTCCAAGTTTCCGCAAAATCTGCATTATTGTGGAAATGCAGGGTGTTATAGTGTTTACCAGTTTGTCATTTTTTTATATTTTTTTATTTTTTGGTTTCTCAAAATTTGGTTCGACAAATGATCTTTACGATATTATAACGATTAAAGGTGGAACTTCAGCGAAAACTGCATTTTTCTGGAAATGCAGGGGGTTAGAAGTTACACGGCCGAGCGCCTATCCGGTCTGCGCGAGAAAACGCTAAGATATTCTTTGTGTGCTCGCGATCACCAATTCTTCAGGCGACGCGGCAATTCTGCAGGCGTCGCGACACAATGTTATATAGAATGAGTAATTTATTATTGGTTCTTTACATTACCAGAGACGTAATTTACTACCGCCCCCTCTTACAAAAATAAAGGTGAAGGCATGTAACAGCACCATCAGAAGAGCTACGACGAGCAGAAAAAAATTCAGTACACCATTTCATGCTTGGTATACTTGCCACTCGTGACCAGACAGCTCTTATGTTCAGCACGACAGTGTGCCTTACGTGCTAGTTATTTGCATGCATTGTCATAGGAGTCACTTTCCGCGAATGGCCAAGAATACTTTTGGTTACAAGGCAGAAGAACTGTTATCAATTCCGTTTGCATCGATGGAATAAATCACCGCATGGCGCATCATACTGTTGAAATGGGCACACAGCATGACAAAAGGTTTCCGCTCGTAACAATTTACTTAAAGCCCTCCAAACCGTAGTATTATGCCTCTTTGGTAGAGTGATTCGAAAACGGTAGTCTAAAGAAAGTAACTCGCAGCGGAATGTGTTATTTAAGACTCCTGCTTGACGCGCAACAGCATGCAGGATACTTATAAGCCCATGTTTGCCCTCCCCAGCAACCCGTGGGTCGTGGAGCAGTGGTTATGATACCCGCCTCTTCATGTGTTGTAGTAGACCCAGGTTCGAGTCTCCGTAGGGTTGTGTGTATGTGCCTATGTGCACTTTGTGTGTCTCGTATGATGTAACATGTGTTAGAGCATTCGTCACGGGATGCTGATGTTGACCTGGCAATGCGAGCAAAAAAAAAAAACCGGATAAGCTCAATTCAGGCCGATTGGCTGGTTTTTTCTTCTTTTTTTGGTGTAAAGCAACAAGGCCGCTTATTTGAGGGGCCGTATGATTTGGGGGCCGTGTCGTAAGCGGGAATAGATTAGCATAACGGGCCGCGTAAAAAAATTACGGCCAGTGGCCTGCCGAACACACGGCCCGGTGTTTAGGTGGCCCGCTGGTTAGGTGGCCCGCTGGTTAGGTGGCCCGCTGGTTAGGCGGCCCTCAATACGGCCGCTTAAACACCGGCCGCGTGTTCGGTGGGCCGCATGTTTGGCGGGCCGCTTGCGCGCGAGGCCGCCTGAACCGCCGCTTTATACGCCTCGAGCTTCGCGATCGCTGCGCCGCCTCCCGCCGCTTCTCCGCGGCGTTGACGGGATTTGCGCTGCGTGACTGATAGGGGCTCGTGCAGTGTTTCGGTTCTATTTCGCTTCTTTTCGCCTTTCCGTGCCCTAAAAAAACCTTGTTATGGTGACGACTATAGGCAAAGAGTACGTTTAGGTCACTCAAAAAGCAGCTGCGTCTTCGTAGAGTACGCGATCGCCTGCAAGAGCTACCCGGGGACGCGGTTCTGCGCGCTTCGTCGCCGCTCATCCGGGCGTCGGCGACAGCAGCAACATATCACCCATGTCACCTCCAAAACATCAGGCACAAATGAATTCTACTGACGCCTAATTTATACCTGATACTGGCACAATGAGAGGTTGGCTTCATTTTGCAGCGTGGACAACGAATGCGGCTTCGTTTCGCATATATACGCCGCAGAAAAATGTGTTTCGGTGATGTGATTACCCAATCCCGGACAATAACTTATGCCTTTTATAAGAATATAAACTATGCGAAAATGTAAAGTATATTCCAAGCCTGTGCGTCGTTAAATATGGGCCCACACACGCGATATAGCAAGAACCAAGGAAATGAAACCACGGAAAAATAAATGCTGTGCCAATGCGGAATTTAGAAACATTAGCTCGAACGGAAATAAAAAAAAAAAACAAAAAAAAACAGTGCAGCTTCTGGCATGCTAAAGACATTCGTCTAAACTTAAGCCAGGTAGGTTTCACTAGACCAACTGTACGCGAAATGCACTGCTATTTCGCGAGACATCGGTGAGGGGCGGGGGGGGGGGGGGGACGCCGTGTACAGATGCGGAGCGGAATCAAGCAATGAACGTTTTAGTAATCCCGCACATAAACCTCGCGTTCACTTTCCTTTCGTTTTTCTACTTCAACGAAGAGCTGATCGTACGGCGGACGCATTTTTGGAAGTATACAGGGTAGGCTGTACAACAAGCGATGAAAGGTGTCGTTGGAAGAGTGTGGTATGTGATAAGGCCCTCTGATTTCAGTTTCTGGTTTATTCTGCAGGCTCCCTGTGCCATATGACGATATTTCGAAGAAGCATTTAGTCGCGGACGCGGATTATATTGTAAGCCCGTCTCCGCGCTGCTCGCAGAGGGTATATGTAGCAGATGAAGGTCTGCGGGCGCTCACCTCACGACAAGACGACTCTGTCGTGTGCTGATCCCCGAGTATAATTATGCATTGTCCATCGTACTTTTGTTGAATATTCCCGAAATTAACACAGACTGGCTTGTAAATGGTGGTGATCAATATCTGAGGTATAATATTGAAAAACGTAACTGGTGTGCTGTCAGGTTATAATTGCTCCGCTGACTATGTAAACGCACAAAACCGATTTAAATAGTAGTGTATAGCCGTAGCATGAACATCTGAGGAACCGGTGGTTACGAAGACACGGCTAGTAAATTCATGTCAGTGTAACTACAATCGGCTCCATCATACGCCGGTTCCGCGACGCTGGCCTGTGACACACACCTGACGCTTATACAGACCGAAAATACCACACTAAGATCGCGTCGGAAACATTTACACTCTCGTAAACACACCCCATTTGCGAACAGAGTGACTGCTCCACACAAACATGAATTTCAAACGCCCACAAACGGCAAATCTCAGTCGTGAACGTGCCGCAAAAGCAGCGGCGGCACTGGGGATCGGGGTGCGGACTCCCGCGCCTGCTTTCGAAACGGGCCGCTAGGGGATTTCAGTGGCGCCCCTACACGCCGCGCTCGAGGCGTATAAGCGGCTTTAAAATGACGCGGCGGCCCGCCTGCATGCGGGTCGTATAACCAGGAATTGACCTTGGTGTCAAGAAGCTTGGTGTACATCGCTCTAGCTAACGTAAAGCTAGGCAACATAACCTGAACATAACATAACATATCATAACATTACCTAACGCATACGACGAAATCATTTAAAACACCAAAACTAACCTTAGCCATAAAAATTATAGTTCGCATTAAAGATAAAAATTACACCATCCTCCAGTGGGGAACCATGAGGAGGATGCGAAGCATCATGGGGGTTCCGTGTAGGTTCCATTGTGTTGCCGTTATGTTGTTTCATTTATCGGATCACGAATGAGAACGTAGTGTGATCCCCCATGTAGAGACGGAGAAATGTGGAGAAATGTAGAGACAGCGAAGAGATCGACACCAGCGTTACCTGATCGAACACCTTTTTTTTGTTGTTGTTGTTGTTCCTTCTCGAGTGGCACATACCCACGTGGGGGATTGGCCAAGAAACGGGGTGGCTTTTTGGGGCTAAATCGCCCACCTCATGGCCCTATATAATCTGCCTGTAGGAATTGGGGAAACGGTTACCGAATAATATAATAAGTCTAAAGGATGAATCAGTGAATGATGTAATTTTTGGGAGAAAAGGCTAAAACATTTTGACCGAGTTAGCAGGACATGCGTCTGGTCTCAGATATGTACGCGTGAATGGCCGCAATACCTCCTGGTTCTCGTCTTTCTTTTATTGCGTGCTCACGCTCCTACCCCGCTGCCCGCCCTCTTCGTCCTCTTCTCTGGTTGAGCTGCAAGGCGCGTGGCGCTTCCCGCCACAGCTTTCCCGCAGGAAATTCAACATCCTCCTCTAAAGTTTTCAGTTCGTCGTTTCCGTTGACGTTCAGCTTCGCGTGCCTTCGTTGTATCAGTAGCTTCTTAACGTAGTTTGAATGAGTGAAGTACATAAGGCACGTTCGTAGCACATGCTCCAGTCTCGGTTTGTAGCGCAGTGGGAAGAGCGCCACGTACCTCCCGGTGCGGCCAGAGAGTCGGGAGATCGAAACCGGGCGTCGCTTAACTATTCCTTTTTATAGTGTACTGCCCGGACTTCAGGCCAAACGCTGACGGGGCTGAAGCGACGCGCATGCGCAGTAGAGTGCGGACGGCGGACAACAACAAGGGAGGGAGGGACACAGCCCCGAGCATGAAATGCTTCGCATCTAAAAAACAAAACAAAACAAACAACAACGGAGACAACAGCCAGTCTCGAACTACCGCCCTTGGTGTCAAGAAGCTGAGACGGATCCTCTACACTACAATTACAGACGCTCTGACCGCCGCTAGTCTAGTCTTAAATATTCGAATGTCGTCGGACGGCACTCTAGACACTGCGTTTCATTTAACGTCCCAATTTTTTTTCTCCCAAAAATAAAATAAACCGATATTAAACCTATAAACTTAACAGAGGCGCAGTCAACGTTTGAGCCCTGGCTGGCCCACCTAGTGGGCACGTGCCACACATATCGAGGGCACCATCATCATCATCACTAAGAAGAAGAAGGTCCCTGTTATCGCCGTCGCATCTTTCAGTGGTTAAAGGAGCCATGAAGAGAAAATAGAACTTCGTTTAATTTTAAAGAACTAAGATGCAGTATCTCACTCAGTTCCATTAGAGCCACAAAAGATGTTTTTTAACGAAAAAAAAAATGCAAGAAGTATTTAAAAACATTCAAATTTTGCGCCACAGTTACATGTTATGAGCAAGAATGACGTCATACGGGCCAACAATAAAATATAATTTTCAGTGCGTTAACTGCACGTTAGCATTCAAGTGATGCGGTCAAACGGAACTAGAGGCCCAATTACAGACGTCCAGTTACCCGCCGCGGTGGCTCAGTGGCTAAGGCGTTGCGCTGCTGAGCACGAGGTCGCGGGTTCGATTCCCGGCCGCGGCGGCCGCTTTTCTGATGGAGGCGAAAAGCAAAAACGCCCGTGTGTACGAGATTTCGGCGCACGATAAAGATCCCCAGGTGGTCAAAATTAATCCGGAGCCCTCCACTACGGCGCGCCTCATCGCCTGCGTTGCGTCGGCGCGTTAAACCCCCACAGTCAGTCAGACAGACTTCCAGTTATCTGTCGTCGCGACAGGTCAGTTAGGCGGCCGCCAATCGCACAAACAAGGTTCCGTGACGTCATAGAAAAGTTGCGGAAAATTGGCTAGGGGGTCGCGACTGCTTCACACGTTTTCTTTAATATCTTCATTATTTTTTCGAAGATGGCGATGATATTGGTATCATTGTTACCCGGACTAAGCAGTCTTTCTAATAAACCCAACTTGTATTTTGTCTTCATGGCTCCTTTAAGGTAATTCCACAGCAATGGGCTGGCAGGAGGTCGACGCGGACGTCAAAAGCAGCGCGGGGACAGTATCGAGGACAGCTTCTTTACAGCCCTGCACGAGGCCGTACCGGCGCT
This sequence comes from Haemaphysalis longicornis, assembly GCF_048455015.1. NCBI lineage: Eukaryota > Metazoa > Arthropoda > Arachnida > Ixodida > Ixodidae > Haemaphysalis > Haemaphysalis longicornis. The sequence goes on from NW_027526203.1 coordinate 23,784,133, forward strand.
AGATGGAATGAGTGCGTCGGAGCCTGATTCGCTGGAGGCGTCCGCCTGCTTAGACATCCTGGCCATACACTCTTAGTCGCGTCCAGGATGGCG